>NC_060129.1:7781249-8109434 GCF_021461395.2 Schistocerca americana | reverse complement strand
CTAAAACTGGACTCACAGGAGAGGTACAAATCATAGAAAGTTAGAGTGTCAGTCCTCTTGTACTTATGTCGGCATTGTGCCTTTTGAATTGAATTCCGGTGCTATTTCTGTGGTTCATTGTCAATAAGAAGGTCCAAGGGATACAATAAACCTGAAGTGAAGCATCGGAATCTAAAACTGGACTCACAGGAGAGGTTCAAACCATAGATAGTGAGAATGTCAGTCCTCTTTTACTTAAGTCGGAATTGTGCCTTTTGAACTTAATTCCGATGCAATTTCTGTGTTTCATCGTCAATAAGAAGGTGCAAGGTATACAGTAAACCTGAAGTGAAGCATCGGAATCTAAATCTGACCTCACAGGAGAAGTTCGAATCATGGAAAGTGAGAGTGTCAGTGCCCTTGTACTTAAGTCGGCATTATACCATTTGTATTAAATTCGGATGCAATTTCTGTGTTTCATCGTCAATAAGAAGGTCCAAGGGATACAGTAAACCTGAAGTGAAGCATCGGAATGTAAAACTGGGCTCACAGGATAGGTTCAAATCATAGAAAGTGAGAGTGTCAGTCCCCTTGTACTTAAGTCGCCATTGTCCCTTTTGTATTAAATTCGGATGCAATTTCTGTGTTTCATCGTCAATAAGAAGGTCCAAGGGATACAGTAAACCTGAAGTGAAGCATCGGAATCTAAAACTGGACTCACAGGAGAGGTTCAAATCATAGAAGGTTAGAGTGTCAGTCCTCTTGTAATTAAGTCGGCATTGTGCCTTTTGTATTAAATTCGGATGCAAACTCTGTGTTTCATCGTCAATAAGAAGGTCCAAGGGAAACAGTAAACCTGAAGTGAAGCATCGGAATCTAAAACTGGACTCACTGGAGAAGTTCAAATCATAGAAAGTTAGAGTGTCAGTCCTCTTCTACTTCAGTCGGCATTGTGTCTTTTGAATTTAATTCTGATGCAATTTCTGTGTTTCATCGTCAATAAGAAGGTCCAAGGGATACAGTAAACCTGAAGTGAAGCATCGGAATCTAAAACTGGACTCACAGGAGAGGTTCAAACCATAGAAAGTGAGAGTGTCAGTCCTTTTGTACTTATGTCGGCATTGTGTCTTTTGAATTTAATTCCGGTGCTATTTCTGTGGTTCATTGTCAATAAGAAGGTCAAAGGGATACAATAAACCTGAAGTGAAGCATCGGAATCTAAAACTGGACTCACAGGAGAGGTTCAAACCATAGAAAGTGAGAGTGTCAGTCCTCTTTTACTTAAGTCGGCATTGTGCGTTTTAAATTTAATTCCGATGCAATTTCTGTGTTTCATCGTCAATAAGAAGGTCCAAGGGATACAGAAAACGTGAAGTGAAGCATCGGAATCTAATACTGGACTCACAGGAGAGGTTCAAATCATAGAAAGTGAGAGTATCAGTCCTCTTGTACTTAAGTCACCATTGTGACTTTTGTATTAATTTCGGATGCAATTTCTGTGTTTCATCGTCAATAAGAAGGTCCAAGGGATACAGTAAACCTAAAGTGAAGCTTCGGAATCTAAAACTGGACTCACAGGATAGGTTCAAATCATAGAAAGTGAGAGTGTCAGTCCCCTTGTACTTAAGTCGCCATTGTGCCTTTTGTATTACATTCGGATGCAATTTCTGTGTTTCATCGTCAATAAGAAGGTCCAAGACATACAGTAAACCTGAAGTGAAGCATCGGAATCTAAAACTGGACTCACAGGAGAGGTTCAAATCATTGAAAGTTAGAGTGTCAATCCTCATGTAACTAAGTCGGCATTGTGCCTTTTGTATTGAATTCGGATGCAAACACTGTGTTTCATCGTCAATAAGAAGGTCCAAGGGATACAGTAAACCTGAAGTGAAGCATCGGAATCTAAAACTGGACTCACAGGAGAGGTGCCAATCAATGAATGTTAGAGTTTCAGTATTCTTGTACTTAAGACGGCATTTTGCCTTTTGAATTTAATTCGGACGCAATTTCTGTGTTTCATCGTCAATAAGAAGGTGCAAGGTATACAGTAAACCTGAAGTGAAGCATCGGAATCTAAATCTGACCTCACAGGAGAGGTTCGAATCATAGAAGGTGAGAGTGTTAGTCCTCTTGTACTTAAGTCAGCATTGTGCCATTTGTATTAAATTAGGATGCAATTTCTGTGTTTCGTCGTCAATAAGAAGGTCCAAGGTATACAGTAAACCTGAAGTGAAGCATCGGAATTTATAACTGGACTCACAGGGGAGGTTCAAATCATAGAAAGTGAGAGTGTCAGACCTCTTGTACTTAGGTCGCCATTGTGCCTTTTGTATTAAATTCGTATGCAATTTCTGTTTTCATCGTCAATGAGAAAGTCCAAGGGATACAGTAAACCTGAAGTAAAGCATCGGAATCTATAACTGGACACACAGGAGAGGTTCAAATCATAGAAAGTTAGAGAGTCAGTCCTCCTGTACTTAAGTCGGCATTATGCCTTTTGTATTAAATTCGGATGCAAACTCTGTGTTTCATCGTCAATAAGAAGGTCCAAGGGATACAGTAAACCTGAAGTGAAGCATCGGAATCTAAAACTTGACTCACAGGAGAGGTTCAAATCATAGAAAGTGAGAGTGTCAGTCCTCTTGTACTTAAGTCGCCATTGTGCCTTTTGTATTAAATTCGGATGCATTTCTGTGTTTAATCGTCAATAAGAAGGTCCAAGGGATACAGTAAACCTGAAGTAAAGCATCGGAATCTAAAACTGGACTCACAGGAGAGGCTCAAATCATAGAAAGTTAGAGTGTCAGTCCTCTTGTACTTAAGTCGGAATTGTGCCTTTTGAATTTAATTCCGATGCAATTTCTGTGTTTCATCGTCAATAAGAAGGGGCAAGGTATACAGTAAACCTGAAGTGAAGCATCGGAATCTAAATCTGACCTCACAGGAGAAGTTCGAATCATGGAAAGTGAGAGTGTCAGTGCCCTTGTACTTAAGTCGGCATTATACCATTTGTATTAAATTCGGATGCAATTTCTGTGTTTCATCGTCAATAAGAAGGTCCAAGGGATACAGTAAACCAGAAGTGAAGCATCGGAATGTAAAACTGGGCTCACAGGATAGGTTCAAATCATAGAAAGTGAGAGTGTCAGTCTCCTCGTACTTAAGTCGCCATTGTCCCTTTTGTATTAAATTCGGATGCAATTTCTGTGTTTCATCGTCAATAAGAAGGTCCAAGGGATACAGTAAACCTGAAGTGAAGCATCGGAATCTAAAACTGGACTCACAGGAGAGGTTCAAATCATAGAAGGTTAGAGTGTCAGTCCTCTTGTAATTAAGTCGGCATTGTGCTCTTTGTATTAAATTCGGATGCAAACTCTGTGTTTCATCGTCAATATGAAGGTCCAAGGGAAACAGTAAACCTGAAGTGAAGCATCGGAATCTAAAACTGGACTCACTGGAGAAGTTCAAATCATAGAAAGTTAGAGTGTCAGTCCTCTTCTACTTCAGTCGGCATTGTGTCTTTTGAATTTAATTCTGATGCAATTTCTGTGTTTCATCGTCAATAAGAAGGTCCAAGGGATACAGTAAACCTGAAGTGAAGCATCGGAATCTAAAACTGGACTCACAGGAGAGGTGCAAATCATAGAAAGTTAGAATGTCAGTATTCTTGTACTTAAGACGGCATTGTGCCTTTTGAATTTAATTCCGATGAAATTTCTGTGTTTCATCGTCAATAAGAAGGTGCAAGGTATACAGTAAACCTGAAGTGAAGCATCGGAATCTAAATCTGACCTCACAGGAGAGGTTCGAATCATAGAAAGTGAGAGTGTCAGACCTCTTGTACTTAAGTCGGCATTGTGCCATTTGTATTAAATTCGGATGCAATTTCTGTGTTTCGTCGTCAATAAGAAGGTCCAAGGGATACAGTAAACCTGAAGTGAAGCATCGGAATCTAAAACTGGACTCACAGGAGAGGTTCAAACCATAGAAAGTGAGAGTGTCAGTCCTCTTGTACTTATGTCGGCATTGTGTCTTTTGAATTTAATTCCGGTGCTATTTCTGTGGTTCATTGTCAATAAGAAGGTCAAAGGGATACAATAAACCTGAAGTGAAGCTTCGGAATCTAAAACTGGACTCACAGGAGAGGTTCAAACCATAGAAAGTGAGAGTGTCAGTCCTCTTTTACTTAAGTCGGCATTGTGCGTTTTAAATTTAATTCCGATGCAATCTCTGTGTTTCATCGTCAATAAGAAGGTCCAAGGGATACAGAAAACCTGAAGTGAAGCATCGGAATCTAATACTGGACTCACAGGAGAGGTTCAAATCATAGAAAGTGAGAGTGTCAGTCCTCTTGTACTTAAGTCACCATTGTGACTTTTGTATTAATTTCGGATGCAATTTCTGTGTTTCATCGTCAATAAGAAGGTCCAAGGGATACAGTAAACCTGAAGTGAAGCTTCGGAATCTAAAACTGGACTCACAGGATAGGTTCAAATCATAGAAAGTGAGAGTGTCAGTCCCCTTGTACTTAAGTCGCCATTGTGCCTTTTGTATTACATTCGGATGCAATTTCTGTGTTTCATCGTCAATAAGAAGGTCCAAGGCATACAGTAAACCTGAAGTGAAGCATCGGAATCTAAAACTGGACTCACAGGAGAGGTTCAAATCATTGAAAGTTAGAGTGTCAGTCCTCATGTAATTAAGTCGGCATTGTGCCTTTTGTATTAAATTCGGATGCAAACACTGTGTTTCATCGTTAATAAGAAGGTCCAAGGGAAACAGTAAACCTGAAGTGAAGCATCGGAATCTAAAACTGGACTCACTGGAGAAGTTCAAATCATAGAAAGTTAGAGTGTCAGTCCGCTTGTACTTAAGTCGGCATTGTGCCATTTGAATTTAATTCTGATGCAATTTCTGTGTTTCATCGTTAATAAGAAGGTCAAAGGGATACAGTAAACCTGAAGTGAAGGATCGAAATCTAAAACTGGACTCACAGGAGAGGTTCAAAACAAAGAAAGTGAGAGTGTCAGTCCTCTTTTGCTTAAGTCGGCATTGTTCGTTTTGAATTGAATTCCGATGCAATTTCTGTGTTTCATCGTCAATAAGAAGGTCCAAGGGATACAGTAAAAGTGAAGTGAAGCATCGGAATCTAAAACTGGACTCACAGGAGAGGTGCCAATCAATGAATGTTAGAGTTTCAGTATTCTTGTACTTAAGACGGCATTTTGCCTTTTGAATTTAATTCGGACGCAATTTCTGTGTTTCATCGTCAATAAGAAGGTGCAAGGTATACAGTAAACCTGAAGTGAAGCATCGGAATCTAAATCTGACCTCACAGGAGAGGTTCGAATCATAGAAGGTGAGAGTGTTAGTCCTCTTGTACTTAAGTCGGCATTGTGCCTTTTGTATTAAATTCGGATGCATTTCTGCGTTTAATCGTCAATAAGAAGGTCCAAGGGATACAGTAAACCTGAAGTAAGGCATCGGAATCTAAAACTGGACTCACAGGAGAGGCTCAAATCATAGAAAGTTAGAGTGTCAGTCCTCTTGTACTTAAGTCGGCATTATGCCTTTTGTATTAAATTCGGATGCAAACTCTGTGTTTCATCGTTAATAAGAAGGTCCAAAGGGATACATTAAACCTGAAGTGAAGCATCGGAATCTAAAACTGGACTCACAGGAGAGGTACAAATCGTAGAAAGTTAGAGTGTCAGTCCTCTTGTACTTAAGTCTTCATTGTGCCTTTTGAATTTAACTCCGGTGCTATTTCTGTGGTTCATTGTCAATAAGAAGGTCAAAGGGATACAATAAACCTGAAGTGAGGCATCGGAATCTAAAACTGGACTCACAGGAGAGGTTCAAACCATAGATAGTGAGAGTGTCAGTCCTCTTTTACTTAAGTCGGCATTGTGCATTTTAAATTTAATTCCGATGCAATTTCTGTGTTTCATCATCAATAAGAATGTCCAAGGGATACAGAAAACCTGAAGTGAAGCATCGGAATCTAAAACTGGACTCACAGGAGAGGTTCAAATCATAGAAAGTGAGAGTGTCAGTCCTCTTGTACTTAAGTCGCCATTGTGCCTTTTGTATTAAATTCGGATGCAGTTTCTGTGTTTAATCGTCAATAAGAAGGTCCAAGGGATACAGTAAACCTGTAGTGAAGCATCGGAATCTAAAACTAGACTCAGAGGAGAGGTTCAAATCACAGAAAGTGAGAGTGTCAGTCCTCTTGTACTTAAGTCGCCATTGTGCCTTTTGTATTAAATTCGGATGCAGTTTCTGTGATTAATCGTCAATAAGAAGGTCCAAGGGATATAGTAAACCTGAAGTGAAGCATCGGAATCTAAAACTAGACTCACAGGAGAGGTTCAAATCATAGAAAGTGAGAGTGTCAGTCCTCTTGTACTTAAGTCGCCATTGTGCCTTTTGTATTAAATTCGGATGCAGTTTCTTTGTTTAATCGTCAATAAGAAGGTCCAAGGGATACAGTAAACCTGAAGTAAAGGATCGGAATCTAAAACTGGACTCACAGGAGAGGTTCAAATCATAGAAAGTTAGAGTGTCAGTCCTCTTGTACTTAAGTCGGCATTATGCCTTTTATATTAAATTCGGATGCAAACTCTGTGTTTCATCGTCAATAAGAAGGTCCAAGAGATACAGTAAACCTGAAGTGAAGCATCGGAATCTAAAACTGGACTCACAGGAGAGGTACAAATCATAGAAAGTTAGAGTGTCAGTCCTCTTGTACTTATGTCGGCATTGTGCCTTTTGAATTGAATTCCGGTGCTATTTCTGTGGTTCATTGTCAATAAGAAGGTCCAAGGGATACAATAGACCTGAAGTGAAGCATCGGAATCTAAAACTGGACTCACAGGAGAGGTTCAAACCATAGAAAGTGAGAGTGTCAGTCCTCTTTTACTTAAGTCGTCATTGTGCGTATTAAATTTAATTCCGATGCAATATCTGTGTTTCATCGTCTATAAAAAGGTCCAAGGGATACAGTAAACCTGAAGTGAAGCATCGGAATCTAAAACTGGACTCACAGGAGAGATTCAAATCATAGAAAGTGAGATTGTCGGTCCTCTTGTAATAAAGTCGCCATTGTGATTTTTGTATTAAATTCGGATGCAATTTCTGTGTTTCATCGTCAATAAGAAGGTCCAAGGGATACAGTAAACCTGAAGTGAAGCATCGGAATCTAAAACTGGACTCACAGGAGAGGTGGGAATCATAGAAAGTTAGAGTGTCAGTCCTCTTGTACTTAAGTCAGCATTGTACCATTTGTATTAAATTCGGATGCAATTTCTGTGCTTCATCGTCAATAAGAAGGTCCAAGGGATACAGTAAACCTGAAGTGAAGCATCGGAATGTAAAACTGGACTCACAGGAGAGGTTCAAATCATAGAAAGTGAGAGTGTCAGTCCTCTTGTACTTAAGTCGGCATTGTGCCTTTTGAATTTAATTCCGATGCAATTTCTGTGTTTAATCGTCAATAAGAAGGTGCAAGGTATACAGTAACCCTGAAGTGAAGCATCGGAATCTAAAACTGGACTCACAGGAGAGGTTCAAATCATAGAAAGTGAGTGTGTTAGTCGTCTTCTACTTAGGTCTTCACTGTGCCTTTAGAATTTAATTCCGAAGCAATTTCTGTGTTTCATCGTCAATAAGAACGTCCAAGGGATACAATAAACCTGAAGTGAAGCATCGGAATCTAAATCTGACCTCACAGGAGAAGTTCGAATCATGGAAAGTGAGAGTGTCAGTGCCCTTGTACTTAAGTCGGCATTGTGCCATTTGTTTTAAATTCGGATGCAATTTCTGTGTTTCATCGTCAATAAGAAGGTCCAAGGGATACAGTGAACCTGAAGTGAAGCATCGGAATCTAAAACTGGACTCACAGGAGAGGTTCAAATCATTGAAAGTTAGAGTGTCTGTCCTCTTGTAATTAAGTCGGCATTGTGCATTTTGTATTAAATTCGGATGCAATTTCTGTGTTTCGTCGTCAATAAGAAGGTCCAAGGTATACAGTAAACCTGAAGTGAAGCATCGGAATCTATAACTGGACTCACAGGGGAGGTTCAAATCATAGAAAGTGAGAGTGTCAGTCCTCTTGTACTTAAGTCGCCATTGTGCCTTTTGTATTAAATTCGGATGCAATTTCTGTTTTCATCGTCAATGAGAAAGTCCAAGGGATACAGTAAACCTGAAGTAAAGCATCGGAATCTATAACTGGACACACAGGAGAGGTTCAAATCATAGAAAGTTAGAGAGTCAGTCCTCCTGTACTTAAGTCGGCATTATGCCTTTTGTATTAAATTCGGATGCAAACTCTGTGTTTCATCGTCAATAAGAAGGTCCAAGGGATACAGTAAACCTGAAGTGAAGCATCGGAATCTAAAACTTGACTCACAGGAGAGGTTCAAATCATAGAAAGTGAGAGTGTCAGTTCTCTTGTACTTAAGTCGCCATTGTGCCTTTTGTATTAAATTCGGATGCATTTCTGTGTTTAATCGTCAATAAGAAGGTCCAAGGGATACAGTAAACCTGAAGTAAAGCATCGGAATCTAAAACTGGACTCACAGGAGAGGTACAAATCGTAGAAAGTTAGAGTGTCAGTCCTCTTGTACTTAAGTCTTCATTGTGCCTTTTGAATTTAACTCCGGTGCTATTTCTGTGGTTCATTGTCAATAAGAAGGTCAAAGGGATACAATAAACCTGAAGTGAAGCATCGGAATCTAAAACTGGACTCACAGGAGAGGTTCAAACCATAGAAAGTGAGAGGGTCAGTCCTCTTTTACTTAAGTCGGCATTGTGCGTTTTAAATTTAATTCCGATGCAATTTCTGTGTTTCATCATCAATAAGAAGGTCAAAGGGATACAGTAAACCTGAAGTGAAGCATCGGAATCTAAAACTGGACTCACAGGAGAGGTTCAAAACAAAGAAAGTGAGAGTGTCAGTCCTCTATTGCTTAAGTCGGCATTGTTCGTTTTGAATTGAATTCCGATGCAATTTCTGTGCTTCATCGTCAATAAGAAGGTCCAAAGGATACAGTAAACCTGAAGTGAACCATCGGAATCTAAAACTGGACTCACAGGAGAGGTGCCAATCATAGAAAGTTAGAGTGTCAGTATTCTTGTACTAAAGACGGCATTGTGCCTTTTGAATTTAATTCCGATGCAATTTCTGTGTTTCATCGCCAATAAGAACGTGCAAGGTATACAGTAAACCTGAAGTGAAGCATCGGAATCCTTAACTTGACTCACAGGAGAGGTTCAAATCATAGAAAGTGAGAGTCTCAGTCCTCTTGTACTTAAGGCCCCATTGTGCCTTTTGTATTAAATTCTGATGCATTTCTGTGTTTAATCGTCAATAAGAAGGCCCAAGGGATACAGTAAACCTGAAGTAAAGCATCGGTATCTAAAACTGGACTCACAGGAGAGGCTCAATTCATAGAAAGTTAGAGTGTCAGTCCTCTTGTACTTATGTCGGTATTTTGCCTTTTGTATTAAATTCGGATGCAAACTCTGTGTTTCATCGTCAATACGAAGGTCCAAGGGATACAGTAAACCTGAAGTGAAGCATCGGAATCTAAAACTGGACTCACAGGAGAGGTACAAATCATAGAAAGTTAGAGTGTCAGTCCTCTTGTACTTAAGTCGGCATTGTGCCTTTTGAATTTAATTCCGGTGCTATTTCTGTGGTTCATTGTCAATAAGATGGTCAAAGGGATACAATAAACCTGAAGTGAAGCATCGGAATCTAAAACTGGACTCACAGGAGAGGTTCAAACCATAGAAAGTGAGAGTGTCAGTCGTCTTTTACTTAAGTCGGCATTGTGCGTTTTAAATTTAATTCCGATGCAATATCTGTGTTTCATCGTCAATAAGAAGGTCCAAGGGATACAGAAAACCTGAAGTGAAGCATCGGAATCTAAAACTGGACTCACAGGATAGGTTCAAATCATAGAAAGTGAGAGTGTCAGTCCCCTTGTACTTTAGTCGCCATTGTGCCTTTTGTATTAAATTCGGATGCAATTTCTGTGTATAATCGTCAATAAGAAGGTCCAAGGGATACAGAAAACCTGAAGTGAAGCATCGGAATCTAAAACTGGACTCACAGGAGAGGTTCAAATCATTGAAAGTTAGAGTGTCAGTCCTCTTGTAATTAAGTCAGCATTGTACCTTTTGTATTAAATTCGGATGCAATTTCTGTGTTTCATCGTCTAAAAGAAGGTCCAAGGGATACAGTAAACCTGAAGTGAAGCATCGGAATGTAAAACTGGACTCACAGGAGAGGTTCAAAACAAAGAAAGTGAGAGTGTCAGTCCTCTATTGCTTAAGTCGGCATTGTTCGTTTTGAATTGAATTCCGATGCAATTTCTGTGCTTCATCGTCAATAAGAAGGTCCAAGGGATACAGTAAACCTGAAGTGAAGCATCGGAATCTAAAACTGGACTCACAGGAGAGGTGCCAATCATAGAAAGTTAGAGTGTCAGTATTCTTGTACTAAAGACGGCATTGTGCCTTTTGAATTTATTTCCGATGCAATTTCTGTGTTTAATCGTCAATAAGAAGGTGCAAGGTATACAGTAACCCTGAAGTGAAGCATCGGAATCTAAAACTGGACTCACGGGAGAGGTTCAAATCATAGAAAGTGAGAGTGTTAGTCGTCTTCTACTTAGGTCGGCACAGTGCCTATAGAATTTAATTCCGAAGCAATTTCTGTGTTTCATCGTCAATAAGAACGTCCAAGGGATACAGTAAACCTGAAGTGAAGCATCGGAATCTAAAACTGGAGTCACAGGAGAGGTGCAAATCATAGAAAGTTAGAGTGTCAGTCCTCTTGTAATTAAGTCAGCATTGTACCTTTTGTATTAAATTCGGATGCAATTTCTGTGTTTCTTCGTCTAAAAGAAGGTCCAAGGGATACAGTAAACCTGAAGTGAAGCATCGGAATGTAAAACTGGACTCACAGGAGAGGTTGAAAACAAAGAAAGTGAGAGTGTCAGTCCTCTTTTGCTTAAGTCGGCATTGTTCGTTTTGAATAGAATTCCGGTGCTATTTCTGTGGTTCATTGTCAATAAGAAGGTCCAAGGGATACAATAAACCTGAAGTGGAGCATCGGAATCTAAAACTGGACTCACAGGAAAGGTTCAAACCATAGAAAGTGAGAGTGTCAGTCCTCTTTTACTTAAGTCGGCATTGTGCGTCTTAAATTTAATTCCGATGCAATATCTTTGTATCATCGTCTATAAAAAGGTCCAAGGGATACAGTAAACCTGAAGTGAAGCATCGGAATCTAAAACTGGACTCACAGGAGAGATTCAAACCATAGAAAGTGAGATTGTCGGTCCTCTTGTAATAAAGTCACCATTGTGATTTTTGTATTAAATTCGGATGCAATTTCTGTGTTTCATCGTCAATAAGAAGGTCCAAGGGATACAGCAAACCTGAAGTGAAGCATCGGAAACTAAAACTGGACTCACAGGAGAGGTGCAAATCATAGAAAGTTAGAGTGTCAGTCCTCTTGTAATTAAGTCAGCATTGTACCTTTTGTATTAAATTCGGATGCAATTTCTGTGTTTCATCGTCTAAAAGAAGGTCCAAGGGATACAGTAAACCTGAAGTGAAGCATCGGAATGTAAAACTGGACTCACAGGAGAGGTTCAAATCATAGAAGCTGAGAGTGTCAGTCCTCTTGTACTTAAGTCGGCATTGTGCCTTTTAAATTTAATTGTGATGCAACTTCTGTGTTTAATCGTCAATAAGAAGGTGCAAGGTATACAGTAACCCTGAAGTGAAGCATCGGAATCTAAAACTGGACTAACAGGAGAGGTTCAAATCATAGAATGTGAGAGTGTTAGTCGTCTTCTACTTAGGTCGGCATTGTGCCTTTAGAATTTAATTCCGAAGCAATTTCTGTGTTTCATCGGCAATAAGAACGTCCAAGGGATACAGTAAACCTGAAGTGAAGCATCGGAATCTAAAACTGGACACACAGGAGAGGTTCAAATCATAGAAAATTAGAGTGTAAGTCCTCTTGTACTTAAGTCGGCATTATGCCTTTTGTATTAAATTCGGATGCAAACTCTGTGTTTCATCGTCAATAAGAAGGTCCCAGGGATACAGTGAACCTGAAGTGAAGCATCGGAATCTAAAACTTGACTCACAGGAGAGGTTCAAATCATAGAAAGTTAGAGTGTAAGTCCTCTTGTACTTAAGTCGGCATTATGCCTTTTGTATTAAATTCGGATGCAAACTCTGTGTTTCATCGTCAATAAGACGGTCCAAGTGATACAGTAAACCTGAAGTAAAGCATCGGTATCTAAAACTGGACTCACAGGAGAGGCTCAATTCATAGAAAGTTAGAGTGTCAGTCGTCTTTTACTTAAGTCGGCATTGTGCGTTTTAAATTTAATTCCGATGCAATTTCTGTGCTTCATCGTCATTAAGAAGGTCCAAGGGATACAGAAAACCTGAAGTGAAGCATCGGAATCTAAAACTGGACTCACAGGAGAGGTTCAAATCATGGAAAGTGTGTCAGTCCTCTTGTACTTAAGTCGGCATTGTGCCATTTGAATTTATTTCTGATGCAATTTCTGTGTTTTTTATCGTCAATAAGAAGGTCAAAGGGATACAGTAAACCTGAAGTGAAGCATCGAAATCTAAAACTGGACTCACAGGAGAGGTTCAAAACAAAGAAAGTGAGAGTGTCAGTCCTCTTTTGCTTAAGTCGGCATTGTTCGTTTTGAATAGAATTCCGGTGCTATTTCTGTGGTTCATTGTCAATAAGAAGGTCCAAGGGATACAATAAACCTGAAGTGGAGCATCGGAATCTAAAACTGGACTCACAGGAAAGGTTCAAACCATAGAAAGTGAGAGTGTCAGTCCTCTTTTACTTAAGTCGGCATTGTGCGTCTTAAATTTAATTCCGATGCAATATCTTTGTATCATCGTCTATAAAAAGGTCCAAGGGATACAGTAAACCTGAAGTGAAGCATCGGAATCTAAAACTGGACTCACAGGAGAGATTCAAACCATAGAAAGTGAGATTGTCGGTCCTCTTGTAATAAAGTCACCATTGTCATTTTTGTATTAAATTCGGATGCAATTTCTGTGTTTCATCGTCAATAAGAAGGTCCAAGGGATACAGTAAACCTGAAGTGAAGCATCGGAATCTAAAACTGGACTCACAGGAGAGGTGCAAATCATAGAAAGTTAGAGTGTCAGTCCTCTTGTAATTAAGTCAGCATTGTACCTTTTGTATTAAATTCGGATGCAATTTCTGTGTTTCATCGTCTAAAAGAAGGTCCAAGGGATACAGTAAACCTGAAGTGAAGCATCGGAATGTAAAACTGGACTCACAGGAGAGGTTCAAAACAAAGAAAGTGAGAGTGTCAGTCCTCTATTGCTTAAGTCGGCATTGTTCGTTTTGAATTGAATTCCGATGCAATTTCTGTGCTTCATCGTCAATAAGAAGGTCCAAGGGATACAGTAAACCTGAAGTGAAGCATCGGAATCTAAAACTGGACTCACAGGAGAGGTGCCAATCATAGAAAGTTAGAGTGTCAGTATTCTTGTACTAAAGACGGCATTGTGCCTTTTGAATTTAATTCCGATGCAATTTCTGTGTTTCATCGTCAATAAGAACGTGCAAGGTATACAGTAAACCTGAAGTGAAGAATCGGAATCTAAATCTGACCTCACAGGAGAGGTTCGAATCATAGAAGGTGAGAGTGTCAGTCCTCTTGTACTTAAGTCGGCATTGTGCCATTTGTATTAAATTAGGATGCAATTTCTGTGTTTCGTCGTCAATAAGAATGTCCAAGGGATACAGTAAACCTGAAGTGAAGTATCGGAATCTAAAACTGGACTCACAGGGGAGGTTCAAATCATAGAAAGTGAGAGTGTCAGTCCTCTTGTACTTAAGTCGCCATTGTGCGTTTTGTATTAAATTCGGATGCAATTTCTGTTTTCATCGTCAATAAGAAGGTCCAAGGGATACAGTAAACCTGAAGTAAAGCATCGGAATCTAAAACTGGACACAGAGGAGAGGTTCAAATCATAGAAAGTTAGAGTGTCAGTACTCTTGTACTTAAGTCGGTATTGTGCCTTTTGAATTTATTTCCGATGCAATTTCTGTGTTTAATCGTCAATAAGAAGGTGCAAGGTATACAGTAACCCTGAAGTGAAGCATCGGAATCTAAAACTGGACTCACGGGAGAGGTTCAAATCATAGAAAGTGAGAGTGTTAGTCGTCTTCTACTTAGGTCGGCACAGTGCCTATAGAATTTAATTCCGAAGCAATTTCTGTGTTTCATCGTCAATAAGAACGTCCAAGGGATACAGTAAACCTGGAGTGAAGCATCGGAATCTAAAACTGGACTCACAGGAGAGGTGCAAATCATAGAAAGTTAGAGTGTCAGTCCTCTTGTAATTAAGTCAGCATTGTACCTTTTGTATTAAATTCGGATGCAATTTCTGTGTTTCTTCGTCTAAAAGAAGGTCCAAGGGATACAGTAAACCTGAAGTGAAGCATCGGAATGTAAAACTGGACTTACAGGAGAGGTTCAAATCATAGAAGCTGAGAGTGTCAGTCCTCTTGTACTTAAGTCGGCATTGTGCCTTTTAAATTTAATTCCGATGCAACTTCTGTGTTTAATCGTCAATAAGAAGGTGCAAGGTATACAGTAACCCTGAAGTGAAGCATCGGAATCTAAATCTGGACTAACAGGAGAGGTTCAAATCATAGAATGTGAGAGTGTTAGTCGTCTTCTACTTAGGTCGGCATTGTGCCTTTAGAATTTAATTCCGAAGCAATTTCTGTGTTTCATCGGCAATAAGAACGTCCAAGGGATACAGTAAACCTGAAGTGAAGCATCGGAATCTAAAACTGGACACACAGGAGAGGTTCAAATCATAAAAAATTAGAGTGTAAGTCCTCTTGTACTTAAGTCGGCATTATGCTTTTTGTATTAAATTCGGATGCAAACTCTGTGTTTCATCGTCAATAAGAAGGTCCCAGGGATACAGTAAACCTGAAGTGAAGCATCGGAATCTAAAACTTGACTCACAGGAGAGGTTCAAATCATAGAAAGTTAGAGTGTAAGTCCTCTTGTACTTAAGTCGGCATTATGCCTTTTGTATTAAATTCGGATGCAAACTCTGTGTTTCATCGTCAATAAGACGGTCCAAGGGATACAGGTAACCTGAAGTGAAGCATCGGAATCTAAAACTTGACTCACAGGAGAGGTTCAAATCATAGAAAGTGAGAGTGTCAGTCCTCTTGTACTTAAGTCGCCATTGTGCCTTTTGTATTAAATTCGGATGCATTTCTGTGTTTAATCGTCAATAAGAAGGTCCAAGGGATACAGTAAACCTGAAGTAAAGCATCGGTATCTAAAACTGGACTCACAGGAGAGGCTCAATTCATAGAAAGTTAGAGTGTCAGTCGTCTTTTACTTAAGTCGGCATTGTGCGTTTTAAATTTAATTCCGATGCAATTTCTGTGCTTCATCGTCATTAAGAAGGTCCAAGGGATACAGAAAACCTGAAGTGAAGCATCGGAATCTAAAACTGGACTCACAGGAGAGGTTCAAATCATAGAAAGTGTGTCAGTCCTCTTGTACTTAAGTCACCATTGTGACTTTTGTATTAATTTCGGATGCAATTTCTGTGTTTCATCGTCAATAAGAAGGTCCAAGGGATACAGTAAACCTGAAGTGAAGCATCGGAATCTAAAACTGGACTCACAGGATAGGTTCAAATCATAGAAAGTGAGAGTGTCAGTCCCCTTGTACTTAAGTTGCCATTGTGCCTTTTGTATTAAATTCGGATGCAATTTCTGTGTATAATCGTCAATAAGAAGGTCCAAGGGATACAGTAAACCTGAAGTGAAGCATCGGAATCTAAAACTGGACTCACAGGAGAGGTTCAAATCATTGAAAGTTAGAGTGTCAGTCCTCTTGTAATTAAGTCGGCATTGTGCCTTTTGTATTAAATTCGGATGCAAACTCTGTGTTTCATCGTCAATAATAAGGTCTAAGGGAAACAGTAAACCTGAAGTGAAGCATCGGAATCTAAAACTGGACTCACTGGAGAAGTTCAAATCATAGAAAGTTAGAGTGTCAGTCCTCTAGTACTTAAGTCGGCATTGTGCCATTTGAATTTATTTCTGATGCAATTTCTGTGTTTTTTATCGTCAATAAGAAGGTCAAAGGGATACAGTAAACCTGAAGTGAAGCATCGAAATCTAAAACTGGACTCACAGGAGAGGTTCAAAACAAAGAAAGTGAGAGTGTCAGTCCTCTTTTGCTTAAGTCGGCATTGTTCGTTTTGAATAGAATTACGGTGCTATGTCTGTGGTTCATTGTCACTAAGAAGGTCCAAGGGATACAATAAACCTGAAGTGAAGCATCGGAATCTAAAACCGGACTCACAGGAGAGGTTCAAATCATTGAAAGTTAGAGTGTCAGTCCTCATGTAATTAAGTCGGCATTGTGCCTTTTGTATTAAATTCGGATGCAAACACTGTGTTTCATCGTCAATAAGAAGGTCCAAGGGAAACAGTAAACCTGAAGTGAAGCATCGGAATCTAAAACTGGACTCACGGGAGAAGTTCAAATCATAGAAAGTTAGAGTGTCAGTCCGCTTGTACTTAAGTCGGCATTGTGCCATTTGAATTTAATTCTGATGCAATTTCTGTGTTTCATCGTTAATAAGAAGGTCAAAGGGATACAGTAAACCTGAAGTGAAGCATCGAAATCTAAAACTGGACTCACAGGAGAGGTTCAAAACAAAGAAAGTGAGAGTGTCAGTCCTCTTTTGCTTAAGTCGGCATTGTTCGTTTTGAATTGAATTCCGATGCAATTTCTGTGTTTCATCGTCAATAAGAAGGTCCAAGGGATACAGTAAACCTGAAGTGAAGCATCGGAATGTAAAACTGGACTCACAGGAGAGGTTCAAATCATAGAAACTGAGAGTGTCAGTCCTCTTGTACTTAAGTCGGCATTGTGCCTTTTGAATTTAATTCCGATGCAACTTCTGTGTTTAATCGTCAATAAGAAGGTGCAAGGTATACAGTAACCCTGAAGTGAAGCATCGGAATCTAAAACTGGACTCACAGGAGAGGTTCAAATCATAGAAAGTGAGAGTGTTAGTCGTCTTCTACTTAGGTCGGCATTGTGCCTTTAGAATTTAATTCCGAAGCAATTTTTGTGTTTCATCGTCAATAAGAACGTCCAAGGGATACAGTGAACCTGAAGTGAAGCATCGGAATCTAAAACTGGACTCACAGGAGAGGTGCCAATCATAGAAAGTTAGAGTGTCAGAATATTTGTACTTAAGACGGCATTGTGCCTTTTGAATTTAATTCCGATGCAATTTCTGTGTTTCATCGTCAATAAGAAGGTGCAAGGTATACAGTAAACCTGAAGTGAAGCATCGGAATCTAAATCTCACCTCACAGGAGAGGTTCGAATCATAGAAGGTGAGAGTGTCAGTCCTCTTGTACTTAAGTCAACATTGTGCCTTTTGTATTAAATTCGTATGCAATTTCTGTGTTTCATCGTCAATAAGAAGGTCCAAGGGATACAGTAAACCTGAAGTGAAGCATCGGAATCTAAAACTGGACTCACAGGAGAGGTGCCAATCACAGAAAGTTAAAGTGTCAGTATTCTTGTACTTATGACGGCATTGTGCCTTTTGAATTTAATTCCGATGCAATCTCTGTGTTTCATCGTCAATAAGAAGGTGCAAGGTATACAGTAAACCTGAAGTGAAGCATCGGAATCTAAATCTGACCTCACAGGAGAGGTTCGTATCATAGAAGGTGAGAGTGTCAGTCCTCCTGTACTTAAGTCGGCATTGTGCCATTTGTATTAAATTAGGATGCAATTTCTGTGTTTCGTCGTCAATAAGAATGTCCAAGGGATACAGTAAACCTGAAGTGAAGCATCGGAATCTAAAACTGGACTCACAGGGGAGGTTCAAATCATAGAAAGTGAGAGTGTCAGTCCTCTTGTACTTAAGTCGCCATTGTGCCTTTTGTATTGAATTCGGATGCAATTTCTGTTTTCATCGTCAATAAGAAGGTCCACGGGATACAGTAAACCTGAAGTAAAGCATCGGAATCTAAAACTGGACACACAGGAGAGGTTCAAATCATAGAAAGTGACAGTGTCAGTCCTCTTGTACTTAAGTCGGCATTGTACCTTTTGTATTAATTTCGGATGCAATTTCTGTGTTTCATCGTTCAATAAGAAGGTCCAAGGAATACAGTAAACCTGAAGTGAAGATCGAAATCTAAAACTGGACTCACAGGAGAGGTTCAAATCATAGAAAGTTAGAGTGTCAGTCCTCTTGTACTTAAGTCGCCATTGTGCCTTTTGTATTAAATTCGGATGCATTTCTGTGTTTAATCGTCAATAAGAAGGTCCAAGGTATACAGTAAACCTGAAGTAAAGCACCGGAATCTAAAACTGGACTCACAGGAGAGGCTCAAATCATAGAAAGTTAGAGTGTCAGTCCTCTTGTACTTAAGTCGGCATTATGCCTTTTGTATTAAATTCGATGCAATCTCTGTGTTTCATCGTCAATAAGAAGGTCGAAGGGATACAGTAAACCTGAAGTGAAGCATCGGAATCTAAAACTGGACTCACAGGGGAGGTACAAATCAGAGAAAGTTAGAGTGTCAGTCCACTTGTAATTAAGTCGGCATTGTGCGTATTAAATTTAATTCCGATGCAATATCTTTGTTTCATCGTCTATAAAAAGGTCCAAGGGATACAGTAAACCTGAAGTGAAGCATCGGAATCTAAAACTGGACTCACAGGAGAGATTCAAATCATAGAAAGTGAGATTGTCGGTCCTCTTGTAATAAAGTCACCATTGTGATTTTTGTATTAAATTCGGATGCAATTTCTGTGTTTCATCGTCAATAAGAAGGTCAAAGGGATACAGTAAACCTGAAGTGAAGCATCGGAATCTAAAACTGGACTCACAGGAGAGGTGCAAATCATAGAAAGTTAGAGTGTCAGTCCTCTTGTTCTTAAGTCAGCATTGTACCTTTTGTATTAAATTCGGATGCAATTTCTGTGTTTCATCGTCAATAAGAAGGTCCGAGGGATACAGTAAACCTGAAGTGAAGCATCGGAATGTAAAACTGGACTCACAGGAGAGGTTCAAATCATAGAAACTGAGAGTGTCAGTCCTCTTGTACTTAAGTCGGCATTGTGCCTTTTGAATTTATTTCCGATGCAATTTCTGTGTTTAATCGTTAATAAGAAGGTGCAAGGTATACAGTAACCCTGAAGTGAAGCATCGGAATCTAAAACTGGACTCAAAGGAGAGGTTCAAATCATAGAAAGTGAGAGTGTTAGTCGTCTTCTACTTAGGTCGGCACTGTGCCTATAGAATTTAATTCCGAAGCAATTTCTGTGTTTCATCGTCATTAAGAACGTCCAAGGGATACAGTAAACCTGAAGTGAAGCATCGGTATCTAAAACTGGACTCACAGGAGAGGTGCCAATCATAGAAAGTTAGAGTGTCAGAATTCTTGTACTTAAGACGGCATTGTGCCTTTTGAATTTATTTCTGATGCAATTTCTGTGTTTTTTATCGTCAATAAGAAGGTCAAAGAGATACAGTAAACCTGAAGTGAAGCATCGAAATCTAAAACTGGACTCATAGGAGAGGTTCAAAACAAAGAAAGTGAGAGTGTCAGTCCTCTTTTGCTTAAGTCGGCATTGTTCGTTTTGAGTAGAATTCCGGTGCTATTTCTGTGGTTCATTGTCAATAAGAAGGTCCAAGGGATACAATAAACCTGAAGTGGAGCATCGGAATCTAAAACTGGACTCACAGGAAAGGTTCAAACCATAGAAAGTGAGAGTGTCAGTCCTCTTTTACTTAAGTCGGCATTGTGCGTCTTAAATTTAATTCCGATGCAATATCTTTGTATCATCGTCTATAAAAAGGTCCAAGGGATACAGTAAACCTGAAGTGAAGCATCGGAATCTAAAACTGGACTCACAGGAGAGATTCAAACCATAGAAAGTGAGGTTGTCGGTCCTCTTGTAATAAAGTCACCATTGTGATTTTTGTATTAAATTCGGATGCAATTTCTGTGTTTCATCGTCAATAAGAAGGTCCAAGGGATACAGTAAACCTGAAGTGAAGCACCGGAATCTAAAACTGGACTCACAGGAGAGGTGCAAATCATAGCAAGTTAGAGTGTCAGTCCTCTTGTAATTAAGTCAGCATTGTACCTTTTGTATTAAATTCGGATGCAATTTCTGTGTTTCATCGTCTAAAAGAAGGTCCAAGGGATACAGTAAACCTGAAGTGAAGCATCGGAATGTAAAACTGGACTCACAGGAGAGGTTCAAATCATAGAAGCTGAGAGTGTCAGTCCTCTTGTACTTATGTCGGCATTGTGCATTTTGAATTTAATTCCGATGCAACTTCTGTGTTTAATCGTCAATAAGAAGGTGCAAGGTATACAGTAACCCTGAAGTGAAGCATCGGAATCTAAAACTGCACTCACAGGAGAGGTTCAAATCATAGAAAGTGAGAGTGTTAGTCGTCTTCTACTTAGGTCGGCGTTGTGCCTTTAGAATTTAATTCCGAAGCAATTTCTGTGTTTCATCGGCAATAAGAACGTCCAAGGGATACAGTAAACCTGAAGTGAAGCATCGGAATCTAAAACTGGACACACAGGAGAGGTTCAAATCATAGAAAGTGAGAGTGTAAGTCCTCTTGTACTTAAGTCGGCATTATGCCTTTTGTATTAAATTCGGATGCAAACTCTGTGTTTCATCGTCAATAAGAAGGTCCAAGGGATACAGTAAACCTGAAGTGAAGCATCAGAATCTAAAACTTGACTCACAGGAGAGGTTCAAATCATAGAAAGTTAGAGTGTAAGTCCTCTTGTACTTACGTCGGCATTATGCCTTTTGTATTAAATTCGGATGCAAACTCTGTGTTTCATCGTCAATAAGAAGGTCCAAGGGATACAGGAAACCTGAAGTGAAGCATCGGAATCTAAAACTTGACTCACAGGAGAGGTTCAAGTCATAGAAAGTGAGAGTGTCAGTCCTCTTGTACTTAAGTCGCCATTGTGCCTTTTGTATTAAATTCGGATGCATTTCTGTGTTTAATCGTCAATTAGAAGGTCCAAGGGATACAGTAAACCTGAAGTAAAGCATCGGTATCTAAAACTGGACTCACAGGAGAGGCTCAATTCATAGAAAGTTAGAGTGTTAGTCCTCTTTTACTTAAGTCGGCATTGTGCGTTTTAAATTTAATTCCGATGCAATTTCTGTGCTTCATCGTCATTAAGAAGGTCCAAGGGATACAGAAAACCTGAAGTGAAGCATCGGAATCTAAAACTGGACTCACAGGAGAGGTTCAAATCATTGAAAGTTAGAGTGTCTGTCCTCTTGTAATTAAGTCGGCATTGTGCCTTTTGTATTAAATTCGGATGCAATTTCTGTTTTCATCGTCAGTAAGAATGTCCAAGGGATACAGTAAACCTGAAGTAAAGCATCGGAATCTAAAACTGGACACACAGGAGAGGTTCAAATCATAGAAAGTTAGAGTGTAAGACCTCTTGTACTTAAGTCGGCATTGTGCCTTTTGAATTTATTTCCGATGCAATATCTGTGTTTAATCGTCAATAAGAAGGTGCAAGGTATACAGTAACCCTGAAGTGAAGCATCGGAATCTAAAACTGGACTCAAAGGAGAGGTTCAAATCATAGAAAGTGAGAGTGTTAGTCGTCTTCTACTTAGGTCGGCACTGTGCCTATAGAATTTAATTCCGAAGCAATTTCTGTGTTTCATCGTCAATTAGAACGTCCAAGGGATACAGTAAACCTGAAGTGAAGCATCGGTATCTAAAACTGGACTCACAGGAGAGGTGCCAATCATAGAAAGTTAGAGTGTCAGAATTCTTGTACTTAAGACGGCATTGTGCCTTTTGAATTTAATTCCGATGCAATTTCTGTGTTTCATCGTCAATAAGATGGTGCAAGGTATACAGAAAAACCTGAAGTGAAGCATTGGAATCTAAATCTGACCTCACAGGAGAGGTTCGAATCATAGAAGGTGAGAGTGTCAGTCGTCTTGTACTTAAGTCGGCATTGTGCCTTTTGTATTAAATTCGGATGCAATTTCTGTTTTCATCGTCAGTAAGAAGGTCCAAGGGATACAGTAAACCTGAAGTAAAGCATCGGAATCTAAAACTGGACACACAGGAGAGGTTCAAATCATAGAAAGTTAGAGTGTAAGACCTCTTGTACTTAAGTCGGCATTATGCCTTTTGTATTAAATTCGGATGCAAACTCTGTGTTTCATCGTCAATAAGAAGGTCCAAGGGATACAGTAAACCTGAAGTGAAGCATCGGAATCTAAAACTTGACTCACAGGAGAGGTTCAAATCATAGAAAGTGAGAGTGCCAGTCCTCTTGTACTTAAGTCGCCATTGTGCCTTTTGTATTAAATTCGGATGCATTTCTGTGTTTAATCGTCAATAAGAAGGTCCAAGGGATACAGTAAACCTAAAGTAAAGCATCGGTATCTAAAACTGGACTCACAGGAGAGGCTCAATTCATAGAAAGTTAGAGTGTCACTCCTCTTGTACTTAAGTCGGTATTATGCCTTTTGTATTAAATTCGGATGCAAACTCTGTGTTTCATCGTCAATAAGAAGGTCCAAGGGATACACAAAATCTGAAGTAAAGCATCGGAATCTAAAACTGGACTCACAGGAGAGGTACAAATCATAGAAAGTTAGAGTGTCAGTCCTCTTGTACTTAAGTCGGCATTGTGCCTTTTGAATTTAGTTCCGGTGCTATTTCTGTGGTTCATTGTCAATAAGATGGTCAAAGGGATACAATAAACCCGAAGTGAAGCATCGGAATCTAAAACTGGACTCACAGGAGAGGTTCAAACCATAGAAAGTGAGAGTGTCAGTCCTCTTTTACTTAAGTCGGCATTGTGCGTTTTAAATTTAATTCCGATGCAATATCTGTGTTTCATCGTCAATAAGAAGGTCCAAGGGATACAGAAAACCTGAAGTGAAGCATCGGAATCTAAAACTGGACTCACAGGAGAGGTTCAAATCATAGGAAGTGAGAGTGTCAGTCCTCTTGTACTTAAGTCACCATTGTGACTTTTGTATTAATTTCGGATGCAATTTCTGTGTTTCATCGTCAATAAGAACGTCTAAGGGATACAGTAAACCTGAATTGAAGCATCGGAATCTAAAACTGGACTCACAGGATAGGTTCAAATCATAGAAAGTGAGAGTGTCAGTCCCCTTGTACTTAAGTCGCCATTGTGCCTTTTGTATTAAATTCGGATGCAATTTCTGTGTATAATCGTCAATAAGAAGGTCCAAGGGATACAGTAAACCTGAAGTGAAGCATCGGAATGTAAAACAGGACTCACAGGACATGTCAAATCATTGAAAGTTAGAGTGTCAGTCCTCTTGTAATTAAGTCGGCATTGTGCCTTTTGTATTAAATTCGGATGCAAACTCTGTGTTTCATCGTCAATAAGAAGGTCCAAGGGAAACAGTAAACCTGAAGTGAAGCATCGGAATCTAAAACTGGACTCACTGGAGAAGTTCAAATCATAGAAAGTTAGAGTGTCAGTCCTCTTGTACTTAAGTCGGCATTGTGCCATTTCAATTTATATCTGATGCAATTTCTGTGTTTTTTATCGTCAATAAGAAGGTCAAAGGGATACAGTAAACCTGAAGTGAAGCATCGAAATCTAAAACTGGACTCACAGGAGAGGTTCAAAACAAAGAAAGTGAGAGTGTCAGTCCTCTTTTGCTTAAGTCGGCATTGTTCGTTTTGAATAGAATTCCGGTGCTATTTCTGTGGTTCATTGTCAATAAGAAGGTCCAAGGGATACAATAAACCTGAAGTGAAGCATCGGAATCTAAAACTGGACTCACAGGAGAGGTTCAAACCATAGAAAGTGAGAGTGTCAGTCCTCTTTTACTTAAGTCGGCATTGTGCGTATTAAATTTAATTCCGATGCAATATCTTTGTATCATCGTCTATAAAAAGGTCCAAGGGATACAGTAAACCTGAAGTGAAGCATCGGAATGTAAAACTGGACTCACAGGAGAGGTTCAAATCATAGAAACTGAGAGTGTCAGTCCTCTTGTACTTAAGTCGGCATTGTGCCTTTTGAATTTAATTCCGATGCAACTTATGTGTTTAATCGTCAATAAGAAGGTGCAAGGTATACAGTAACCCTGAAGTGAAGCATCGGAATCTAAAACTGGACTCACAGGAGAGGTTCAAATCATAGAAAGTGAGAGTGTTAGTCGTCGTCTACTTAGGTCGGCATTGTGCCTTTAGAATTTAACTCCGAAGCAATTTCTGTGTTTCATCGTCAATAAAAACGTCCAAGGGAGACAGTAAACCTGAAGTGAAGCTTCGGAATCTAAAACTGGACTCACAGGAGAGGTGCCAATCATAGAAAGTTAGAGTGTCATAATTCTTGTACTTAAGACGGCATTGTGCCTTTTGAATTTAATTCCGATGCAATTTCTGTGTTTCATCGTCAATAAGAAGGTGCAAGGTATACAGTAAACCTGAAGTGAAGCATCGGAATCTAAATCTGTCCTCACAGGAGAGGTTCGAATCATAGAAGGTGAGAGTGTTAGTCCTCTTGTACTTAAGTCGCCATTGTGCCTTTTGTATTAAATTCGGATGCAATTTCTGTTTTCATCGTCAGTAAGAAGGTCCAAGGGATACAGTAAACCTGAAGTAAAGCATCGGTATCTAAAACTGGACTCACAGGAGAGGCTCAATTCATAGTAAGTTAGAGTGTCAGTCCTCTTGTACTTAAGTCGGCATTATGCCTTTTGTATTAAATTCGGATGCAAACTCTGTGTTTCATCGTCAATAAGAAGGTCCAAGGGATACAGTAAACCTGAAGTGAAACATCGGAATCTAAAACTGGACTCGTAGGAGAGGTACAAATCATAGAAAGTTAGAGAGTCAGTCCTCTTGTACTTAAGCCGGCATTGTGCCTTTTGAATTTAATTCGGGTGCTATTTCTGTGGTTCATTGTCAATAAGAAGGTCTAAGGGATACAATAAACCAGAAGGGAAGCATCGGAATCTAAAACTGGACTCACAGGAGAGGTTCAAACCATAGAAAGTGAGAGTGTCAGTCCTCTTTTACTTAAGACGGCATTGTGCGTTTTAAATTTAATTCCGATGCAATATCTGTGTTTCATCGTCAATAAGAAGGTCCAAGGGATACAGAAAACCTGACGTGAAGCATCGGAATCTAAAACTGGACTCACAGGAGAGGTTCAAATCATAGAAAGTGAGAGTGTCAGTCCTCTTGTACTTAAGTCACCATTGTGATTTTTGTATTAATTTCGGATGCAATTTCTGTGTTTCATCGTCAATAAGATGGTCCAAGGGATACAGTAAACCTGAATTGAAGCATCGGAATGTAAAACTGGACTCACAGGATAGGTTCAAATCATAGAAAGTGAGAGTGTCAGTCCCCTTGTACTTAAGTCGCCATTGTGCCTTTTGTATTAAATTCGGATGCAATTTCTGTGTTTCATCGTAAATAAGAAGGTCCAAGGGATACAATAAACCTGAAGTGAAGCATCGGAATCTAAAACTGGACTCACAGGAGAGGTTCAAATCATTGAAAGTTAGAGTGTCAGTCCTCTTGTAATTAAGTCGGCATTGTGCCTTTTGTATTAAATTCGGATGCTAACTCTGTGTTTCATCGTCAATAAGAAGGTCCAAGGGAAACAGTAAACCTGAAGTGAAGCATCGGAATCTAAAACTTGACTCACAGGAGAGGTTCAAATCATAGAAAGTGAGAGTGTCAGTCCTCTTGTACTTAAGTCGCCATTGTGCCTTTTGTATTAAATTCGGATTCATTTCTGTGTTTAATCGTCAATAAGAAGGTCCAAGGGATACAGTAAACCTGAAGTAAAGCATCGGAATCTAAAACTGGACTCACAGGAGAGGCTCAAATCATAGAAAGTTAGAGTGTCAGTCCTCTTGTACTTAAGTCGGCATTATGCCTTATGTATTAAATTCGGATGCAAACTCTGTGTTTCATCGTCAATAAGAAGGTCCAAGGGATACAGTAAACCTGAAGTGAAACATCGGAATCTAAAACTGGACTCCCAGGAGAGGTACAAATCATAGAAAGTTAGAGTGTCAGTCCTCTTGAACTTAAGTCGGCATTGTGCCTTTTGAATTTAATTCCGGTGCTATTTCTGTGGTTCATTGTCAATAAGAAGGTCAAAGGGATACAATAAACCTGAAGTGAAGCATCGGAATCTAAAACTGGACTCACAGGAGAGGTTCAAACCATAGAAAGTGAGAGTGTCAGTCCTCTTTCACTTAAGTCGGCACTGTGCGTTTTAAATTTAATTCCGATGCAATTTCTGTGTTTCATCGTCAATAAGAAGGTCCAAGGGATACAGAAAACCTGAAGTGAAGCATCGGAATGTAAAACTGGACTCACAGGAGAGTTTCAAATCATAGAAAGTGAGAGTGTCAGTCCTCTTGTACTTAAGTCGCCATTGTGCCTTTTGTATTAAATTCGGATGCAGTTTCTGTGTTTAATCGTCAATAGGAAGGTCCAAGGGAGACAGTAAACCTGAAGTGAAGCATCGGAATCTAAAACTGGACTCACAGGAGAGGTTCAAATCATAGAAAGTGAGAGTGTCAGTCCTCTTGTATTTAAGTCGGCATTGTGCCTTTTGAATTTAATTCCGGTGCTATTTCTGTGGTTCATTGTCAATAAGAAGGTCCAAGGGATACAATAAACCTGAAGGGAAGCATCGGAATCTAAAACTGGACTCACAGGAGAGGTTCAAACCATAGAAAGTGAGAGTGTCAGTCCTCTTTTACTTAAGTCGGCATTGTGCGTATTAAATTTAATTCCGATGCAATATCTGTGTTTCATCGTCTATAAAAAGGGCCAAGGGATACAGTAAACATGAAGTGAAGCATCGGAATCTAAAACTGGACTCACAGGAGAGATTCAAATCATAGAAAGTGAGATTGTCGGTCCTCTTGTAATAAAGTCGCCATTGTGATTTTTGTATTACATTCGGATGCAATTTCTGTGTTTCATCGTCAATAAGAAGGTCCAAGGGATTCAGAAAACCTGAAGTGCAGCATCGGAATCTAAAACTGGACTCACAGGAGAGGTTCAAATCATAGAAAGTGAGAGTGTCAGTCCTCTTGTACTTAAGTCGCCATTGTGCCTTTTGTATTAAATTCGGATGCAGTTTCTGTGTTTAATCGTCAATAAGAAGGTCCAAGGGATACAATAAACCTGAAGTGAAGCATCGGAATCTAAAACTGGACTCACAGGAGAGGTTCAAACCATAGAAAGTGAGAGTGTCAGTCCTCTTTCACTTAAGTCGGCATTGTGCGTTTTAAATTTAATTCCGATGCAATATCTGTGTTTCATCGTCTATAAAAAGGTCCAAGGGATACAGTAAACCTGAAGTGAAGCATCGGAATCTAAAACTGGATTCACAGGAGAGATTCAAATCATAGAAAGTGAGATTGTCGGTCCTCTTGTAATAAAGTCGCCATTGTGATTTTTGTATTACATTCGGATGCAATTTCTGTCTTTCATCGTCAATAAGAAGGTGCAAGGTATACAGTAAACCTGAAGTGAGGCATCGGAATCTAAATCTGACCTCACAGGAGAGGTTCGAATCATAGAATGTGAGAGTGTCAGTCCTCTTGTACTTAAGTCGGCATTGTGCCATTTGTATTAAATTAGGATGTATTTTCTGAGTTTCGTCGTCAATAAGAAGGTCCAAGGGATACAGTAAACCTGAAGTGAAGCATCGGAATCTAAAACTGGACTCACAGGGGAGGTTCAAATCATAGAAAGTGAGAGTGTAAGTCCTCTTGTACATAAGTCGCCATTGTGCCTTTTGTATTAAATTCGGATGCAATTTCTGTTTTCATCGTCTGTAAGAAGGTTAAAGGGATACAGTAAACCTGAAGTAAAGCATCGGAATCTAAAACTGGACACACAGGAGAGGTTCAAATCATAGAAAGTTAGAGTGCCAGTCCTCTTGTACTTAAGTCGGCATTGTGCCTTTTGAATTTAATTCGGGTGCTATTTCTGTGGTTCATTGTCAATAAGAAGGTCAAAGGGATACAATAAACCTGAAGTGAAGCATCGGAATCTAAAACTGGACTCACAGGAGAGGTTCAAACCATATAAAGTGAGAGTGTCAGTCCTCTTTTACTTAAGACGGCATTGTGCGTTTTAAATTTAATTCCGATGCGATATCTGTGTTTCATCGTCAATAAGAAGGTCCAAGGGATACAGAAAACCTGACGTGAAGCATCGGAATCTAAAACTGGACTCACAGGAGAGGTTCAAATCATAGAAAGTGAGAGTGTCAGTCCTCTTGTACTTAAGTCACCATTGTGATTTTTGTATTAATTTCGGATGCAATTTCTGTGTTTCATCGTCAATAAGAAGGTCCAAGGGATACAGTAAACCTGAATTGAAGCATCGGAATGTAAAACTGGACTCACAGGATAGGTTCAAATCATAGAAAGTGAGAGTGTCAGTCCCCTTGTACTTAAGTCGCCATTGTGCCTTTTGTATTAAATTCGGATGCAATTTCTGTATTTCATCGTAAATAAGAAGGTCCAAGGGATACAGTAAACCTGAAGTGAAGCATCGGAATCTAAAACTGGACTCACTGGAGAGGTTCAAATCATTGAAAGTTAGAGTGTCAGTCCTCCTGTAATTAAGTCGGCATTGTGCCTTTTGTATTAAATTCGGATGCAAACTCTGTGTTTCATCGTCAATAAGAAGGTCCAAGGGAAACAGTAAACCTGAAGTGAAGCATCGGAATCTAAAACTTGACTCACTGGAGAAGTTTAAATCATAGAAAGTTAGAGTGTCAGTCCTCTTGTACTTAAGTCGGCATTGTGCCATTTGAATTTATTTCTGATGCAATTTCTGTGTTTTTTATCGTCAATAAGAAGGTCAAAGGGATACAGTAAACCTGCAGTGAAGCATCGAAATCTAAAACTGGACTCACAGGAGAGGTTCAAAACAAAGAAAGTGAGATTGTCAGTCCTCTTTTGCTTAAGTCGGCATTGTTCGTTTTGAATAGAATTCCGATGCAATTTCTGTGTTTCATCGTCAATTAGAAGGTCCAAGGGATACAGTAAACCTGAAGTGAAGCATCGGAATCTAAAACTGGACTCACAGGAGAGGTGACAATCATAGAAAGTTAGAGTGTCAGTATTCTCGTACTTAAGACGGCATTGTGCGTTTTGAATTTAATTCCGATGCAATTTCTGTGCTTCATCGTCAATAAGAAGGTCCAAGGGAAACAGTAAACCTGAAGTGAAGCATCGGAATCTAAAACTTGACTCACAGGAGAGGTTCAAATCATAGAAAGTGAGAGTGTCAGTCCTCTTGTACTTAAGTCGCCATTGTGCCTTTTGTATTAAATTCGGATTCATTTCTGTGTTTAATCGTCAATAAGAAGGTCCAAGGGATACAGTAAACCTGAAGTGAAGCATCGGAATCTAAAACTGGACTCACAGGAGAGGTTCAAATCATAGAAAGTGAGAGTGTCAGTCCTCTTGTATTTAAGTCGGCATTGTGCCTTTTGAATTTAATTCCGGTGCTATTTCTGTGGTTCATTGTCAATAAGAAGGTCCAAGGGATACAATAAACCTGAAGTGAAGCATCGGAATCTAAAACTGGACTCACAGGAGAGGTTCAAACCATAGAAAGTGAGAGTGTCAGTCCTCTTTTACTTAAGTCGGCATTGTGCGTATTAAATTTAATTCCGATGCAATATCTGTGTTTCATCGTCTATAAAAAGGTCCAAGGGATACAGTAAACCTGAAGTGAAGCATCGGAATCTAAAACTGGACTCACAGGAGAGATTCAAATCATAGAAAGTGAGATTGTCGGTCCTCTTGTAATAAAGTCGCCATTGTGATTTTTGTATTACATTCGGATGCAATTTCTGTGTTTCATCGTCAATAAGAATGTGCAAGGTATACAGTAAACCTGAAGTGAAGCATCGGAATCTAAATCTGACCTCACAGGAGAGGTTCGAATCATAGAAGGTGAGAGTGTCAGTCCTCTTGTACTTAAGTCGGCATTGTGCCATTTGTATTAAATTAGGATATAATTTCTGAGTTTCGTCGTCAATAAGAAGGTCCAAGGGATACAGTAAACCTGAAGTGAAGCATCGGAATCTAAAACTGGACTCACAGGGGAGGTTCAAATCATAGAAAGTGAGAGTGTAAGTCCTCTTGTACTTATGTCGCCATTGTGCCTTTTGTATTAAATTCGGATGCAATTTCTGTTTTCATCGTCTGTAAGAAGGTCCATGGGATACAGTAAACCTGAAGTAAAGTATCGGAATCTAAAACTGGACACACAGGAGAGGTTCAAATCATAGAAAGTTAGAGTGTAAGTCCTCTTGTACTTAAGTCGGCATTATGCCTTTTGTATTAAATTCGGATGCAAACTCTGTGTTTCATCGTCAGTAAGAAGGTCCAAGGGATACAGTAAACCTGAAGTGAAGCATCGGAATCTAAAACTTGACTCACAGGAGAGGTTCAAATCATAGAAAGTGAGAGTGTCAGTCCTCTTGTACTTAAGTCGCCATTGTGCCTTTTGTATTAAATTCGGATGTATTTCTGTGTTTAATCGTCAATAAGAAGGTCCAAGGGATACAGTAAACCTGAAGTAAAGCATCGGTATCTAAAACTGGACTCACAGGAGAGGCTCAATTCATAGAAAGTTAGAGTGTCAGTCCTCTTGTACTTAAGTCGGCATTATGCCTTTTGTATTAAATTCGGATGCAAACTCTGTGTTTCATCGTCAATAAGAAGGTCCAAGGGATACAGTAAACCTGAAGTGAAGCATCGGAATCTAAAACTGGACTCACAGGAGAGGTACAAATCATAGAAAGTTAGAGTGTCAGTCCTCTTGTACTTAAGTCGGCATTGTGCCTTTTGAATTTAATTCCGGTGCTATTTCTGTGGTTCATTGTCAATAAGAAGGTCAAAGGGATACAATAAACCTGAAGTGAAGCATCGGAATCTAAAACTGGACTCACAGGAGAGGTTCAAACCATAGAAAGTGAGAGTGTCAGTCCTCTTTTACTTAAGTCGGCATTGTGCGTTTTAAATTTAATTCTGATGCAATATCTGTGTTTCATCGTCAATAAGAAGGTCCAAGGGATGCAGAAAACCTGAAGTGAAGCATCGGAATCTAAAACTGGACTCACAGGAGAGGTTCAAATCATAGAAAGTGAGAGTGTCAGTCCTCTTGTATTTAAGTCACCATTGTGACTTTTGTATTAATTTCGGATGCAATTTCTGTGTTTCATCGTCAATAAGAAGGTCCAAGGGATACAGTAAACCTGAATTGAAGCATCGGAATGTAAAACTGGACTCAGAGGATAGGTTCAAATCATAGAAAGTGAGAGTGTCCGTCCCCTTGTACTTAAGTCGCCATTGTGCCTTTTGTATTAAATTCGGATGCAATTTCTGTGTTTCATCGTGAATAAGAAGGTCCAAGGGATACAGTAAACCTGAAGTGAAGCATCGGAATCTAAAACTGGACTCACAGGAGAGGTTCAAATCATTGAAAGTTAGAGTGTCAGTCATCTTGTAATTAAGTCGGCATTGTGCCTTTTGTATTAAATTCGGATGCAAACTCTGTGTTTCATCGTCAATAAGAAGGTCCAAGGGAAACAGTAAACCTGAAGTGAAGCATCGGAATCTAAAACTGGACTCACTGGAGAAGTTCAAATCATAGAAAGTTAGAGTGTCAGTCCTCTTGTAGTTAAGTCGGCATTGTGCCATTTGAATTTATTTCTGATGCAATTTCTGTGTTTTTTATCGTCAATAAGAAGGTCAAAGGGATACAGTAAACCTGAAGTGAAGCATCGAAATCTAAAACTGGACTCACAGAAGAGGTTCAAAACAAAGAAAGTGAGAGTGTCAGTCCTCTTTTGCTTAAGTCGGCATTGTTCGTTTTGAAAAGAATTCCGATGCAATTTCTGTGTTTCATCGTCAATAAGAAGGTCCAAGTGATACAGTAAACCTGAAGTGAAGCATCGGAATCTAAAACTGGACTCACAGGAGAGGTGACAATCATAGAAAGTTAGAGTGTCAGTATTCTTGTACTTAAGACGGCATTGTGCCTTTTGAATTTAATTCCGATGCAATTTCTGTGTTTCATCGTCAATAAGAAGGTGCAAGGTATACAGTAAACCTGAAGTGAAGCATCGGAATCTAAATCTGACCTCACAGGAGAGGTTCGAATCATAGAAGGTGAGAGTGTCAGTCCTCTTGTACTTAAGTCGGCATTGTGCCATTTGTATTAAATTAAGATGCAATTTCTGTGTTTCGTCGTCAATAAGAAGGTCCAAGGGATACAGTAAACCTGAAGTGAAGCATCGGAATCTAAAACTGGACTCATAGGGGAGGTTCAAATCATAGTAAGTTAGAGTGTCAGTCCTCTTGTACTTAAGTCGGCATTATGACTTTTGTATTAAATTCGGATGCAAACTCTGTGTTTCATCGTCAATAAGAAGGTCCAGGGGATACAGTAAACCTGAAGTGAAGCATCGGATGCTAGAACTTGACTCACAGGAGAGGTTCAAATCATAGAAAGTGAGAGCGTCAGTCCTCTTGTACTTAAGTCGCCATTGTGCATTTTGAATTTAATTCCGGTGCTATTTCTGTGGTTCATTGTCAATAAGAAGGTCAAAGGGATACAATAAACCTGAAGTGAAGCATCGGAATCTAAAACTGGACTCACAGGAGAGGTTCAAACCATAGAAAGTGAGAGTGTCAGTCCTCTTTCACTTAAGTCGGCATTGTGCGTTTTAAATTTAATTCCGATGCAATTTCTGTGTTTCATCGTCAATAAGAAGGTCCAAGGGATACAGAAAACCTGAAGTGAAGCATCGGAATCTAAAACTGGACTCACAGGAGAGGTTCAAATCATAGAAAGTGAGTGTGTTAGTAGTCTTCTACTAAGGTCGGCACTGTGCCTTTAGAATTTAATTCCGAAGCAATTTCTGTGTTTCATCGTGAATACGAAAGTCCAAGGGATACAGTAAACCTGAAGTGAAGCACTGGAATCTAAAACTGGACTCACAGGTGAGATTCAAATCATAGAATGTTAGAGTGTCACTCCGCTTGTACTTAAGTCGGTAATGTGCCTTTTGTATTAAATTCGGATGCAATTTCTGTGTTTCATCGTCAATAAGAAGGTCCAAGGGATACAGTAAACCTTAAGTGAAGCATCGGAATCTAAAACTGGACTCGCAGGAGAGGTTCAAATCACAGAATGTTAGAGCGTCAGTCCTCTTTTACTTAAGACGGCATTGTGCAATTTGTATTAATTTCGGATGCGATTTCTGTGTTTTATCGTCAACAAGAAAGTCCAAGGAATACAGTAAACCTGAAGTGAATCATCGGAATCTAAATCTGACCTCACAGGAGAGGCTCGAAGCATAGAAAGTGAGGGTGTCAGTCCTCTTGTACTTAAGTCGGCATTGTGCCATTTGTATTAAATTCGGATGCAATTTCTGTGTTTCATCGTCAATAAGAAGGTCCAAGGGATACAGTAAACCTGAGGTGAAGCATCGGAATCTAAAACTGGACTCACAGGAGAGGTTCAAATGATAGAAAGTTAGAGTGTCAGTCCTCTTGTAATTAAGTCGGCATTGTGCCTTTTGTATTAAATTCGGATGCAATTTCTGTGTTTCATCGTCAATAAGAAGGTCCAACAGATACAGTAAACCTGAGGTGAAGCATCGGAATCTAAAACTGGACTCACAGGAGAGGTTCAAATCATAGAAAGTGAGAGGGTCAGTCCTCTTGTACTTAAGTCGGAATTGTGCCTTTTGAATTTAATTCCGATGCAATTTCTGTGTTTCATCGTCAATAAGAAGGTGCAAGGTACACAGTAAACCTGAAGTGAAGCATCGGAATCTAAATCTGACCTCACAGGAGAGGTTCGAATCATTGAAGGTGAGAGTGTCAGTCCTCTTGTACTTAAGTCGGCATTGTGCCATTTGTATTAAATTAGGATGCAATTTCTGTGTGTCGTCGTCAATAAGAAGGTCCAATGGATACAGTAAACCTGAAGTGAAGCATCGGAATCTAAAACTGGACTCACAGGGGAGGTTCAAATCATAGAAAGTGACAGTGTCAGTCCTCTTGTACTTAAGTCGCCATTGTGCCTTTTGTATTAAATTCGGATGCAATTTCTGTTTTCATCGTCAATAAGAAGGTCCAAGGGATACAGTAAACCTGAAGAAAAGCATCGGAATCTAAAACTGGACTCACAGGAGAGGTTCAAATCATAGAAAGTTAGAGTGTCAGTCCTCTTGTACATAAGTCGGTATTATACCTTTTGTATTAAATCCGGATGCAAACTCTGTGTTTCATCGTCAATAAGAAGGTCCAAGGGATACAGTAAACCTGAAGTGAAGCATCGGAATCTAAAACTGGACTCACAGGAGAGGTTCAAATCATAAAAAGTTTGAGTGTCAGTCCTCTTTACTTAAGTCGGCATTGTGCGTTTTAAATTTAATTCCCATGCAATTTCTGTGTTTCATCGTCAATAAGATGGTCCAAGGGATAAAGTAAACATGAAGTGAAGCATCGGAATCTAGAACTGGACTCACAGGAGAGGTTCAAATCATAGAAAGTGAGAGTGTCAGTCCTCTTGTACTTAAGCCGCCATTGTGATTTTTGTATGAAATTCGGACGCAATTTCTGTGTTTCATCGTCAATAAGAAGGTCCAAGGGATACAGTAAACCTGAAGTGAAGCATCGGAATCTATAACTGGACTCACAGGAGAGGTTCAAATCATGGAAAGTGAGAGTGTCAGTCATCTTGTACTTAAGTCGGCATTGTACATTTTGTATTAATTTCGGATGAAACTTCTGTGTTTCATCGTCAATAAGAAGGTCCAAGGAATACAGTAAACCTGAAGTGAAGCATCGGAATCTAAAACTGGACTCACAGGAGAGGTTCAAATCATGGAAAGTGAGAGTGTCAGTCATCTTGTACTTAAGTCGGCATTGTACATTTTGTATTAATTTCGGATGAAACTTCTGTGTTTCATCGTCAATAAGAAGGTTCAAGGGATACAGTAAACCTGAAGTGAAGCATCGGAATCTAAAACTGGACTCACAGGAGAGTTTCAAATCATAGAAAGTTAGAGTGTCAGTCCTCTTTTCTTAAGCCGGCATTGTGCCTTTTGAATTTAATTCTGATGCAATTTCTGTGTTTCATCGTCAATAAGAAGGTCCAATTGATACAGTAAACCTGAAGTGAAGCATCGGAATCTAAACTGGACTCACAGGAGAGGTTCAAAACAAAGAAAGTGAGAGTGTCAGTCCTCTTTTGCTTAAGTCGGCATTGTGCGTTTTGAATTTAATTCCGATGCAATTTCTGTGTTTCATCGTCAATAAGAAGGTCCAAGGGATACAGTAAACCTGAAGTGAAGCATCGGAATCTAAAACTGGGCTCACAGGATAGGTTCAAATCATAGAAAGTGAGAGTGTCAGTCCCCTTGTACTTAAGTCGCCATTGTGCCTTTTGTATTAAATTCGGATGCAATTTCTGTGTTTCGTCGTCAATAAGAAGGTCCAAGGGATACAGTAAACCTGAAGTGAAGCATCGAAATCTAAAACTGGACTCACAGGACAGGTTCAAATCATAGAAAGTGAGAGTGTCAGTCCTCTTGTACTTAAGTCGCCATTGTGCCTTTTGTATTAAATTCGGATGCAGTTTCTGTGTTTAATCGTCAATAAGAGGGTCCAAGGGATACAGTAAACCTGAAGTGAAGCATCGGAATCTAAAACTGGACTCACAGGAGAGGTTCAAATAATAGAAAGTGAGAGTGTCAGTCCTCTTGTATTTAAGTCGGCATTGTACCTTTTGAATTTAATTCCGGTGCTATTTCTGTGGTTCATTGTCAATAAGAAGGTCCAAGGGATACAATAAACCTGAAGTGAAGCATCGGAATCTAAAACTGGACTCACAGGAGAGGTTCAAACCATAGAAAGTGAGAGTGTCAGTCCTCTGTTACTTAAGTCGGCATTGTGCGTATTAAATTTAATTCCGATGCAATATCTGTGTTTCATCGTCTATAAAAAGGTCCAAGGGATACAGTAAACCTGAAGTGAAGCATCGGAATCTAAAACTGGACTCACAGGAGAGATTCAAATCATAGAAAGTGAGATTGTCGGTCCTATTGTAATAAAGTCGCCATTGTGATTTTTGTATTAAATTCGGATGCAATTTCTGTGTTTCATCGTCAATAAGAAGGTCCAAGGGATACAGTAAACCTGAAGTGAAGCATCGGAATCTAAAACTGGACTCACAGGAGAGGTGCAAATCATAGAAAGTGAGAGTGTCAGTCCTCTTGTACTTAAGTCGGCATTGTGCCTTTTGAATTTATTTCCGATGCAATTTCTGTGTTTAATCGTCAATACGAAGGTGCAAGGTATACAGTAACCCCGAAGTGAAGCATCGGAATCTAAAACTGGACTCACAGGAGAGGTTCAAATCATAGAAAGTGAGTGTGTTAGTAGTCTTCTACTAAGGTCGGCACTGTGCCTTTAGAATTTAATTCCGAAGCAATTTCTGTGTTTCATCGTCAATACGAAAGTCCAAGGGATACAGTAAACCTGAAGTGAAGCATTGGAATCTAAAACTGGACTCACAGGTGAGATTCAAATCATAGAATGTTAGAGTGTCACTCCGCTTGTACTTAAGTCGGTAATGTGCCTTTTGTATTAAATTCGGATGCAATTTCTGTGTTTCATCGTCAATAAGAAGGTCCAAGGGATACAGTAAACCTTAAGTGAAGCATCGGAATCTAAAACTGGACTCGCAGGAGAGGTTCAAATCACAGAATGTTAGAGCGTCAGTCCTCTTTTACTTAAGACGGCATTGTGCAATTTGTATTATCTTCGGATGCGATTTCTGTGTTTTATCGTCAACAAGAAAGTCCAAGGAATACAGTAAACCTGAAGTGAATCATCGGAATCTAAATCTGACCTCACAGGAGAGGCTCGAAGCATAGAAAGTGAGGGTGTCAGTCCTCTTGTACTTAAGTCGGCATTGTGCCATTTGTATTAAATTCGGATGCAATTTCTGTGTTTCATCGTCAATAAGAAGGTCCAAGGGATACAGTAAACCTGAGGTGAAGCATCGGAATCTAAAACTGGACTCACAGGAGAGGTTCAAATGATAGAAAGTTAGAGTGTCAGTCCTCTTGTAATTAAGTCGGCATTGTGCCTTTTGTATTAAATTCGGATGCAATTTCTGTGTTTCATCGTCAATAAGAAGGTCCAACAGATACAGTAAACCTGAGGTGAAGCATCGGAATCTAAAACTGGACTCACAGGAGAGGTTCAAATCATAGAAAGTGAGAGGGTCAGTCCTCTTGTGCTTAAGTCGGAATTGTGCCTTTTGAATTTAATTCCGATGCAATTTCTGTGTTTCATCGTCAATAAGAAGGTGCAAGGTACACAGTAAACCTGAAGTGAAGCATCGGAATCTAAATCTGACCTCACAGGAGAGGTTCGAATCATAGAAGGTGAGAGTGTCAGTCCTCTTGTACTTAAGTCGGCATTGTGCCATTTGTATTAAATTAGGATGCAATTTCTGTGTGTCGTCGTCAATAAGAAGGTCCAATGGATACAGTAAACCTGAAGTGAAGCATCGGAATCTAAAACTGGACTCACAGGAGAGGTTCAAATCATAGAAAGTGAGAGTGTCAGTCCTCTTGTACTTAAGCCGCCATTGTGATTTTTGTATGAAATTCGGACGCAATTTCTGTGTTTCATCGTCAATAAGAAGGTCCAAGGGATACAGTAAACCTGAAGTGAAGCATCGGAATCTATAACTGGACTCACAGGAGAGGTTCAAATCATGGAAAGTGAGAGTGTCAGTCATCTTGTACTTAAGTCGGCATTGTACATTTTGTATTAATTTCGGATGAAACTTCTGTGTTTCATCGTCAATAAGAAGGTCCAAGGAATACAGTAAACCTGAAGTGAAGTATCGGAATCTAAAACTGGACTCACAGGAGAGGTTCAAATCATGGAAAGTGAGAGTGTCAGTCATCTTGTACTTAAGTCGGCATTGTACATTTTGTATTAATTTCGGATGAAACTTCTGTGTTTCATCGTCAATAAGAAGGTTCAAGGGATACAGTAAACCTGAAGTGAAGCATCGGAATCTAAAACTGGACTCACAGGAGAGTTTCAAATCATAGAAAGTTAGAGTGTCAGTCCTCTTTTCTTAAGCCGGCATTGTGCCTTTTGAATTTAATTCTGATGCAATTTCTGTGTTTCATCGTCAATAAGAAGGTCCAATTGATACAGTAAACCTGAAGTGAAGCATCGGAATCTAAACTGGACTCACAGGAGAGGTTCAAAACAAAGAAAGTGAGAGTGTCAGTCCTCTTTTGCTTAAGTCGGCATTGTGCGTTTTGAATTTAATTCCGATGCAATTTCTGTGTTTCATCGTCAATAAGAAGGTCCAAGGGATACAGTAAACCTGAAGTGAAGCATCGGAATCTAAAACTGGGCTCACAGGATAGGTTCAAATCATAGAAAGTGAGAGTGTCAGTCCCCTTGTACTTAAGTCGCCATTGTGCCATTTGTATTAAATTCGAATGCAATTTCTGCGTTTCATCGTCAATAAGAAGGTCCAAGGGATACAGTGAACCTGAAGTGAAGCATCGGAATCTAAAACTGGACTCACAGGAGAGGTTCAAATCATAAAAAGTTAGAGTGTCAGTCCTCTTGTACGTAAGTCGGCATTGTGCCTTTTGAATTTAATTCCGATGCTATTTCTGTGTTTCATTGTCAATAAGAGGGTTCATGGGATACAGTAAACCTGAAGTGAAGCATCGGAATCTAAATCTGGACTCACAGGAGAGATTCAAATCATAGAAAGTGAGAGTGACAGTTCTCTTTTACTTAAGTCGGCATTGTGCGTTTTAAATTTAATTCCCATGCAATATCTTTGTTTCATCGTCAATAAGATGGTCCAAGGGATAAAGTAAACATGAAGTGAAGCATCGGAATCTAGAACGGGACTCACAGGAGATGTTCAAATCATAGAAAGTGAGAGTGTCAGTCCTCTTGTACTTAAGCCGCCATTGTGATTTTTGTATTAAATTCGGACGCAATTTCTGTGTTTCATCGTCAATAAGAAGGTCCAAGGGATACAGTAAACCTGAAGTGAAGCATCGGAATCTATAACTGGACTCACAGGAGAGGTTCAAATCATGGAAAGTGAGAGTGTCAGTCCTCTTGTACTTAAGTCGGCATTGTACATTTTGTATTAATTTCGGATGCAACTTCTGTGTTTCATCGTCAATAAGAAGGTCCAAGGAATACAGTAAACCTGAAGTGAAGCATCGGAATCTAAAACTGGACTCACAGGAGAGGTTCAAATCATAGAAAGTTAGAGTGTCAGTCCTCTTGTAATTAAGTCGGCATTGTGCCTTTTGTATTAAATTCGGATGCAATTTCTGTGTTTCATCGTCAATAAGAAGGTCCAACAGATACTGTAAACCTGAGGTGAAGCATCGGAATCTAAAACAGGACTCACAGGAGACGTTCAAATCATAGAAAGTGAGAGTGTCAGTCCTCTGGTACTTAAGTCGGAATTGTGCCTTTTGAATTTCATACCGATCCAATTTCTGTGTTTCATCGTTAATAAGAAGGTGCAAGGTATACAGTAAACCTGAAGTGAAGCATCGGAATCTAAATCTGTCTTCACAGGAGAAGTTCGAATCATGGAAAGTGAGAGTGTCAGTGCCCTTGTACTTAAGTCGGCATTGTGCCATTTGTATTAAATTCAGATGCAATTTCTGTGTTTCATCGTCAATAAGAAGGACCAAGGGATACAGTAAACCTGAGGGGAAGCGTCGGAATCTAAAACTGGACTCACAGGATAGGTTCCAATCATAGAAAGTGAGAGTGTCAGTCCCCTTGTACTTAAGTCACCATTGTGCCTTTTGTATTAAATTCGGATGCAATTTCTGTGTTTCATCGTCAATAAGAAGGTCCAAGGGATACAGTAAACCTGTAGTGAAGCATCGCAATCTAAAACTGGACTCACAGGAGAGGTTCAAATCATAGAAAGTTAGAGTGTCAGTCCTCTTGTAATTAAGTCGGCATTGTGCGTCTTGTATTAAATTCGGATGCAAACTCTGTGTTTCATCGTCAATAAGAACGTCCAAGGGAAACAGTAAACCTGAAGTGAAGCTTCGGAATCTAAAACTGGACTCACTGCAGAAGTTCAAATCATAGAAAGTTAGAGTGTCAGTCCTCTTTTCTTAAGCCGGCATTGTGCCTTTTGAATTTAATTCTGATGCAATTTCTGTGTTTCATCGTCAATAAGAAGGTCCAAGGGATACAGTAAACCTGAAGTGAAGCATCGGAATCTAAACTGGACTCACAGGAGAGGTTCAAAACAAAGAAAGTGAGAGTGTCAGTCCTCTTTTGCTTAAGTCGGCATTGTGCGTTTTGAATTTAATTCCGATGCAATTTCTGTGTTTCATCGTCAATAAGAAGGTCCAAGGGATACAGTAAACCTGAAGTGAAGCATCGGAATCTAAATCTGACCTCACAGGAGAGGTTCGAATCATAGAAAGTGAGAGTGTCAGTTCTCTTGTACTTAAGTCGGCATTGTGCCATTTGTATTAAATTCGAATGCAATTTCTGTGTTTCGTCGACGATAGGAAGGTCCAAGGGATACAGTAAACCTGAAGTGAAGCATCGGAATCTAAAACTGGACTCACAGGAGAGGTTCAAATCATAAAAAGTTAGAGTGTCAGTCCTCTTGTACGTAAGTCGGCATTGTGCCTTTTGAATTTAATTCCGATGCTATTTCCGCGTTTCATTGTCAATAAGAAGGTCCATGGGATACAGTAAACCTGAAGTGAAGCATCGGAATCTAAATCTGGACTCACAGGAGAGATTCAAATCATAGAAAGTGAGAGTGTCAGTTCTCTTTTACTTAAGTCGGCATTGTGCGTTTAAAATTTAATTCCGATGCAATATCTGTGTTTCATCGTCAATAAGAAGGTCCTAGGGATGAAGTAAACCTGAAGTGAAGCATCGGATTCTATAACTGGACTCACAGGAGAAGTTGAAATCATAGAAAGTGAGAGTGTCAGTCCTCTTGTACTTAAGCCGCCTTTGTGATTTTTGTATTAAATTCGGACGCAATTTCTGTGTTTCATCGTCAATAAGATGGTTTAAGGGATACAGTAAACCTGAAGTGAAGCATCGGAATCTAAAACTGGACTCACAGGATAGGTGCAAATCATAGAAAGTTAGTGTCTGTCCTCTTGTACTTAAGTCGGCATTGTACCTTTTGTATTAAATTCGGATGCAAACTCTGTGTTTCATCGTCAATTAGAAGGTCCAAGGGATACAGTAAACCTGAAGTGAAGCATCGGAATGTAAAACTGGACTCACAGGAGAGGTTCAAATCATAGAAAGTGAGAGTGTCAGTCCTCTTGTACTTAAGTCGGCATTGTGCCTTTTGACTTTAATTCCGGTTCAATTTCTGTGTTTCATCGTCAATAAGAAGCTGCAAGGTATACAGTAAACCTGAAGTGAAGTATCGAAATCTAAAACTGGACTCACAGGAGAGGTTCATATCATAGAAAGTGAGAGTGTTAGTCCTCTTCTACTTAGGTCGGCACTGTGCCTTTTGAAATTAATTCCGATGCAATTTCTGTGTTTCACCGTCAATAAGAACGTCCAAGGGATACAGTAAACCTGAAGTGAAGCATCGGAATCTAAAACTGGACTCACAGGAGAGGTCCGAATCATAGAAAGTGAGAGTGTCAGTCCTCTTGTACTTAAGTCGGCATTTTGCCATTTGTATTAAATTCGGATGCAAATTCTGTGTTTCATCGTCAATAAGAAGGTCCAAGGGATTCAGTAAACCTGAGGTGAAGCATCGGAATCTAAAACTGGACTCACAGGAGAGGTTCAAATAATAGAAAGTGAGAGTGTCAGTCCTCTTGTACTTAAGTCACCATTGTGACTTTTGTATAAATTTCGGATGCAATTTCTGTGTTTCATCGTCAATAAGAAGGTCCAACGGATACAGTAAACCTGAAGGGAAGCATCGGAATCTAAAACTGGACTCACAGGAGAGGTACAAATCATAGAAAGTTAGAGTGTCAGTCATCTTGTACTTAAGTCGGCACTGTGCCTTTTGAATTTAATTCCGGTGCTATTTCTGTGGTTCATTGTCAATAAGAAGGTCCAAGGGATACAGTAAACCTGAAGTGAAGCATCGGAATCTAAAACTGGACTCACAGGATAGGTGCAAATCATAGAAAGTTAGAGTGTCTGTCCTCTTGTACTTAAGTCGGTATTGTACCTTTTGTATTAAATTCGGATGCAAACTCTGTGTTTCATCGTCAATTAGAAGGTCCAAGGGATACAGTAAACCTGAAGTGAAGCATCGGAATGTAAAACTGGACTCACAGGAGATGTTCAAATCATAGAAAGTGAGAGTGTCAGTCCTCTTGTACTTAAGTCGGCATTGTGCCTTTTGAATTTAATTCCGATTCAATTTCTGTGTTTCATCGTCAATAAGAAGCTGCAAGGTATACAGTAAACCTGAAGTGAAGTTTCGGAATCTAAAACTGGACTCACAGGAGAGGTTCAAATCATAGAAAGTGAGAGTGTTAGTCCTCTTCTACTTAGGTCGGCACTGTGCCTTTTGAATTTAATTCCGATGCAATTTCTGTGATTCATCGTCAATAAGAACGTCCAAGGGATACAGTAAACCAGAAGTGAAGCATCGGAATCTAAAACTGGACTCACAGGAGAGGTTCGAATCATAGAAAGTGAGAGTGTCAGTCCTCTTGTACTTAAGTCGGCATTGTGCCATTTGTATTAAATTCGGATGCAATTTCTGTGTTTCAACGTCAATAAGAAAGTCCAAGGGATACAGTAAACCTGAAGTGAAGCATCGGAATGTAAAACTGGACTCACAGGAGAGGTTAAAATCATAGAAAGTGAGAGTGTCAGTCCTCTTGTACTTAAGTCGGCATTGTGCCTTTTGAATTTAATTCCGATTCAATTTCTGTGTTTCATCGTCAATAAGAAGCTGCAAGGTATACAGTAAAAATCAAGTGAAGCATCGGAATCTAAAACTGGACTCACAGGAGAGGTTCAAATCATAGAAAGTGAGAGTGTGAGTCCTCTTCTACTTAGGTTGGCACTGTGCATTTGAATTTAATTGAGATGTAATTTCTGTGTTTCATCGTCAATAAGAACGTCCAAGGGATACAGTAAACCTGAAGTGAAGCATCGGAATCTAAAACTGGACTCACAGGAGAGGTTCAAATCATAGAAAGTGAGAGTGTCAGTCCTCTTGTACTTAAGTCGGCATTGTGCCTTTTGAATTTAATTCCGATTCAATTTCTTTGTTTCATCGTCAATAAGAAGCTGCAAGGTATACAGTAAACCTGAAGTGAAGTATCGGAATCTAAATCTGGACTCACAGGAGAGATTCAAATCATAGAAAGTGAGAGTGTCAGTTCTCTTTTACTTAAGTCGGCATTGTGCGTTTAAAATTTAATTCCGATGCAATATCTGTGTTTCATCGTCAATAAGAAGGTCCAAGGGATGAAGTAAACCTGAAGTGAAGCATCGGAATCTATAACTGGACTCACAGGAGATGTTGAAATCATAGAAAGTGAGAGTGTCAGTCCTCTTGTACTTAAGCCGCCATTGTGATTTTTGTATTAAATTCGGACGCAATTTCTGTGTTTCATCGTCAATAAGATGGTTTAAGGGATACAGTAAACCTGAAGTGAAGCATCGGAATCTAAAACTGGACTCACAGGATAGGTGCAAATCATAGAAAGTTAGAGTGTCTGTCCTCTTGTACTTAAGTCGGCATTGTACCTTTTGTATTAAATTCGGATGCAAACTCTGTGTTTCATCGTCAATTAGAAGGTCCAAGGGATACAGTAAACCTGAAGTGAAGCATCGGAATGTAAAACTGGACTCACAGGAGAGGTTCAAATCATAGAAAGTGAGAGTGTCAGTCCTCTTGTACTTAAGTCGGCATTGTGCCTTTTGAATTTAATTCCGATTCAATTTCTGTGTTTCATCGTCAATAAGAGGCTGCAAGGTATACAGTAAACCTGACGTGAAGTATCGTAATCTAAAACTGGACTCACAGGAGAGGTTCATATCATAGAAAGTGAGAGTGTTAGTCCTCTTCTACTTAGGTCGGCACTGTGCCTTTTGAATTTAATTCCGATGCAATTTCTGTGTTTCACCGTCAATAAGAACGTCCAAGGGATACAGTAAACCTGAAGTGAAGCATCGGAATCTAAAACTGGACTCACAGGAGAGGTTCGAATCATAGAAAGTGAGAGTGGCAGTCCTCTTGTACTTAAGTCGGCATTGTGCTATTTGTATTAAATTCGGATGAAATTTCTGTGTTTCATCGTCAATAAGAAGGTCCAAGGGATTCATTAAACCTGAGGTGAAGCATCGGAATCTAAAACTGGACTCACAGGAGAGGTTCAAATAATAGAAAGTGAGAGTGTCGGTCCTCTTGTACTTAAGTCACCATTGTGACATTTGTATAAATTTCGGATGCAATTTCTGTGTTTCATCGTCAATAAGAAGGTCCAACGGTTACAGTAAACCTGAAGGGAAGCATCGGAATCTAAAACTGGACTCACAGGAGAGGTACAAATCATAGAAAGTTAGAGTGTCAGTCATCTTGTACTTAAGTCGGCACTGTGCCTTTTGAATTTAATTCCGGTGCCATTTCTGTGGTTCATTGTCAATAAGAAGGTCCAAGGGATACAGTAAACCTGAAGTGAAGCATCGGAATCTAAAACTGGACTCACAGGATAGGTGCAAATCATAGAAAGTTAGAGTGTCTGTCCTCGTGTACTTAAGTCGGTATTGTACCTTTTGTATTAAATTCGGATGCAAACTCTGTGTTTCATCGTCAATTAGAAGGTCCAAGGGATACAGTAAACCTGAAGTGAAGCATCGGAATGTAAAACTGGACTCACAGGAGAGGTTCAAATCATAGAAAGTGAGAGTGTCAGTCCTCTTGTACTTAAGTCGGCATTGTGCCTTTTGAATTTAATTCCGATTCAATTTCTGTGTTTCATCGTCAATAAGAAGCTGCAAGGTATACAGTAAACCTGAAGTGAAGCATCGAAATCTAAAACTGGACTCACAGGAGATGTTCAAATCATAGAAAGTGAGATTGTCGGTCCTCTTGTACTAAAGTCGCTATTGTGATTTTTTATTAAATTCGGATGCAATTTCTGTGTTTCATCGTCAATAAGAAGGTCCAAGGGATACAGTAAACCAGAAGTGAAGCATCGGAATCTAAAACTGGACTCACAGGAGAGGTGCAAATCACAGAAAGTTAGAGTGTCAGTCCTCTTGTACTTAAGTCGGCATTGTACCTTTTGTATTAAATTCGGATGCAATTTCTGTGTTTCAACGTCAATAAGAAGGTCCAAGGGATACAGTAAACCTGAAGTTAAGCATCGGAATGTAAAACTGGACTCACAGGAGAGGTTCAAATCATAGAAAGTGAGAGTGTCAGTCCTCTTGTACTTAAGTCGGCATTGTGCCTTTTGAATTTAATTCCGATTCAATTTCTGTGTTTCATCGTCAATAAGAAGCTGCAAGGTATACAGTAAAAATCAAGTGAAGCATCGGAATCTAAAACTGGACTCACAGGAGAGGTTCAAATCATAGAAAGTGAGAGTGTGAGTCCTCTACTACTTAGGTCGGCACTGTGCCTTTAAATTTAATTGAGATGCAATTTCTGTGTTTCATCGTCAATAAGAACGTCCAAGGGATACAGTAAACCTGAAGTGAAGCATCGGAATCTAAAACTGGACTCACAGGTGAGGTTCGAATCATAGAACGTGAGAGTGTCAGTCCTCATGTACTTAAGTCGGCATTGTGCCATTTGTATTAAATTCGGATGCAATGTCTGTGTTTCATCGTCAATAAGAAGGTCCAAGGGATACAATAAACCTGAGGTGAAGCATCGGAATCAAAAACTGGACTCACAGGAGAGGTTCGAATCATAGAAAGTGAGAGTGTCAGTCCTCTTGTACTTAAGTCGCCATTGTGCCTTTTGTATTACATTCGGATCAGTTTCTGTGTTTAATCGTCAATAAGAAGGTCCAAGGGATACAGTGAACCTGAAGTAAAGCATCGGAATCTAAAACTGAACTCACAGGAGAGGTTCAAATCATAGAAAATTTGAGTGTCAGTCCTCTTGTTCTTAAGTCGGCATTGTGCCTTTTGTATTAAATTCGGATGCAAACTCTGTGTTTCATCGTCAACAAGAAGGTCCAAGGGATACAGTAAACCTGAAGTCAAGCATCGGAATCTAAAACTGGACTCACAGGAGAGGTACAAATGGTAGAAAGTTAGAGTGTCAGTCCTCTTGTACTTAAGTCGGCATTGTGCCTTTTGAATTTAATTCCGGTGCTACTTCTGTGGTTCATTGTCAATAAGAAGCTGCAAGGTATACAGTAAACCTGAAGTGAAGCATCGGAATCTAAAACTGGACTCACAGGAGATGTTCAAATCATAGAAAGTGAGATTGTCGGTCCTCTTGTACTGAAGACGCCATTGTGATTTTTGTATTAAATTCGGATGCAATTTCTGTGTTTCATCGTCAATAAGAAGGTCCAAGGGATACAGTAAACCTGAAGTGAAGCATCGGAATCTAAAACTGGACTCACAGGAGAGGTGCAAATCATAGAAGTTAGAGTGTGAGTCCTCTTGTACTTAAGTCGGCATTGTAACATTTGTATTAAATTCGGATGCAATTTCTGTGTTTCATCGTCAATAAGAAGGTCCAATTGATACAGTAAACCTGACGTGAAGCATCGGAATGTAAAACTGGACTCACAGGAGAGGTTCAAATCATAGTAAGTGAGAGTGTCAGTCCTCTTGTACTTAAGTCGGCATTGTGCCTTTTGAATTTAATTCCGATTCAATTTCTGTGTTTCATCGTCAATAAGAAGCTGCAAGGTATACAGTAAACCTGAAGTGAAGTTTCGGAATCTAAAACTGGACTCACAGGAGAGGTTCAAATCATAGAAAGTGAGAGTGTCAGTCCTCTTGTACTTAAGTCGGCATTGTGCCATTTTTATTAAATTCGGATGCAATTTCTGTGTTTCATCGTCAATAAGAAGGTCCAAGGGATACAGTAAACCTGAGGTGTAGCATCGGAATCTAAAACTGGACTCACATTAGAGGTTCAAATCATAGAAGGTGAGAGTATCAGTCCTCTTGTACTTAAGTCACCATTGTGACTTTTGTATTAATTTCGGATGCAATTTCTGTGTTTCATCGTCAATAAGAAGGTCCAACGGTTACAGTAAACCTGAAGGGAAGCATCGGAATCTAAAACTGGACTCACAGGAGAGGTACAAATCATAGAAAGTAAGAGTGTCAGTCATCTTGTACTTAAGTCGGCACTGTGCCTTTTGAATTTAATTCCGGTGCCATTTCTGTGGTTCATTGTCAATAAGAAGGTCCAAGGGATACAGTAAACCTGAGGTGTAGCATCGGAATCTAAAACTGGACTCACAGGAGAGGTTCAAATCATAGAAGGTGAGAGTATCAGTCCTCTTGTACTTAAGTCACCATTGTGACTTTTGTATTAATTTCGGATGCAATTTCTGTCTTTCATCGTCAATAAGATGGTTTAAGGGATACAGTAAACCTGAAGTGAAGCATCGGAATCTAAAACTTGACTCACAGGATAGGTGCAAATCATAGAAAGTTAGAGTGTCTGTCCTCTTGTACTTAAGTCGGCATTGTACCTTTTGTATTAAATTCGGATGCAAACTCTGTGTTTCATCGTCAATTAGAAGGTCCAAGGGATACAGTAAACCTGAAGTGAAGCATCGGAATGTAAAACTGGACTCACAGGAGAGGTTCAAATCATAGAAAGTGAGAGTGTCAGTCCTCTTGTACTTAAGTCGGCATTGTGCCTTTTGAATTTAATTCCGATTCAATTTCTGTGTTTCATCGTCAATAAGAAGCTGCAAGGTATACAGTAAAAAACAAGTGAAGCATCGGAATCTAAAACTGGACTCACAGGAGAGGTTCAAATCAGAGAAAGTGAGAGTGTCAGTCCTCTTGTACTTAAGTCGGCATTGTGCCTTTTGAATTTAATTCCGATTCAATTTCTGTGTTTCATCGTCAATAAGAAGCTGCAAGGTATACAGTAAAAATCAAGTGAAGCATCGGAATCTAAAACTGGACTCACAGGAGAGGTTCAAATCATAGAAAGTGAGAGTGTGAGTCCTCTTCTACTTAGGTCGGCACTGTGCCTTTGAATTTACTTGAGATGCAATTTCTGTGTTTCATCGTCAATAAGAACGTCCAAGGGATACAGTAAACCTGAAGTGAAGCATCGGAATCTAAAACTGGACTCACAGGTGAGGTTCGAATCATAGAAAGTGAAAGTGTCAGTCCTCTTGTACTTAAGTCGGCATTTTGCCATTTGTATTAAATTCGGATGCAATTTCTGTGTTTCATCGTCAATAAGAAGGTCCAAGGGATACAGTAAACCTGAGGTGAAGCATCGGAATCAAAAACTGGACTCACAGGAGAGGTTCGAATCATAGAAAGTGAGAGTGTCTGTCCTCTTGTACTTAAGTCGCCATTGTGCCTTTTGTATTACATTCGGATGAAGTTTCTGTGTTTAATCGTCAATAAGAAGGTCCAAGGGATACAGTGAACCTGAAGTAAAGCATCGGAATCTAAAACTGGACTCACAGGAGAGGTTCAAATCATAGAAAATTAGAGTGTCAGTCCTCTTGTTCTTAAGTCGGCATTGTGCCTTTTGTATTAAATTCGGATGCAAACTCTGTGTTTCATCGTCAACAAGAAGGTCCAAGGGATACAGTAAACCTGAAGTGAAGCATCGGAATCTAAAACTGGACTCACAGGAGGGGTACAAATGGTAGAGAGTTAGAGTGTCAGTCCTCTTGTACTTAAGTCAGCATTGTACCTTTTGTATTAAATTCGGATGCAATTTCTGTGTTTCATCGTCAATAAGAAGGTCCGAGGGATACAGTAAACCTGAAGTGAAGCATCGGAATGTAAAACTGGACTCACAGGAGAGGTTCAAATCATAGAAAGTGAGAGCGTCAGTCCTCTTGTACTTAAGTCGGCATTGTGCCTTTTGAATTTAATTCCGATTCAATTTCTGTGTTTCATCGTCAATAAGAAGCTGCAAGGTATACAGTAAACCTGAAGTGAAGCATCGGAATCTAAAACTGGACTCACAGGAGATGTTCAAATCATGGAAAGAGAGATTGTCGGTCCTCTTGTACTAAAGTCGCCATTGTGATTTTTGTATTAAATTCGGATGCAATTTCTGTGTTTCATCGTCAATAAGAAGGTCCAAGGGATACAGTAAACCTGAAGTGAAGCATCGGAATCTAAAACTGGACTCACAGGAGAGGTGCAAATCATAGAAGTTAGAGTGTCAGTCCTCTTGTACTTAAGTCGGCATTGTACCTTTTGTATTAAATTCGGATGCAATTTCTGTGTTTCATCGTCAATAAGAAGGTCCAAGGGATACAGTAAACCTGACGTGAAGCATCGGAATGTAGAACTGGACTCACAGGAGAGGTACAAATCATAGAAAGTGAGAGTTTCAGTCCTCTTGTACTTAAGTCGGCATTGTGCTATTTGAATTTAATTCCGATTCAATTTCTGTGTTTAATCGTCAATAAGAAGGTCCAAGGGATACACTAAACCTGAAGTAAAGCATCGGAATCTAAAACTGGACTCACAGGAGAGGTTCAAATCATAGAAAATTAGAGCGTCAGTCCTCTTGATCTTAAGTCGGCATTGTGCCTTTTCTATTCAATTCGGATGCAAACTCTGTGTTTCATCGTCAATAAGAAGGTCCAAGGGATACAGTAAACCTGAAGTGAAGCATCGGAATCTAAAACTCGACTCACAGGAGAGGTACAAATCATAGAAAGTTAGAGTGTGAGTCCTCTTGTACTTAAGTCGGCATTGTGCCTTTTGAATTTAATTCCGGTGCTATTTCTGTGGTTTATTGTTAATAAGAACGTCCAAGGGATACAGTAAACCTGAAGTGAAGCATCGGAATCTAAAACTGGACTCACAGGAGAGATTCAAATCATAGAAAGTTAGAGTGTCACTCCGCTTGTACTTAAGTCGGTAATGTGCCTTTTGTATTAAATTCGGATGCAATTTCTGTGTTTCATCGTCAATTAGAAGGTTCAAGGGACACAGTAAACCTTAAGTGAAGCATCGGAAACTAAACTGGACTCGCAGGAGAGGTTTAAATCACAGAATGTTAGAGCGTCAGACCTCTTGTACTTAAGTCGGCATTGTACCTTTTGTATTAAATTCGGATGCAAATTTCTGTGTTTCATCGTCAATAAGAAGGTCCAAAGGATACAGTAAACCTGAAGTGAAGCATCGGAATCTAAAACTGGACTCACAGGAGAGGTTCAAATCATAGAAAGTGAGAGTGTCAGTCCCCTTGTACTTAAGTTGGCATTGTGCCTTTTGAATTTAATTCCGATTCAATTTCTGTGTTTCATCGTCAATAAGAAGCTGCAAGGTATACAGTAAACCTGAAGTGAAGCATCGGAATCTAAAACTGGACTCACAGGAGATGTTGAAATCATAGAAAGTGAGATAGTCGGTCCTCTTGTACTAAAGTCGCCACTGTGATTTTTGTATTAAATTCGGATGCAATTTCTGTGTTTCATCGTCAATAAGAAGGTCCAAGGGATACAGTAAACCTGAAGTGAAGCATCGGAATCTAAAACTGGACTCACAGGAGAGGTGCAAATCATAGAAGTTAGAGTGTCAGTCCTCTTGTACTTAAGTCGGCATTGTACCTTTTGTATTAAATTCGGATGCAATTTCTGTGTTTCATCGTCAATAAGAAGGTCCAAGGGATACAGTAAACCTGAAGTGAAGCATCGGAATGTAAAACTGGACTCACAGGAGAGGTTCAAATCATAGAAAGAGAGAGTGTTAGTCGTCTTCTACTTAGGTCGGCATTGTGCCTTTGAATTTAATTCCGATGCAATTTATGTGTTTCATCGTCAATAAGAATATCCAAGGGATACAGTAAACCTGAAGTGAAGCATCGGAATCTAAAACTGGACTCACAGGAGAGGTTCGAATCATAGAAAGTGAGAGTGTCAGTCCTCTTGTACTTAAGTCGGCATAGTGCCATTTGTATTAAATTCGGATGCAATTTCTGTGTTTCATCGTCAATAAGAAGGTCCAAGAGATACAGTAAACCTGAGGTGAAGCATCGGAATCTAAAACTGGACTCACAGGAGAGATTCAAATCATAGAAAGTGAGAGTGTCAGTCCTCTTGTACTTAAGTCGCCATTGTGCATTTTGTATTAAATTCGGATGCAGTTTCTGTGTTTAATCGTCAATACGAAGGTCCAAGGGATACAGTAAACCTGAAGTAAAGCATCGGAATCTAAAACTGGACTCACAGGAGAGGTTCAAATCATAGAAAGTTAGAGTGTCAGTCCTCTTGATCTTAAGTCGGCATTGTGCCTTTTGTATTCAATTCGGATGCAAACTCTGTGTTTCATCGTCAATAAGAAGGTCCAAGGGATACAGTAAACCTGAAGTGAAGCATCGGAATCTAACACTGGACTCACAGGAGAGGTACAAATCATAGAAAGTTAGAGTGTCAGTCCTCTTGTACTTAAGACGGCATTATGCCTTTTGAATTTAATTCCGGTGTTATTTCTGTGGTTCATTGCTAATAAGAAGGTCCAAGGGATACAGTAAACCTGAAGTGAAGCATCGGAATCTAAAACTGGACTCACAGGAGAGGTTCAAATCATAGAAAGTGAGAGCGTCAGTCCTCTCTTACTTAAGTCGGCATTGTGCGTTTTAAATTTTATTACGATGCAATATCTGTGCTTCATCGTCCATAAGGAGGTCCAAGGGATACAGTAAACCTGAAGTGAAGCATCGGAATCTAAAACTGGACTCACAGGAGATGTTCAAATCATAGAAAGTGAGATTGTCCGTCCTCTTGTACTTAAGTCACCATTGTGACTTTTGTATTAATTTCGGATGCAATTTCTGTGTTTCATCGTCAATAACAGGGTCCAAGGGATACAGTAAACCTGAAGAGAAGCATCGGAATCTAAAACTGGACTCACGGGAGAGGTTCAAATCATAGAAAGTTAGAGTGTCAGTCCTCTAGTACTTAAGTCGGCATTGTGCCTTTTGTATTAAGTTCGGGTGCAAACTCTGTGTTTCATCGTCAATACAAAGGTCCAAGGGATACAGTAAACCTGAAGTGAAGCATCGGAATCTATAACTGGACTCACATGAGTGGTTCAAATCATAGAAAGTTAGAGTGTCAGTCCTCTTGTACTTAAGTCGGCATTGTGCCTTTTGATTTTAATTCCGATGCAATTTCTGTGTTTCATCGTCAATAAGTAGGTCCAAGGGATACAGTAAACCTGAAGTGAAGCATCGGAATCTAATACTGGACTCACAGCAGAGTTTCAAATCATAGAAAGTGAGAGTGTCAGTCCTCTTTTACTTAAGTCGGCATTGTGCGGTTTAAATTTAATTCCGATGCAATTTCTATGTTTCATCGTCAATATGAAGGTCCAAGGGATACAGTAAACTTGAAGTGAAGCATCGGAATCTAAAACTGGACTCACAGGAGAGGTTCAAATCATAGAAAGTTAGAGTGTCAGTCCACTTGTACTTAAGTCGGCGTTGTACCTTTTGTATTAAATTCGGATGCAAACTCTGTGTATCATCGTCAGTTAGAAGGTCCAAGGGATACAGTAAACCTGAAGTGAAGCATCGGAATCTAAAACTGGACTCACAGGAGAGGTTCAAATCATAGAAAGTGAGAGTGTCAGTCCTCTTGTAATTAAGTCGGAATTGTGCCTTTTGAATTTAAATCCGATGCAATTTCTGTTTTTCATCGTCAATAAGAAGGTTCATGGTATACAGTAAACCTGAAGTGAAGCATCGGAATCTAAATCTGACCTCACAGGAGAAGTTCGATTCATGGAAAGTGAGAGTGTCAGTGCTCTCTTACTTAAGTCGGCATTGTGCCATTTGTATTAAATTCGGATGCAATTTCTGTGTTTCATCGTCAATAAGAAGGTCCAAGGGATACAATAAACCTGAAGTGAAGCATCGGAATCTAAAACTGGACTCACAGGTTAGGTTCAAATCATAGAAAGTGAGAGTGTCAGTCCCCTTGTACTTAAGTCGCCATTGTGCCTTTTGTATTAAATTCAGATGCAATTTCTGTGTTTCATCGTCAATAAGAAGGTCCAAGGGATACAGTAAACCTGAAGTGAAGCATCGGAATCTAAAACTGGACTCACTGGAGAGGTTCAAATCATAGACAGTTAGAGTGTCAGTCCTCTTGTACTTAAGTAAGCATTGTGCCTTTGTATTAAATTCGGATGCAAACTCTGTGTTTCATCGTCAATATGAATGTCCAAGGGAAACAGTAAACCTGAAGTCAAGCATCGGATTTTAAAACTGGACTCACTGGAGAGGTTCAAATCATAGAAAGTTAGAGTGTCAGTCCTCTTGTACTTAAGTCTGCCTTGTGCCTTTTGAATTTAATTACGAAGCAACTTCTGTGTTTCATCGTCAATAAGAAGGTCCAAGGGATACAGTAAACCTGAAGTGAAGCATCGGAATCTAATACTGGACTCACAGGAGATGTTCAAATCATAGAAAGTGAGAGTGACAGTCCTCTTGTACTTAAGTCGCCATTGTGATTTTTGTATAAAATTCGGATGTAATATCTGTGTTTCATCGTCAATAAGAAGGTCCAAGGTATACAGTAACCTGAACTGAAGCAAAGGAATCTAAAACTGGACTCACAGGAGAGGTTCAAATCATAGAAACTTAGAGTGTTAGTCCTCTTGATCTTAAGTCGGCATTGTGCCTTTTGTATTCAATTCGGATGCAAACTCTGTGTTTCATCGTCAATAAGAAGGTCCAAGGGATACAGTAAACCTGAAGTGAAGCATCGGAATCTAACACTGGACTCACAGGAGAGGTACAAATCATAGAAAGTGAGAGTGTCAGTCCTCTTGTACTTAAGTCGCCATTGTGCATTTTGTATTAAATTCGGATGCAGTTTCTGTGTTTAATCGTCAATAAGAAGGTCCAAGGGATACAGTAAACCTGAAGTAAAGCATCGGAATCTAAAACTGGACTCACAGGAGAGGTTCAAATCATAGAAAATTAGAGTGTCAGTCCTCTTGATCTTAAGTCGGCATTGTGCCTTTTGTATTCAATTCGGATGCAAACTCTGTGTTTCATCGTCAATAAGAAGGGCCAAGGGATACAGTAAACCTGAAGTGAAGCATCGGAATCTAACACTGGACTCACAGGAGAGGTACAAATCATAGTAAGTTAGAGTGTCAGTCCTCTTGTACTTAAGACGGCATTATGCCTTTTGAATTTAATTCCGGTGTTATTTCTGTGGTTCATTGCTAATAAGAAGGTCCAAGGGATACAGTAAACCTGAAGTGAAGCATCGGAATCTAAAACTGGACTCACAGGAGAGGTTCAAATCATAGAAAGTGAGAGCGTCAGTCCTCTCTTACTTAAGTCGGCATTGTGCGTTTTAAATTTTATTACGATGCAATATCTGTGTTTCATCGTCCATAAGGAGGTCCAAGGGATACAGTAAACCTGAAGTGAAGCATCGGAATCTAAAACTGGACTCACAGGAGATGTTCAAATCATAGAAAGTGAGATTGTCCGTCCTCTTGTACTTAAGTCACCATTGTGACTTTTGTATTAATTTCGGATGCAATTTCTGTGTTTCATCGTCAATAACAGGGTCCAAGGGATACAGTAAACCTGAAGAGAAGCATCGGAATCTAAAACTGGACTCACGGGAGAGGTTCAAATCATAGAAAGTTAGAGTGTCAGTTCTCTAGTACTTAAGTCGGCATTGTGCCTTTTGTATTAAGTTCGGGTGCAAACTCTGTGTTTCATCGTCAATACAAAGGTCCAAGGGATACAGTAAACCTGAAGTGAAGCATCGGAATCTATAACTGGACTCACATGAGTGGTTCAAATCATAGAAAGTTAGAGTGTCAGTCCTCTTGTACTTAAGTCGGCATTGTGCCTTTTGATTTTAATTCCGATGCAATTTCTGTGTTTCATCGTCAATAAGTAGGTCCAAGGGATACAGTAAACCTGAAGTGAAGCATCGGAATCTAATACTGGACTCACAGCAGAGTTTCAAATCATAGAAAGTGAGAGTGTCAGTCCTCTTTTACTTAAGTCGGCATTGTGCGGTTTAAATTTAATTCCGATGCAATTTCTATGTTTCATCGTCAATAAGAAGGTCCAAGGGATACAGTAAACTTGAAGTGAAGCATCGGAATCTAAAACTGGACTCACAGGAGAGGTTCAAATCATAGAAAGTGAGAGTGTCAGTCCTCTTGTAATTAAGTCGGAATTGTGCCTTTTGAATTTAAATCCGATGCAATTTCTGTTTTTCATCGTCAATAAGAAGGTTCATGGTATACAGTAAACCTGAAGTGAAGCATCGGAATCTAAATCTGACCTCACAGGAGAAGTTCGATTCATGGAAAGTGAGAGTGTCAGTGCTCTCTTACTTAAGTCGGCATTGTGCCATTTGTATTATATTCGGATGCAATTTCTGTGTTTCATCGTCAATAAGAAGGTCCAAGGGATACAATAAACCTGAAGTGAAGCATCGGAATCTAAAACTGGACTCACAGGTTAGGTTCAAATCATAGAAAGTGAGAGTGTCAGTCCCCTTGTACTTAAGTCGCCATTGTGCCTTTTGTATTAAATTCAGATGCAATTTCTGTGTTTCATCGTCAATAAGAAGGTCCAAGGGATACAGTAAACCTGAAGTGAAGCATCGGAATCTAAAACTGGACTCACTGGAGAGGTTCAAATCATAGACAATTAGAGTGTCAGTCCTCTTGTACTTAAGTAAGCATTGTGCCTTTGTATTAAATTCGGATGCAAACTCTGTGTTTCATCGTCAATATGAATGTCCAAGGGAAACAGTAAACCTGAAGTCAAGCATCGGATTTTAAAACTGGACTCACTGGAGAGGTTCAAATCATAGAAAGTTAGAGTGTCAGTCCTCTTGTACTTAAGTCGGCCTTGTGCCTTTTGAATTTAATTACGAAGCAACTTCTGTGTTTCATCGTCAATAAGAAGGTCCAAGCGATACAGTAAACCTGAAGTGAAGCATCGGAATCTAATACTGGACTCACAGGAGATGTTCAAATCATAGAAAGTGAGAGTGACAGTCCTCTTGTACTTAAGTCGCCATTGTGATTTTTGTATAAAATTCGGATGTAATATCTGTGTTTCATCGTCAATAAGAAGGTCCAAGGTATACAGTAACCTGAACTGAAGCAAAGGAATCTAAAACTGGACTCACAGGAGAGGTTCAAATCATAGAAACTTAGAGTGTTAGTCCTCTTGCACTTAAGGCGGCATTGTACCTTTTGTATTAAATTCGGATTCAAACTCTGTGTTTCATCGTCAATTAGAAGATCCAAGGGATACAGTAAACCTGAAGTGAAGCATCGGAATCTAAAACTGGACTCACAGGAGATGTTCAAATCATAGAAAGTGAGAGTGTCAGTCCTCTTGTACTTAAGTCGCCATTGTGATTTTTGTATAAAATTCGGATGAAATTTCTGTGTTTCATCGTCAATAAGAAGGTCGAAGGTATACAGTAACGTGAAGTGAAGCAACGGAATCTAAAACTGGACTAACAGGAGAGGTTCAAATCATAGAAAGTTAGAGTGTCATTCCTCTTGCACTTAAGTCGGCATTGTACCTTTTGTATTAAATTCGGATGCAAATTCTGTGTTTCATCGTCAATTAGAAGGTCCAAGGGATACAGTAAACCTGAAGTGAAGCATCGGAATCTAAATCTGGACTCACAGGAGAGGTTCAAATCATAGAAAGTGAGAGTGTCAGTCCTCTAGTACTTAAGTCGGCATTGAGCCTTTTGAATTTAATTCCGATGCAATTTCTGTGTTTCATCGTCAATAAGAAGGTGCAAGGTATACAGTAAACCTGAAGTGAAGCATCGGAATCTAAAAGTGGACTTACAGGAGAGGTTCAAATCATAGAAAGTGAGAGTGTTAGTCCTCTTCTACTTAGGTCGGCATTGTGCCTTTTGAATTTAATTCCGATGCAATTTCTGTGCTTCATCGTCTATAAGAACGTCCAAGGGATACAGTAAACCTGAAGTGATGCATCGGAATCTAAAACTGGACTCACAGGAGTGATTCAAATCATAGAAAGTTAGAGTGTCACTCCTCTTGTACTTATGTCGGTATTGTGAGTTTTGTATTAAATACGGATGCAATTTCTGTGTTTCATCGTCAATAAGAAGGCCGAAGGTATACAGTAAACCTGAAGCGAAGCATCGGAATCTAAAACTGGACTCACAGGAGAGGTTCAAATCATAGAAAGTTAGAGTGTCACTCCTCTTGTACTCAAGTCGGTATTGTGCCATTTGTAGTAAATTCGGATGCAATTTCTGTGTTTCATCGTCAATAAGAAAGTCCAAGGGGTACAGTAAACCTGAAGTGAAGCATCGGAATCTAAAACTGGACTCACAGAAGAGGTTCATATCATAGAAAGTTAGAATGTAAGTCCTCTTGTACTTAAGTCGGCATTGTGCCTTTTGTATTAAATTCGGATGCAATTTCTGTGTTTCATCGTCAATAATAAAGTCCAAGGGATACAGTTAACCTGAAGTGAAGCATCGGAATCTAAAACTGGACTCGCAGCAGAGGTTCAAATCACAGATTGTTAGAGCGTCAGTCCTCTTTTACTTAAGACTGCATTGTGCTATTTGTATTAATTTCGGATGCGATTTCTGTGTTTTATCGTCAACAAGAAGGTCCAAGAGATACAGTAAACCTGAAGTGAAGCATCGGAATCTAAATCTGACCTCACAGGAGAGGTTCGAATCATAGAAAGTGAGAGTGTCAGTCCTCTTGTTCTTAAGTCGTCATTGTGACATTTGTATTAAATTCGGATGCAATTTCTGTGTTTCATCGTCAGTAAGAAGGTCCAAGAGATACAGTAAACCTGAGGTGAAGCATCGGAATCTAAAACTGGACTCACAGGAGAGGTTCAAATCATAGAAAGTGAGAGTGTCAGTCCTCTTGTACTTAAGTCACCATTGTGACTTTTGTATTAATTTCGGATGCAATTTCTGTGGTTCATCGTCAATAAGAAGGTCCAAGGGATACAGTAAACCTGAAGTGAAGCATCGGAATCTAAAACTGGACTCCCATGAGTGGTTCAAATCATAGAAAGTGAGAGTGTCAGTCCTCTTGTACTTAAGTCGGAATTGTGCCTTTTGAATTTCATTCCGATGCAATTTCTGTTTTTCATCGTCAATAAGAAGGTTCAAGGTATACAGTAAACATGAAGTGAAGCATCGGAATCTAAATCTGACCTCACAGGAGAAGTTCGAATCATGGAAAGTGAGAGTGTCAGTGCTCTTGCACTTAAGTCGGCATTGTGCCATTTGTATTAAATTCGGATGCAATTTATGTGTTTCATCGTCAATAAGAAGGTCCAAGGTATACAGTAAACCTAAAATGAAGCATCGGAATCTAAAACTGGACTCACAGGATAGGTTCAAATCATAGAAAGTGAGAGTGTCAGTCCCCTTGTACTTAAGTCGCCATTGTGCCTTTTGTATTAAATTCGGATGCAATTTCTGTATTTCATCGTCAATAAGAAGGTACAAGGGATACAGTAAACCTGAAGTGAAGCATCGGAATCTAAAACTGGACTCACAGGAGATATTCAAATCATAGAATGTGAGAGTGTCAGTCCTCTTGTACTTAAGTCGCCATTGTGATTTTTGTATAAAATTCGGATGTAATTTCTGTGTTTCATCGTCAATTAGAAGGTCCAAGGTACACAGTAACCTGAAGTGAAGCAAAGGAATCTAAAACTGGACTCACAGGAGATGTTCAAATCATAGAAAGTTAGAGTGTCAGTCCTATTGCACTTAAGTCGGCATTGTACCTATTGTATTAAATTCGGATGCAAACTCTGTGTTTCATCGTCAATTAGAAGGTCCTAGGGATACAGTAAACCTGAAGTGAAGCATCGGAATCTAAAACTGGACTCACAGGAGAGGTTCAAATCATAGAAAGTGAGAGTGTCAGTCCTCTTGTACTTAAGTCGGAATTGTGCCTTTTGAATTTAATTCCGATGCAATTTCTGTTTTCATCGTCAATAAGAAGGTTCAAGGTATACAGTAAACCTGAAGTGAAGCATCGGGATCTAAATCTGACCTCACAGGTGAAGTTCGAATCATGGAAAGTGAGAGTGTCAGTGCTCTTGTACTTAAGTCGGCATTGTGCCATTTGTATTAAATTCGGATGCAATTTCTGTATTTCATCGTCAATAAGAAGGTCCAAGGGATACAGTAAACCTGAAGTGAAGCATCGGAATCTAAAACTGGACTCACAGGAGAGGTTCAAATCATAGAAAGTGAGAGTGTCAGTCTTCTTGTACTTAAGTCGCCATTGTGATTTTTGTATAAAATTCGGATGTAATTTCCGTGTTTCATCGTCAATTAGAAGGCCCAAGGTACACAGTAACCTGAAGTGAAGCAAAGGAATCTAAAACTGGACTCACAGGAGAGGTTCAAATCATAGAATGTTCGAGTGTCAGTCCTCTTGCACTTAAGTCGGCATTGTACCTTTTGTATTAAATTCGGATGCAAACTCTGTGTTTCATCGTCAATTAGAAGAACCAAGGGATACATTGAACCTGAAGTGAAGCATCGGAATCTAAAACTGGACTCACAGGAGAGGTTCAAATCATAGAAAGTGAGAGTGTCAGTCCTCTAGTACTTAAGTTGGCATTGAGCATTTTGAATTTAATTCCGATGCAATTTCTGTGTTTCATCGTCAATAAGAAGGTGCAAGGTATACAAAAAGCTGAAGTGAAGCATCGGAATCTAAAACTGGACTTACACGAAAGGTTCAAATCATAGAAAGTGAGAGTGTTAGTCCTCTCCTACTTTGGTCGGCATTGTGCCTTTTGATTTTAATTCCGATGCAATTTCTGTGTTTCATCGTCTATAAGAACGTCCAAGGGATACAGTAAAGCTGAAGAGAATCATCGGAATCTAAAACTGGACTCACAGGAGAGGTTCAAATCATAGAAAGTTAGAGTGTCACTCCTCTTGTACTTAAGTCGGTATTGTGAGATTTGTATTAAATTCGGATTTAATTCCAGTGTTTCATAGTCAATAAGAAGGTCGAAGGCATACACTAAACCTGAAGTTAAACATCGGAATCTAAAACTGGACTCACAGGAGAGGTTCAAATCATAGAAAGTTAGAGAGTAACTCCTCTTGTACTTAAGTCGGTATTTTGCGTTTTGTATTACATTCGGATGCAGTTTCTGTGTTTTATCGTCAATAAGAAGGTCCAAGGGATACAGTAAACCTGAAGTGAAGAATCGGAATCTAACACTGACTTCACAGGAGAGGTTCAAATCACAGAAAGTTAGAGTGTCAGTCCTCTTGAACTTAAGTTGGCATTGTGCCTTTTGAATTTAATTACGATGCAATTTCTGAGTTTCATCGTCAATAAGAAGGTCCAAGGGATACAGTAAACCTGAAGTGAAGCATCGGAATCTAAAACTGGACTCACAGGAGAAGTTCAAAACAAAGAAAGTGAGAGTGTAAGTCCTCTTTCACTTAAGTCGGCATTGTGTGTTTTGAATTTAATTCCGATGCAATTTCTGTGTTTCATCGTCAATAAGAAGGTCCAAGGGATACAGTAAACCTGAAGTGAAGCATCGGAATCTAAAACTGGACCCACAGGAGATGTTCATATCATAGAAAGTGAGAGTGTCAGTCCTCTTGTACTTAAGGCGCCATTGTGATTTTTGTATAAAATTCGGATGCAATTTCTGTGTTTCATCGTCAATAAGAAGGTCCAAGGGATACAGTAAACCTGAAGTGAAGCATCGGAATCCAAAGCTGGACTCACAGGAGAGGTTCAAATCATAGTAAGTTAGAGTGTCAGTCCTCATTTACTTAAGTCGGCATTGTGCCTTTTGTATTTAATTCCGATGCAATTTCTGTGTTTCATCGTCAATAAGAAGGTGCAAGGTATACAGTGAACCTGAAGTGAAGCATCGAAATCTAAAACTGACTTCACAGGAGAGGTTCAAATCATAGAAAAAGAGAGTGTCAGTCCTCTTGTACTTAAGTCGCCATTGTGATTTTTGTATTAGATTCGGATGCAATTTCTGTGTTTCATCGTCAATAAGAAGGTCCAAGGGATACAGTAAACCTGAAGTGAAGCATCGGAATCTAAAACTGGACTCACAGGAGAGGTTCAAATCATAGAAAGTGAGAGTGTCAGTCTTCTTGTACTTAAGTCGCCATTGTGATTTTTGTATAAAATTCGGATGTAATTTCCGTGTTTCATCGTCAATTAGAAGGTCCAAGGTACACAGTAACCTGAAGTGAAGCAAAGGAATCTAAAACTGGACTCACAGGAGAGGTTCAAATCATAGAATGTTCGAGTGTCAGTCCTCTTGCACTTAAGTCGGCATTGTACCTTTTGTATTAAATTCGGATGCAAACTCTGTGTTTCATCGTCAATTAGAAGGTCCAAGGGATACAGTAAACCTGAAGTGAAGCATCGGAATCTAAAACTGGACTCACAGGAGAGGTTCAAATCATAGAATGTGAGAGTGTCAGTCCTCTAGTACTTAAGTTGGCATTGAGCATTTTGAATTTAATTCCGATGCAATTTCTGTGTTTCATCGTCAATAAGAAGGTGCAAGGTATACAAAAAGCTGAAGTGAAGCATCGGAATCTAAAACTGGACTTACACGAAAGGTTCAAATCATAGAAAGTGAGAGTGTTAGTCCTCTCCTACTTAGGTCGGCATTGTGCCTTTTGATTTTAATTCCGATGCAATTTCTGTGTTTCATCGTCTATAAGAACGTCCAAGGGATACAGTAAAGCTGAAGTGAAGCATCGGAATCTAAAACTGGACTCACAGGACAGGTTCAAATCATGGAAAGTTAGAGTGTCACTCCTCTTGTACTTAAGTCGGTATTGTGAGATTTGTATTAAATTCGGATGCAATTCCAGTGTTTCATAGTCAATAAGAAGGTCCAAGGCATACACTAAACCTGAAGTTAAACATCGGAATCTAAAACTGGACTCACAGGAGAGGTTCAAATCATAGAAAGTTAGAGAGTAACTCCTCTTGTACTTAAGTCGGTATTTTGCGTTTTGTATTAAATTCGGATGCAGTTTCTGTGTTTTATCGTCAATAAGAAGGTCCAAGGGATACAGTAAACCTGAAGTGAAGAATCGGAATCTAACACTGACTTCACAGGAGAGGTTCAAATCACAGAAAGTTAGAGTGTCAGTCCTCTTGAACTTAAGTGGGCATGGTGCCTTTTGAATTTAATTACGATGCAATTTCTGAGTTTCATCGTCAATAAGAAGGTCCAAGGGATACAGTAAACCTGAAGTGAAGCATCGGAATCTAAAACTGGACTCACAGGAGAAGTTCAAAACAAAGAAAGTGAGAGTGTAAGTCCTCTTTCACTTAAGTCGGCATTGTGTGTTTTGAATTTAATTCCGATGCAATTTCTGTGTTTCATCGTCAATAAGAAGGTCCAAGGGATACAGTAAACCTGAAGTGAAGCTTCGGAATCCAAAACTGGACCCACAGGAGATGTTCAAATCATAGAAAGTGAGAGTGTCAGTCCTCTTGTACTTAAGGCGCCATTGTGATTTTTGTATAAAATTCGGATGCAATTTCTGTGTTTCATCGTCAATAAGAAGGTCCAAGGGATACAGTAAACCTGAAGTGAAGCATCGGAATCCAAAGCTGGACTCACAGGATAGGTTCAAATCATAGAAAGTGAGAGTGTCAGTCCCCTTGTACGTAAGTCGCCATTGTGCCTTTTGTATTAAATTCGGATGCGATTTCTGTATTTCATCGTCAATAAGAAGGTACAAGGGATACAGTAAACCTGAAGTGAAGCATCGGAATCTAAAACTGGACTCACAGGAGATATTCAAATCATAGAATGTGAGAGTGCCAGTCCTCTTGTACTTAAGTCGTCATTGTGATATTTGTATAAAATTCGGATGTAATTTATGTGTTTCATCGTCAATTAGAAGGTCCAAGGTACACAGTAACCTGAAGTGAAGCAAAGGAATCTAAAACTGGACTCACAGGAGAGGTTCAAATCATAGAATGTTAGAGTGTCAGTCCTATTGCACTTAAGTCGGCATTGTACCTATTGTATTAAATTCGGATGCAAACTCTGTGTTTCATCGTCAATTAGAAGGTCCAAGGGATACAGTAAACCTGAAGTGAAGCATCGGAATCTAAAACTGGAATCACAGGAGAGGTTCAAATCATAGAAAGTGAGAGTGTCAGTCCTCTAGTAATTAAGTTGGCATTGAGCCTTTTGAATTTAATTCCGATGCAATTTCTGTGTTTCATCGTCTATAAGAACGTCCAAGGGATACAGTAAAGCTGAAGTGAAGCATCGGAATCTAAAACTGGACTCACAGGAGAGATTCAAATCATAGAAAGTTAGAGTGTCACTCCTCTTGTACTTAAGTCGGTATTGTGAGATTTGTATTAAATTCGGATGCAATTCCTGTGTTTCATAGTCAATAAGAAGGTCCAAGGGATACACTAAACCTGAAGTGAAACATCGGAATCTAAAACTGGACTCACAGGAGAGGTTCAAATCATAGAAAGTTAGAGTGTAACTCCTCTTGTACTTAAGTCGGTATTGTGCGTTTTGTATTAAATTCGGAGGCAGTTTCTGTGTTTTATCGTCATTAAGAAGGTCCAAGGGATACAGTAAACCTGAAGTGATGCATCGGAATCTAAAACTGACTTCACAGGAGAGGTTCAAATCATAGAAAGTTAGAGTGTCAGTCCTCTTGTACTTAAGTCGGCATTGTGCCTTTTGTATTAAGTTCGGATGCAAACTCTGTGTTTAATCGTCAATAAGAAGGTCCAACGGAAACAGTAAACCTGAAGTGAAGCATCGGAATCTAAAACTGGATTCCCTGGAGAGGTTCAAATCATAGAAAGTTAGAGATTCAGTCCTCTTGTACTTAAGTTGGCATTGTGCCTTTTGAATTTAATTACGATGCAATTTCTGTGTTTCATCGTCAATAAGACGGTCCAAGGGATACAGTAAACCTGAAGTGAAGCATCGGAATCTAAAACTGGACTCACAGGAGAAGTTCAAAACAAAGAAAGTGAGAGTGTCAGTCCTCTATCACTTAAGTCGGCATTGTGTGTTTTGAATTTAATTCCGATGCACTTTCTGTGTTTCATCGTCAATAAGAAGGTCCAAGGGATACAGTAAACCTGACGTGAAGCATCGGAATCTAAAACTGGACCCACAGGAGATGTTCATATCATAGAAAGTGAGAGTGTCAGTCCTCTTGTACTTAAGTCGCCATTGTGATTTTTGTATTAAATTCGGATGCAATTTCTGTGTTTCATCGTCAATAAGAAGGTCCAAGGGATACAGTAAACCTGAAGTGAAGCATCGGAATCTAAAACTGGACTCACAGGAGAGGTTCAAATCATAGAAAGTGAGAGTGTCAGTCTTCTTGTACTTAAGTCGCCATTGTGATTTTTGTATAAAATTCGGATGTAATTTCCGTGTTTCATCGTCAATTAGAAGGTCCAAGGTACACAGTAACCTGAAGTGAAGCAAAGGAATCTAAAACTGGACTCACAGGAGAGGTTCAAATCATAGAATGTTCGAGTGTCAGTCCTCTTGCACTTAAGTCGGCATTGTACCTTTTGTATTAAATTCGGATGCAAACTCTGTGTTTCATCGTCAATTAGAAGGTCCAAGGGATACAGTAAACCTGAAGTGAAGCATCGGAATCTAAAACTGGACTCACAGGAGAGGTTCAAATCATAGAATGTGAGAGTGTCAGTCCTCTAGTACTTAAGTTGGCATTGAGCATTTTGAATTTAATTCCGATGCAATTTCTGTGTTTCATCGTCAATAAGAAGGTGCAAGGTATACAAAAAGCTGAAGTGAAGCATCGGAATCTAAAACTGGACTTACACGAAAGGTTCAAATCATAGAAAGTGAGAGTGTTAGTCCTCTCCTACTTAGGTCGGCATTGTGCCTTTTGATTTTAATTCCGATGCAATTTCTGTGTTTCATCGTCTATAAGAACGTCCAAGGGATACAGTAAAGCTGAAGTGAAGCATCGGAATCTAAAACTGGACTCACAGGACAGGTTCAAATCATGGAAAGTTAGAGTGTCACTCCTCTTGTACTTAAGTCGGTATTGTGAGATTTGTATTAAATTCGGATGCAATTCCAGTGTTTCATAGTCAATAAGAAGGTCCAAGGCATACACTAAACCTGAAGTTAAACATCGGAATCTAAAACTGGACTCACAGGAGAGGTTCAAATCATAGAAAGTTAGAGAGTAACTCCTCTTGTACTTAAGTCGGTATTTTGCGTTTTGTATTAAATTCGGATGCAGTTTCTGTGTTTTATCGTCAATAAGAAGGTCCAAGGGATACAGTAAACCTGAAGTGAAGAATCGGAATCTAACACTGACTTCACAGGAGAGGTTCAAATCACAGAAAGTTAGAGTGTCAGTCCTCTTGAACTTAAGTGGGCATGGTGCCTTTTGAATTTAATTACGATGCAATTTCTGAGTTTCATCGTCAATAAGAAGGTCCAAGGGATACAGTAAACCTGAAGTGAAGCATCGGAATCTAAAACTGGACTCACAGGAGAAGTTCAAAACAAAGAAAGTGAGAGTGTAAGTCCTCTTTCACTTAAGTCGGCATTGTGTGTTTTGAATTTAATTCCGATGCAATTTCTGTGTTTCATCGTCAATAAGAAGGTCCAAGGGATACAGTAAACCTGAAGTGAAGCTTCGGAATCCAAAACTGGACCCACAGGAGATGTTCAAATCATAGAAAGTGAGAGTGTCAGTCCTCTTGTACTTAAGGCGCCATTGTGATTTTTGTATAAAATTCGGATGCAATTTCTGTGTTTCATCGTCAATAAGAAGGTCCAAGGGATACAGTAAACCTGAAGTGAAGCATCGGAATCCAAAGCTGGACTCACAGGATAGGTTCAAATCATAGAAAGTGAGAGTGTCAGTCCCCTTGTACGTAAGTCGCCATTGTGCCTTTTGTATTAAATTCGGATGCGATTTCTGTATTTCATCGTCAATAAGAAGGTACAAGGGATACAGTAAACCTGAAGTGAAGCATCGGAATCTAAAACTGGACTCACAGGAGATATTCAAATCATAGAACGTGAGAGTGCCAGTCCTCTTGTACTTAAGTCGTCATTGTGATATTTGTATAAAATTCGGATGTAATTTATGTGTTTCATCGTCAATTAGAAGGTCCAAGGTACACAGTAACCTGAAGTGAAGCAAAGGAATCTAAAACTGGACTCACAGGAGAGGTTCAAATCATAGAATGTTAGAGTGTCAGTCCTATTGCACTTAAGTCGGCATTGTACCTATTGTATTAAATTCGGATGCAAACTCTGTGTTTCATCGTCAATTAGAAGGTCCAAGGGATACAGTAAACCTGAAGTGAAGCATCGGAATCTAAAACTGGAATCACAGGAGAGGTTCAAATCATAGAAAGTGAGAGTGTCAGTCCTCTAGTAATTAAGTTGGCATTGAGCCTTTTGAATTTAATTCCGATGCAATTTCTGTGTTTCATCGTCTATAAGAACGTCCAAGGGATACAGTAAAGCTGAAGTGAAGCATCGGAATCTAAAACTGGACTCACAGGAGAGATTCAAATCATAGAAAGTTAGAGTGTCACTCCTCTTGTACTTAAGTCGGTATTGTGAGATTTGTATTAAATTCGGATGCAATTCCTGTGTTTCATAGTCAATAAGAAGGTCCAAGGGATACACTAAACCTGAAGTGAAACATCGGAATCTAAAACTGGACTCACAGGAGAGGTTCAAATCATAGAAAGTTAGAGTGTAACTCCTCTTGTACTTAAGTCGGTATTGTGCGTTTTGTATTAAATTCGGAGGCAGTTTCTGTGTTTTATCGTCATTAAGAAGGTCCAAGGGATACAGTAAACCTGAAGTGATGCATCGGAATCTAAAACTGACTTCACAGGAGAGGTTCAAATCATAGAAAGTTAGAGTGTCAGTCCTCTTGTACTTAAGTCGGCATTGTGCCTTTTGTATTAAGTTCGGATGCAAACTCTGTGTTTAATCGTCAATAAGAAGGTCCAACGGAAACAGTAAACCTGAAGTGAAGCATCGGAATCTAAAACTGGATTCCCTGGAGAGGTTCAAATCATAGAAAGTTAGAGATTCAGTCCTCTTGTACTTAAGTTGGCATTGTGCCTTTTGAATTTAATTACGATGCAATTTCTGTGTTTCATCGTCAATAAGACGGTCCAAGGGATACAGTAAACCTGAAGTGAAGCATCGGAATCTAAAACTGGACTCACAGGAGAAGTTCAAAACAAAGAAAGTGAGAGTGTCAGTCCTCTATCACTTAAGTCGGCATTGTGTGTTTTGAATTTAATTCCGATGCAATTTCTGTGTTTCATCGTCAATAAGAAGGTCCAAGATATACAGTAAACCTGAAGTGAAGCACCGGAATCTAAAACTGGACCCACAGGAGATGTTCAAATCATAGAAAGTGAGAGTGTCAGTCCTCTTGTACTTAAGGCGCCATTTTGATTTATGTATTAAATTCGGATGCAATTTCTGTGTTTCATCGTCAATAAGAAGGTCCAAGGGATACAGTAAACCTGAAGTCAAGCATCGGAATCTAAAACTGGAGTCGCAGGAGAGGTTCAAATCACAGAATGTAAGAGCGTCAGTCCTCGTTTACTTAAGACGGCATTGTGCTATTTGTATTAATTTCGGATGCGATATCTGTGTTTTATCGTCAACAAGAAGGTCCAAGGGATATAGTAAACCTGAAGTGAAGCATCGGAATCTAAATCTGACCTCACAGGAGAGGTTCGAATCATAGAAAGTGAGAGTGTCAGTCCTCTTGTTCTTAAGTCGTCATTGTGACATTTGTATTAAATTCGGATGCAATTTCTGTGTTTCATCGTCAGTAAGAAGGTCCAAGAGATACAGTAAACCTGAGGTGAAGCATCGGAATCTAAAACTGGACTCACAGGAGAGGTTCAAACCATAGAAAGTGAGAGTGTCAGTTCTCTTGTACTTAAGTCACCATTGTGACTTTTGTATTAATTTCGGATGCAATTTCTGTGTTTCATCGTCAATAAGAAGGTCTAAGGGATACAGTAAACCTGAAGTGAAGCATCGGAATCTAAAACTGGACTCACATGAGTGGTTCAATTCATAGAAAGTTACAGTGTCAGTCCTCTTGTACTTAAGTCGGCATTGTACTTTTTGTATTAAATTCGGATGAAAACTCTGTGTTTCATCGTCAATTAGAAGGTCCAAGGGATACAGTAAACCTGAAGTGAAGCATCGGAATCTAAAACTGGACTCACAGGAGAGGTTCAAATCATAGAAAGTGAGAGTGTCAGTCCTCTTGTACTTAAGTCGGAATTGTGCCTTTTGAATTTACTTCCGATGCAATTTCTGTGTTTCATCGTCAATAAGAAGGTCCAAGGGATACAGTGAACCTAAAGTGAAGCATCGGAATCTAAAACTGGGCTCACAGGATAGGTTCAAATCATAGAAAGTGAGAGTGTCAGTCTCCTTGTACTTAAGTCGCCATTGTGCCTTTTGTATTAAATTCGGATGCAATTTCTGTATTTCATCGTCACTAAGAAGGTCCAAGGGATACAGTAAACCTGAAGTGAAGCATCGGAATCTAAAACTGGACTCACAGGAGAGGTTCAAATCATAGAAAGTGAGAGTGTCAGTCTTCTTGTACTTAAGTCGCCATTGTGATTTTTGTATAAAATTCGGATGTAATTTCCGTGTTTCATCGTCAATTAGAAGGTCCAAGGTACACAGTAACCTGAAGTGAAGCAAAGGAATCTAAAACTGGACTCACAGGAGAGGTTCAAATCATAGAATGTTCGAGTGTCAGTCCTCTTGCACTTAAGTCGGCATTGTACCTTTTGTATTAAATTCGGATGCAAACTCTGTGTTTCATCGTCAATTAGAAGGTCCAAGGGATACAGTAAACCTGAAGTGAAACATCGGAATCTAAAACTGGACTCACAGGAGAGGTTCAAATCATAGAAAGTGAGAGTGTCAGTCCTCTAGTACTTAAGTAAGCATTGAGCATTTTGAATTTAATTCCGATGCAATTTCTGTGTTTCATCGTCAATAAGAAGGTGCAAGGTATACAAAAAGCTGAAGTGAAGCATCGGAATCTAAAACTGGACTTACACGAAAGGTTCAAATCATAGAAAGTGATAGTGTTAGTCCTCTCCTACTTAGGTCGGCATTGTGCCTTTTGATTTTAATTCCGATGCAATTTCTGTGTTTCATCGTCTATAAGAACGTCCAAGGGATACAGTAAAGCTGAAGTGAAGCATCGGAATCTAAAACTGGACTCACAGGAGAGGTTCAAATCATAGAAAGTTAGAGTGTCACTCCTCTTGTACTTAAGTCGGTATTGTGAGATTTGTATTAAATTCGGATGCAATTCCAGTGTTTCATAGTCAATAAGAAGGTCCAAGGCATACACTAAACCTGAAGTTAAACATCGGAATCTAAAACTGGACTCACAGGAGAGGTTCAAATCATAGAAAGTTAGAGAGTAACTCCTCTTGTACTTAAGTCGGTATTTTGCGTTTTGTATTAAATTCGGATGCAGTTTCTGTGTTTTATCGTCAATAAGAAGGTCCAAGGGATACAGTAAACCTGAAGTGAAGAATCGGAATCTAACACTGACTTCACAGGAGAGGTTCAAATCACAGAAAGTTAGAGTGTCAGTCCTCTTGAACTTAAGTTGGCATTGTGCCTTTTGAATTTAATTACGATGCAATTTCAGAGTTTCATCGTCAATAAGAAGGTACAAGGGATACAGTAAACCTGAAGTGAAGCATCGGAATCTAAAACTGGACTCACAGGAGAAGTTCAAAACAAAGAAAGTGAGAGTGTAAGTCCTCTTTCACTTAAGTCGGCATTGTGTGTTTTGAATTTAATTCCGATGCAATTTCTGTGTTTCATCGTCAATAAGAAGGTCCAAGGGATACAGTAAACCTGAAGTGAAGCATCGGAATCTAAAACTGGACCCACAGGAGATGTTCAAATCATAGAGAGTGTCAGTCCTCTTGTACTTAAGGCGCCATTGTGATTTTTGTATAAAATTCGGATGCAATTTCTGTGTTTCATCGTCAATAAGAAGGTCCAAGGGATACAGTAAACCTGAAGTGAAGCATCGGAATCCAAAGCTGGACTCACAGGAGAGGTTCAAATCATAGTAAGTTAGAGTGTCAGTCCACATTTACTTAAGTCGGCATTGTGCCTTTTGTATTTAATTCCGATGCAATTTCTAAGTTTCATCGTCAATAAGAAGGTGCAAGGTATACAGTGAACCTGAAGTGAAGCATCGGAATTTAAAACTGACTTCACAGGAGAGGTTCAAATCATAGAAAGTGAGAGTGTCAGTCCTCTTGTACTTAAGTCGCCATTGTGATTTTTGTATTAAATTCGGATGCAATTTCTGTGTTTCATCGTCAATAAGAAGGTCCAAGGGATACAGTAAACCTGAAGTGAAACATCGGAATCTAAAACTGGACTCAAAGGAGAGGTTGAAATCATAGAAAATGAGAGTGTTAGTCCTTTTCTACTTAGGTCGGCATTGTGCCTTTTTAATTTAATTCCGATGCAATTTCTGTGTTTCATCGTCAATAAGAACGTCCAAGGGATACAGTAAACCTGAAGTGAAGCATCGGAATCTAAAACTGGACTCACAGGAGAGGTTCAAATCATAGAAAGTGAGAGTACCAGTCCTCTTGTACTTAAGTCGGCATTGTGCCATTTGTATTAAATTCCGATGCAATTTCTATGTTTCATCGTCAATGAGAAGGTGCAAGGTATACAGTATACCTGAAGTGAAGCATCGGAATTTAAAACTGGACTCACAGGAGAGGTTCAAATCATAGAAAGTGAGAGTGTCAGTCCTCTTGTACTTAAGTCGGCATTGTTCCATTTGTATTAAATTCGGATGCAATTCCTGTGTCTCATATTCAATAAGAAGGTCCAAGGGATGCACTAAACCTGAAGTGAATCATCGGAATCTAAAACTGGACTCACAGGAGAGGTTCAAATCATAGAAAGTTAGAGTGTCACTCCTCTTGTACTTAAGTCGGTATTGTGCCTTTTGTATTAAATTCGGATGCAATTTCTGTGTTTTATCGTCAATAAGAAGGTCCAAGGGATACAGTAAACCTGAAGTGAAGCATCGGAATCTAAAACTAATGTCACAGGAGTGGTTCGAATCATAGAAAGTGATAGTGTCAGTCCTCTTGTACTTAAGTCGGTATTGTGCCATTTGTATTAAATTCGGATGCAATTTCTGTGTCTCATCGTAAATAAGAAGGTCCAAGGTATACAGTAAACCTGAAGTGAAGCATCGGAATCCAAAACCGGACTCACAGGAGAGGTTCAAATCATAGAAAGTGAGAGTGTCAGTCCTCTTCTACTTAGGTCGGAATTGTGCTTTTTGAATTTCATTCCGATGCAATTTCTGTGTTTCATCTTCAATAAGAAGGCCCAAGGGATACAGTAAACCTGAAGTGAAGCATCGGAATTTAAAACTGGACTCACAGGAGAGATTCAAATCCCAGAAAGTTATAGTGTCAGTCCTCTTGAACTTAAGTCGGCATTGTGATTTTTGTTTTAAATTCGGATGCAAACTCTGTGTTTCATCGTCAGTAAGAAGGTCCAAGGGATGCAGTAAACCTGAAGTGAAGCATCGGAATCTAAAACTGGAATCACAGGAGAGGTTCAAATCATAGAAAGTGAGAGTGTCAGTCCTCTTCTACTTAGGTCGGCATTGTACATTTTGAATTTAATTCAGATGCGATTACTGTGTTTTATCGTCAATAAGAAGGTCCAAGGGATACGGTAAACCTGAAGTGAAGCATCGGAATCTAAAAGTGACCTCACAGGAGAGGTTCGAATCATAGAAAGTGAGAGTGTCAGCCCCCTTGTACTTAAGTCGGCATTGTGCCGTTTGTATTAAATTCGGATGCATTTTCTGTGTTTCATCGTCAATAAGAAGGTCCAAGGGATACAGTCAACCTGCAGTGAAGCATCGCGAATCTAAAACTGGACTCACAGGAGAGGTTCAAATCATAGAAAGTGAGAGTGTCAGTCCTCTTGAACTTAAGTCGGCATTGTGCCATTTGGATTAAATATGGATGCAATTTCTGTGTTTTATCGTCTATAAGAAGGTCGAAGGGATTCAGTAAACCTGAAGTGAAGCATCTGAATCTAAATCTGACCTCACAGGTGAGGTTCAAATCATAGAAAGTTAAAGTGTCAGTCCTCTTGTACTTAAGTCGGCATTGTGCCTTTTGAATTTAATTCCGATGCAATTTCGGGGGCTCATCGTCAACAAGAAAGTCCAAGGGATACAGTAAACCTGAAGTGAAGCATCGGAATCTAAAACTCGACTCACAGGAGAGGTTCAAATCATAGAAAGTGAGAGTGTCAGTCCTCTTTTACTTAAGTCGGCATTGTGCGTTTTGAATTTGATTCCTATGCAATTTCTGTGTTTCATCGTCAATAAGAAGGTCCAAGGGATACAGTAAACCTGAAGTGAAGCATCGGAATCTAAAACTGGACTCACTGGAGAGGTTCAAATCATAGAAAGTTAGAGTGTCAGTCCTCTTGTACTTAAGTCGGCATTGTGCCTTTTGTATTAAGTTCGGATGCAAACTTTGTGTTTCATCGTCAATAAGAAGGTCCAACGGAAACAGTAAACCAGAAGTGAAGCATCAGAATCTAAAACTGGACTCACTGGAGAGGTTCAAATCATAGAAAGTTAGAGAGTCAGTCCTCTTGTACTTAAGTCGTCATTGTGCCTTTTGAATTTGATTACGATGCAATTTCTGTGTTTCATCGTCAATAAGAAGGTCCAAGGGATACAGTAAACCTGAAGTGAAGCATCGGAATCTAAAACTGGACTCACAGGAGAGGTTCAAAATGAAGAAAGTGAGAGTGTCAGTCCTCTTTCACTGAAGTCAGCATTTCGTGTTTTGAATTTAATTCCGATGCAATTTCTGTGTTTCATCGTCAATAAGAAGGTCCAAGGGATACAGTAAACCTGAAGTGAAGCATCGGAATCTAAAACTGGACTCACAGGAGATGTTCAAATCATAGAAAGTGAGAGTGTCAGTCCTCTTGTACTTAATTCGCCATTGTGATTTTTGTATTAAATTCGGATGCCATTTCTGTGTTTCACCGTCAATAAGAAGGTCCAAGGGATACAGTAAACCTGAAGTGAAGCATCGGAATCCAAAGCTGGACTCACAGGAGAGGTTCAAATCATAGAAAGTGAGAGAGTTAGTCCTCTTCTACTTAGGTCGGCATTGTGCCTTTTTAATTTAATTCCGATTATATTTCTGTGTTTCCTCGTCAATAAGAACGTCCAAGGGATACAGTAAACCTGAAGTGAAGCATCAGAACCTAAAACTGGACTCACAGGAGAGGTTCAAATCATAGAAAGTTAGACTGTCTGTCCTCTTTTACTTAAGTCGGCATTGTATCATTTGTATTTAATTACGATGCAATTTCTATGTTTCATCGTCAATAGGAAGGTGCAAGGTATACAGTAAAACTGAAGTGAAGCATCGGAATTTAAAACTGGACTCACAGGACAGGTTCAAATCACAGAAAGTGAGAGAGTCAGTCCTCTTGTACTTAAGTCGGCATTGTGCCGTTTGTATTAAATTCGGATGCAATTACTGTGTCTCATAATCAATAAGAAGGTCCAAGGGATACACTAAACCTGAAGTGAAACATCGGAATCTAAAACTGAACTCACAGGAGAGGTTCAAATCATAGAAAGAGAGAGTGTCAGTCCTCTTGTACTTAAGTCGTTATTGTGCCTTTTGTATTAAATTCGGATGCAATTTCTGTGTTTTATCGTCAATAAGAAGATCCAATGGATACAGTAAACCTGAAGTGAAGCATCGGAATCTAAAACTGACGTCACAGGAGTGGTTTGAATCATAGAAAGTGAGAGTGTCAGTCCTCTTGTACTTAAGTCGGTATTGTGCCATTTGTATTAAATTCGGATGCAATTTCTGTGTCTCATCGTAAATAAGAAGGTCCAAGGTATACAGTAAACCTGAAGTGAAGCATCGGAATCTAAAACTGGACTCACAGGAGAGGTTCAAATCATAGAAAGAGAGAGTGTCAGTCCTCTTCTACTTAGGTCGGAATTGTGCCTTTTGAATTTCATTCCGATGCAATTTCTGTGTTTCATCTTCAATAAGAAGGCCCAAGGGATACAGTAAACTTCAAGTGAAGCATCGGAATTTAAAACTGGACTCACAGGAGAGATTCAAATCATAGAAAGTTATAGTGTCAGTCCTCTTGCACTTAAGTCGGTATTGTGATTTTTGTTTTAAATTCGGATGCAAACTCCGTGTTTCATCGTCAGTAAGACGGTCCAAGGGATGCAGTAAACCTGAAGTGAAGCATCGGAATCTAAAACTGGACTCACAGGAGAGGTTCAAATCATAGAAAGTGAGAGTGTCAGTCCTCTTGTACTTAAGTCGGCATTGTGCCATTTGTATTAAATTCGGATGCAATTTCTGTGTTTTATCGTCTATAAGAAGGTCCAAGGGATACAGTATACCTGAAGTGAAGCATCGGAACCTAAATCTGACCTCGCAGGAGAGGTTCAAATCATAGAAAGTTAGAGTGTCAGTCCTCTTGTACTTAAGTCGGCATTGTGCCTTTTGAATTTAAATCCGATGCAATTTCGGTGGTTCATCGTCAACAAGAAAGTCCAAGGGATACAGTAAACCTGAAGTGAAGCATCGGAATCTAAAACTGGACTCAAAGGAGAGGTTTATATCATAGAAAGTGAGAGTGTCAGTCCTCTTGTACTTAAATCGCCATTGTGATTTTTGTATTAAATTCGGATGCAATATCTGTGTTTCTTCGTCAATAAGAAGGTCCAAGGGATACAGTAAACGTGAAGTGAAGCATCGGAATCTAAACCTGGACTCACAGGAGAGGTTCAAATCATAGAAAGTTAGAGTGTCAGTCCTCTTGTACTTAAGTCGGCATTGTACCTTTTGCATTAAATTCGGATGCAAACTCTGTGTTTCATCGTCAATTGGAAGGTCCAAGGGATACAGTAAACCTGAAGTGAAGCATCGGATTCTAAAACTGGACTCACAGGAGAGGTTCAAATCATAGAAAGTGAGAGTGTCAGTCCTCTTGTAATGAAGTCGAAGTTGTGACTTTTGAATTTAATTCCGATGCAATTTCTGTGTTTCATCGTCAATAAGAAGGTGCAAGGTATACAGTAAACCTGAAGTGAAGCATCGGAATCCAAAACTGGACTCACAGGAGAGGTTCAAATCATAGAAAGTGAGAGTGTCAGTCCTCTTGTACTTAAGTCGACATTGTGCCATATGTATTAAATTCGGATGCAATTTCTGTGTTTCATCGTCAATAAGAAGTTCCAAGGTATACAGTAAACCTGAAATGAAGCATCGGAATCCAAAACTGGACTCACAGGAGAGGTTCAAATCATAGTAAGTTAGAGTGTCAGTCCTCTTTTACTTAAGTCGGCATTGTGCCTTTCGTATTAAATTCGGATGCAATTTCTATGTTTCATCGTCAATAAGAAGGTGCAAGGTATACAGTAAACCAGAAGTGAAGCATCGGAATTTAAAACTGGACTCACAAGGGAGGTTGATATCATAGAAAGTGAGAGTGTCAGTCCTCTTGTACTTAAGTCGGCCTTGTGCCATTTGTATTAAATTCGGATGCAATTCCTGTGTTTCATAGTCAATAAGAAGGTCCAAGGGATACACTAAACCTGAAGTGAATCATCGGAATCTAAAACTGGACTCACAGGAGAGGTTCAAATCATAGAAAGTGAGAGTGTTAGTTCTATTCTACTTAGGTCGGCATTGTGCCTTTTAAATTTAATTCCGATGCAATTTCTGTGTTTCATCGTCAATAAGAACGTCCAAGGGATACAGTAAACCTGAAGTGAAGCATCGGAATCTAAAACTGGACTCACAGGAGAGGTTCAAATCATAGAAAGTGAGAGTGTTAGTTCTATTCTACTTAGGTCGGCATTGTGCCTTTTAAATTTAATTCCGATGCAATTTCTGTGTTTCATCGTCAATAAGAACGTCCAAGGGATACATTAAACCTGAAGTGAAGCATCGGAATCTAAAACCGGACCCACAGGAGAGATTCATATCATAGAAAGTTAGAGTGTCACTCCTGTTGTTCTTAAGTCGGTATTGTGAATTTTGGATTAAATTCGAATGCAATTTCTGTGTTTCATCGTCAATAAGAAGGTCCAAGGGATACAGTAAACCTTAAATGAAGCATCGGAATCTAAAACTAGACTCGCAGGAGAGGTTCAAATCATAGAATGTTAGAGTGGCAGTCCTCTTTTACTTAAGACGGCATTGTGCCATTTGTATTAGATGCGGATGCAAATTTCTGTGTTTCATCGTCAATAAGAAGGTCCAAGGGATACAGTAAACCTGAAGTGAAGCATCACAATCTAAAACTGCACTCACAGGAGAGGTTCAATTCATAGAAAGTTAGACTGTCTGTCCTCTTTTACTTAAGTCGGCATTGTGCCTGTTGTATTAAATTCCGATGCAATTTCTGTGTTTCATCATCAATCAGAAGGTGCAAGGTATACAGTAAACCCGAAGTGGAGCATCGGAATCTAAAACTGGACTCGCAAGAGTGGTTCAAATCATAGAATGTTAGAGTGGCAGTCCTCTTGTACTTAAGTCGGCATTGTGCCATTTGTATTAAATTCCGATGCAATTTCTATGTTTCATCATCAATAAGAAGGTGCAAGGTATACAGTAAACCTGAAGTGAAGCATTGGAATTTAAAACTGGACTCACAGGAGAGGTTCAAATCATAGAAAGTGAGAGTGTCAGTCCTCTTGTACTTAAGACGGCATTGTGCCATTTGTATTAAATTCGGATGCAATTCCTGTGTCTCATAATCAACAAGAACGTCCAAGGGATACACTAAACCTGAAGTGAAACATCGGAATCTAAAACTGGACTCACAGGAGAGGTTCAAATCATAGAAAGTTAGAGTGTCACTCCTCTTGTACTTAAGTCGGTATTGTGCCTTTTGTATTAAATTCGGATGCAATTTCTGTGTTTTATCGTCAATAACAAGGTCCAAAATATACAGTAAACCTGAAGTGAAGCATCGGAATCTAAAACTGACGTCACAGGAGTGGTTCGAATCATAGAAAGTGAGAGTGTCAGTCCTCTTGTACTTAAGTCGGCATTGTGCCGTTTGTATTAAATTCGGATGCATTTTCTGTGTTTCATCGTCAATAAGAAGGTCCAAGGGGTACAGTCAACCTGAAGTGAAGCATCGGAATCTAAAACTTTACTCACAGGAGAGGTTCAAATCATAGAAAGTGAGAGTGTCAGTCCTCTTGTACTTAAGTCGGCATTGTGCTATTTGTATTAAAATCGGATGCAATTTCTGTGTTTTATCGTCTATAAGAAGGTCCAAGGGATACAGTAAACCTGAAGTGAAGCATCGGAATCTAAAACTGGACTCACAGAAGAGGTTCATATCATAGAAAGTGAGAGTGTCAGTCGTCTTATACTTAAATCGCCATTGTGATTTTTGTATGAAATTCGGATGCAATATCTGTGTTTCATCGTCAATAAGAAGGTCCAAAGGACACAGTAAACGTGAAGTGAAGCATCGTAATCTAAACCTGGACTCACAGGAGAGGTTCAATTCATAGAAAGTTAAAGTGTCAGTCCTCTTGTACTTAAGTCGGCATTGTACCTCGGATGCAAACTCTGTGTTTCATCGTCAATTGGATGGTCCAAGGGATACAGTAAACCTGAAGTGAAGCATCGGATTCTAAAACTGGACTCACAGGAGAGGTTCAAATCATAGAAAGTGAGAGTGTCAGTCGTCTTGTAATTAAGTCGGAATTGTGCATTTTGAATTTAATTCCGATGCAATTTATGTGTTTCATCGTCAATAAGAAGGTGCAAGGTATACAGTAAACCTGAAGTGAAGCATCGGAATCTAAAACTGGACTCACAGAAGAGGTTCAAATCACAGAAAGTGAGAGAGTTAGTCCTCTTCTCCTTAGGTCGGCATTGTGCCTTTCGAATTTAATTCCGATGCAATGTCTGTGTTTCATCGCCAATAAGAACGTCCAAGGGATACAGTAAACCTGAAGTGAAGCATCGGAATCTAAAACTGGACTCACAGGAGAGATTCAAATCATAGAAAGTTAGACTGTCACTCCTCTTGTATTTAAGTCGGTATTGTGACTTTTGTATTAAATTCGGATGCAATGTCGGTGTTTCATCGTCAATAAGATGGTCCAAGCGATACAGTAAACCTGAAGTGAAGCTTCGGAATCTAAAACTGGACCCACAGGAGAGATTCATATCATTGAAAGTTAGAGTGTCACTCCTGTTGTTCTTAAGTCGGTATTGTGAATTTTGGATTAAATTCGAATGCAATTTCTGTGTTTCATCGTCAATAAGAAGGTCCAAGGGATACAGTAAACCTTAAATGAAGCATCGGAATCTAAAACTAGACTCGCAGGAGAAGTTCAAATCATAGAATGTTAGAGTGGCAATCCTCTTTTACTTAAGACGGCATTGTGCCATTTGTATTAGATGCGGATGCAAATTTCTGTGTTTCATCGTCAATAAGAAGGTCCAAGGGATACAGTAAACCTAAAGTGAAGCATCACAATCTAAAACTGCACTCACAGGAGAGGTTCAAATCATAGAAAGTTAGACTGTCTGTCCTCTTTTACTTATGTCGGCATTGTGCCTTTTGTATTAAATTCCGATGCAATTTCTATGTTTCATCATCAATAAGAAGGTGCAAGGTATACAGTAAACCTGAAGTGAAGCATTGGAATTTAAAACTGGACTCACAGGAGAGGTTCAAATCATAGAAAGTGAGAGTGTCAGTCCTCTTGTACTTAAGACGGCATTGTGCCATTTGTATTAAATTCGGATGCAATTCCTGTGTCTCATAATCAATAAGAACGTCCAAGGGATACACTAATCCTGAAGTGAAACATCGGAATCTAAAACTGGACTCACAGGAGAGGTTCAAATCATAGAAAGTTAGAGTGTCACTCCTCTTGTACATAAGTCGGTATTGTGCCTTTTGTATTAAATTCGGATGCAATTTCTGTGTTTTATCGTCAATAAGAAGGTCCAAGGTATACAGTAAACCTGAAGTGAAGCATCGGAATCTAAAACTGACGTCACAGGAGTGGTTCGATTCACAGAAATTGAGAGTGTCAGTCCTCTTGTACTTAAGTCGGCATTGTGCCGTTTGTATTAAATTCGGATGCATTTTCTGTGTTTCATCGTCAATAAGAAGGTCCAAGGGGTACAGTCAACCTGAAGTGAAGCATCGGAATCTAAAACTTTACTCACAGGAGAGGTTCAAATCATAGAAAGTGAGAGTGTCAGTCCTCTTGTACTTAAGTCGGCATTGTGCCATTTGTATTATATTCGGATGCAATTTCTGTGTTTTATCGTCTATAAGAAGGTCCAAGGGATACAGTAAACCTGAAGTGAAGCATCGGAATCTAAAACTGGACTCACAGAAGAGGTTCATATCATAGAAAGTGAGAGTGTCAGTCCTCTTATACTTAAATCGCCATTGTGATTTTTGTATTAAATTCGGATGCAATATCTGTGTTTCATCGTCAATAAGAAGGTCCAAAGGACACAGTAAACGTGAAGTGAAGAATCGGAATCTAAACCTGGACTCACAGGAGAGGTTCAATTCATAGAATGTTAAAGTGTCAGTCCTCTTGTACTTAAGTCGGCATTGTACCTCGGATGCAAACTCTGTGTTTCATCGTCAATTGGATGGTCCAAGGGATACAGTAAACCTGAAGTGAAGCATCGGATTCTAAAACTGGACTCACAGGAGAGGTTCAAATCATAGAAAGTGAGAGTGTCAGTCGTCTTGTAATTAAGTCGGAATTGTGCATTTTGAATTTAATTCCGATGCAATTTATGTGTTTCATCGTCAATAAGAAGGTGCAAGGTATACAGTAAACCTGAAGTGAAGCATCGGAATCTAAAATTGGACTCACAGAAGAGGTTCAAATCATAGAAAGTGAGAGAGTTAGTCCTCTTCTCCTTAGGTCGGCATTGTGCCTTTCGAATTTAATTCCGATGCAATGTCTGTGTTTCATCGCCAATAAGAACGTCCAAAGGATACAGTAAACCTGAAGTGAAGCATCGGAATCTAAAACTGGACTCACAGGAGAGATTCAAATCATAGAAAGTTAGAGTGTCACTCCTCTTGTATTTAAGTCGGTATTGTGACTTTTGTATTAATTTCGGATGCAATTACGGTGTTTCATCGTCAATAAGAAGGTCCAAGGGATACAGTAAACCTGAAGTGAAGCATCGGAATCTAAATATGACTTCACAGGAGAGGTTCAAATCATAGACAGTTAGAGTGTCAGTCCTCTTGTACTTAACTCGGCACTGTGCCTTTTTAATTTAATTCCGATGCAATTTCGGTGGTTCATCGTCAATAAGAAGGTCCAAGGTATACAGTAAACCTGAAGTGAAGCATCTGAATCTAAAACTAGACTCACAGGAGAGGTTCAAATCATAGAAAGTGAGAGTGTCAGTCCTCTTGTACTTAAGTCGCCATTGTGACTTTTGTATTAAATTCGGATGCATTATCTGTGTTTCATCGTCAATAAGAAGGTCCAAGGGATAGAGTAAACCTGAAGTGAAGCATCGGAATCTAAACCTGGACTCACAGGAGAGGTTCAATTATAGAAAGTTAGAGTGTCAGTCCGCTTGTACTTAAGTCGGCATTGTACTTTTGTATTAAATTCGGATGCAAACTCAGTATTTCATCGTAAATTAGAATGTCCAAGGGATACAGTAAACCTGAAGTGAAGCATCGGAATCTAAAACTGGACTCACAGGAGCGGTTCAAATCATAGAAAGTGAGAGTGTCAGTCCCCTTGTACTTAGGTCGGCATTGTGCCTTTTGAATTTAATTCCGATGCAATTTCTGTGCTTCATTGTCAATAAAAGTGAGCAAGGTATACAGCAAACCTGAAATGAAGCATCGGAATCTAAAACTGGACTCACAGGAGATGTTCAAATAATAGAAAGTTAGAGTGTCACTCCTCTTGTACTAAAGTCGGTATTGTGCCATTTGTATCAAACTCGGATGCAATTTCTGTGTTTCATCGACAAAAAGAAAGTCCAAGGGATACAGAAAACCAGAAGTGAAGCATCGGAATCTAAAACTGGACTCTCAGGAGAGGTTCAAATCATAGAAAGATAGAATGTCAGTCCTCTTGTACTTAAGTCGGCATTGTGCCTTTTGTATTAAATTCGGATACAATTTCTGTGTTTCATCGTCAATTAGAAGGCGCAAGGTATACAGGAATCCTGAAGTGAAGCATCGGAATCTAAAACTGGTCTCACAGGAGAGGTACTAATCATAGAAAGTGAGAGTGTCAGTCCTCTTGTACTTAAGTCGACATTGTACCATTTGTATTAAATTCGGATGCAATTTCTGTGTTTCATCGTTAATAAGATGGTCCAAGGAATACAGTAAACATGAAGTGAAACATCGGAATCTAAAACTGGTCTCACAGGAGAGGTACAAATCATAGAAAGTGAGAGCGTCAGACCTCTTGTACTTAAGTCGGCATTGTGCCTTTTGTATTAAATTCGGATACAATTTCTGTGTTTCATCGTCAATAAGAAGGCGCAAGGTATACAGGGAACCTGAAGTGAAGCATCGGAATCTAAAACTGGACTCACAGGATACGTTCAAATCATAGAAAGTGAGAGTGTCAGTCCTCTTCTACTTAGGTCGGCATTGTACATTTTGAATTTAATTCTGATGCGATTTCTGTGTTTTATCGTCAATAAGAAGGTCCAAGGGATACGGTAAACCTGAAGTGAAGCATCGGAATCTAAAACTGATCTCACAGGAGAGGTTCCAATCATAGAAAGTGAGAGTGGCAGTCCTCTTGTACTTATGTCGGCATTGTGCCATTTGTATTAAATTCGGATGCAATTTCTGTGATTTATCGTCTATAAGAAGGTCCAAGGGATACAGTAAACCTGAAGTGAAGCATCGGAATCTAAATCTGGCTTCACAGGATAGGTTCAAATCATAGAAAGTTAGAGTGTCAGTCCTCTTGTACTTAAGTCGGCATTGTGCCTTTTGAATTTAATTCCGATGCAATTTCGGTGGTTCATCGTCAACAAGAAAGTCCAAGGGATACAGTATACCTGAAGTGAAGCATCGGAATCTAAAACTGGACTCACAGGAGAGGTCCATATCATAGAAAGTGAGAGTGTCAGTCCTCTTGTACTTAGGTCGGCATTGTGCCTTTTGAATTTAATTCCGATGCAATGTCTGTGTTTCATCGCCAATAAGAACGTCCAAGGCATACAGTAAACCTGTAGTGAAGCATCGGAATCTAAAACTGGACTCACAGGAGAGATTCAAATCATAGAAAGTTAGAGTGTCACTCCTCTTGTACTTAAGTCGGTATTGTGCCTTTTGTATTAAATTCGGATGCAATTTCGGTGTTTCATCGTCTATAAGAAGGTCCAAGGGATACAGTAAAACTTAAGTGAAGCATCGGAATCTAAAACTGGACTCGCAATAGAGGTTCAAATCATAGAATGTTAGAGTGTCTGTCCTCTTTTACTTAAGTCGGCATTGTGCCTTTTGTAATAAATTCCGATGCAATTTCTGTGTTTCATCGTCAATCAGAAGTTGCAAGGTATACAGTAAACCCGAAGTGAAGCATTGGAATCTAAAACTGGACTCACAGGAGGGACTCAAATCATAGAACGTGAGAGTGTCAGTCCTCTTGTACTTAAGTCGGCATTGTGCCATTTGTATTAAATTCGGATGCAATTTCTGTGTTTCATCGTCAATAAGAAGGTCCAAGATATACAGTAAACCTGAAGTGAAGCATCAGAATCTAAAACTGGACTCACAGGAGAGGTTCAAATCATAGAAAGTTAGAGTGTCACTCCTCTTGTACTTAAGTCGGTATTGTGCCATTTCCATTAAACTCGGATGGAATTTCTGTGTTTCATCGTCAATAAGAAAGTCCAAGGGATACAGTTAACCAGAAGTGAAGCATCGGAATCTAAAACTGGTCTCTCAGGAGAGGTTCAAATCATAGAAAGTTAGAATGTCATTCCTCTTGTACTTAAGTCGGCATTGTGCCATTTGTATTAAATTCGGACGCAATTTCTGTGTTTTATCGTCTATACGAAGGTCCAAGGGATACAGTAAACCTGAAGTGAAGCATCGGAATCCAAATCTGACCTCATAGGAGAGGTTCAAATCAGAGAAAGTTAGGGTGTCAGTCCTCTTGTACTTAAGTCGGCACTGTGCCTTTTTAATTTAATTCCGATGCAATTTCGGTGGTTCATCGTCAACAAGAAAGACCAAGAGATACAGTAAACCTGAAATGAGGCATCGGAATCTAAAACTGGACTCTCAGGAGAGGTTCAAATCATAGAAAGTTAGAATGTCAGTCCTCTTGTACTTAAGTCGGCATTGTGCAATTTGTATTAAATTCGGATGCAATTTCTTTGTTTTATCGTCTATAAGAAGGTCCAAGGGATACAGTAAACCTGAAGTGAAGCATCGGAATCTAAATCTGACCTCACAGGAGAGGTTCATGTCATAGAAAGTTAGAGTGTCAGTCCTCTTGTACTTAAGTCGGCATTGTGTCGTTTCAATTTAATTTCGATGCAATTTCTGTGGTTCATCGTCAATAAGAAGGTCCAAGGTATACAGTAAACCTGAAGTGAAGCATCGGAATCTAAAACTAGACTCACAGGAGAGGTTCAAATCATAGAAAGTGAGAGTGTCAGTCCTCTTGTACTTAAGTCGCCATTGTGCCATTTGTATTAAATTCGGATGCAATTTCTGTGATTTATCGTCAATAAGAAGGTCCAAGGGATAGAGTAAACGTGAAGTGAAGCATCGGAATCTAAACCTGGACTCACAGGAGAGGTTCAATTATAGAAAGTTAGAGTGTCAGTCCGCTTGAAGTCGGCATTGTACTTTTGTAATAAATTCGGATGCAAACTCAGTATTTCATCGTAAATTAGAATGTCCAAGGGATACAGTAAACCTGAAGTGAAGCATCGGAATCTAAAACTGGACTCACAGGAGCGGTTCAAATCATAGAAAGTGAGAGTGTCAGTCCTCTTGTACTTAGGTCGGCATTGTGCCTTTTGAATTTAATTCCGATGCAATATCTGTGTTTCATCGTCAATAAGAAGGTGCAAGGTGTACAGTAAACCTGAAGTGAAGCATCGGAATCTAAAACTGGACTCTCAGGAGAGGTTCAAATCATAGAAAGATAGAATGTCAGTCCTCTTGTACTTAAGTCGGCATTGTGCCTTTTGTATTAAATTCGGATACAATTTCTGTGTTTCATCGTCAATTAGAAGGCGCAAGGTATACAGGAATCCTGAAGTGAAGCATCGGAATCTAAAACTGGTCTCACAGGAGAGGTACTAATCATAGAAAGTGAGAGTGTCAGTCCTCTTGTACTTAAGTCGACATTGTACCATTTGTATTAAATTCGGATGCAATTTCTGTGTTTCATCGTTAATAAGATGGTCCAAGGGATACAGTAAACATGAAGTGAAACATCGGAATCTAAAACTGGTCTCACAGGAGAGGTACAAATCATAGAAAGTGAGAGTGTCAGACCTCTTGTACTTAAGTCGGCATTGTGCCTTTTGTATTAAATTCGGATACAATTTCTGTGTTTCATCGTCAATAAGAAGGCGCAAGGTATACAGGAAACCTGAAGTGAAGCATCGGAATCTAAAACTGGACTCACAGGAGACGTTCAAATCATAGAAAGTGAGAGTGTCAGTCCTCTTCTACTTAGGTCGGCATTGTACATTTTGAATTTAATTCTGATGCGATTTCTGTGTTTTATCGTCAATAAGAAGGTCCAAGGGATACGGTAAACCTGAAGTGAAGCATCGGAATCTAAAACTGATCTCACAGGAGAGGTTCCAATCATAGAAAGTGAGAGTGGCAGTCCTCTTGTACTTAAGTCGGCATTGTGCCATTTGTATTAAATTCGGATGCAATTTCTGTGATTTATCGTCTATAAGAAGGTCCAAGGGATACTGTAAACCTGAAGGGAAGCATCGGAATCTAAATCTGGCTTCACAGGATAGGTTCAAATCATAGAAAGTTAGAGTGTCAGTCCTCTTGTACTTAAGTCGGCATTGTGCATTTTGAATTTAATTCCGATGCAATTTCGGTGGTTCATCGTCAACAAGAAAGTCCAAGGGATACAGTAAACCTGAAGTGAAGCACCGGAATCTAAAACTGGACTCACAGGAGAGGTCCATATCATAGAAAGTGAGAGTGTCAGTCCTCTTGTACTTAGGTCGGCATTGTGCCTTTTGAATTTAATTCCGATGCAATGTCTGTGTTTCATCGCCAATAAGAACGTCCAAGGCATACAGTAAACCTGTAGTGAAGCATCGGAATCTAAAACTGGACTCACAGGAGAGATTCAAATCATAGAAAGTTAGAGTGTCACTCCTCTTGTACTTAAGTCGGTATTGTGCCTTTTGTATTAAATTCGGATGCAATTTCGGTGTTTCATCGTCTATAAGAAGGTCCAAGGGATACAGTAAAACTTAAGTGAAGCATCGGAATCTAAAACTGGACTCGCAATAGAGGTTCAAATCATAGAATGTTAGAGTGTCTGTCCTCTTTTACTTAAGTCGGCATTGTGCCTTTTGTAATAAATTCCGATGCAATTTCTGTGTTTCATCGTCAATCAGAAGTTGCAAGGTATACAGTAAACCCAAAGTGAAGCATTGGAATCTAAAACTGGACTCACAGGAGGGACTTAAATCATAGAACGTGAGAGTGTCATTCCTCTTGTACTTAAGTCGGCATTGTGCCATTTGTATTAAATTCGGATGCAATTTCGGTGTTTCATCGTCTATAAGAAGGTCCAAGGGATACAGTAAAACTTAAGTGAAGCATCGGAATCTAAAACTGGACTCGCAATAGAGGTTCAAATCATAGAATGTTAGAGTGTCTGTCCTCTTTTACTTAAGTCGGCATTGTGCCTTTTGTAATAAATTCCGATGCAATTTCTGTGTTTCATCGTCAATCAGAAGTTGCAAGGTATACAGTAAACCCAAAGTGAAGCATTGGAATCTAAAACTGGACTCACAGGAGGGACTTAAATCATAGAAAGTGAGAGTGTCAGTCCTCTTGTACTTAAGTCGGCATTGTGTCGTTTCAATTTAATTTCGATGCAATTTCTGTGGTTCATCGTCAATAAGAAGGTCCAAGGTATACAGTAAACCTGAAGTGAAGCATCGGAATCTAAAACTAGACTCACAGGAGAGGTTCAAATCATAGAAAGTGAGAGTGTCAGTCCTCTTGTACTTAAGTCGCCATTGTGATTTTTGTATTAAATTCGGATGCATTATCTGTGTTTCATCGTCAATAAGAAGGTCCAAGGGATAGAGTAAACCTGAAGTGAAGCATCGGAATCTAAACCTGGACTCACAGGAGAGGTTCAATTATAGAAAGTTAGAGTGTCAGTCCGCTTGTACTTAAGTCGGCATTGTACTTTTGTATTAAATTCGGATGCAAACTCAGTATTTCATCGTAAATTAGAATGTCCAAGGGATACAGTAAACCTGAAGTGAAGCATCGGAATCTAAAACTGGACTCACAGGAGCGGTTCAAATCATAGAAAGTGAGAGTGTCAGTCCTCTTGTACTTAGGTCGGCATTGTGCCTTTTGAATTTAATTCCGATGCAATATCTGTGTTTCAGCGTCAATAAGAAGGTGCAAGGTGTACAGTAAACCTGAAGTGAAGCATCGGAATCTAAAACTGGACTCACAGGATAGGTTCAAATCATACAAAGTTAGAGTGTCAGTCCTCTTGTAATTAAGTCGGCATTGTGTCTTTTGAATTTAATTCCGATGCAATTTCTGTGCTTCATTGTCAATAAAAGTGAGCAAGGTATACAGCAAATCTGAAATGAAGCATCGGAATCTAAAACTGGACTCACAGGAGATGTTCAAATAATAGAAAGTTAGAGTGTCACTCCTCTTGTACTTAGGTCGGTATTGTGCCATTTGTATCAAACTCGGATGCAATATCTGTGTTTCATCGACAATAAGAAAGTCCAAGGGATACAGAAAACCAGAAGTGAAGCATCGGAATCTAAAACTGGACTCTCAGGAGAGGTTCAAATCATAGAAAGATAGAATGTCAGTCCTCTTGTACTTAAGTCGGCATTGTGCCTTTTGTATTAAATTCGGATACAAATTCTGTGTTTCATCGTCAATAAGAAGGCGCAAGGTATACAGGAAACCTGAAGTGAAGCATCGGAATCTAAAACTGGTCTCACAGGAGAGGTACAAATCATAGAAAGTGAGAGTGTCAGTCCTCTTGTACTTAAGTCGACATTGTACCATTTGTATTAAATTCGGATGCAATTTCTGTGTTTCATCGTTAATAAGATGGTCCAAGGGATACAGTAAACATGAAGTGAAGCATCAGAATCTAAAACTGGACTCACAGGAGACGTTCAAATCATAGAAAGTGAGAGTGTCAGTCCTCTTCTACTTAGGTCGGCATTGTACATTTTGAATTTAATTCTGATGCGATTTCTGTGTTTTATCGTCAATAAGAAGGTCCAAGGGATACGGTAAACCTGAAGTGAAGCATCGGAATCTAAAACTGATCTCACAGGAGAGGTTCCAATCATAGAAAGTGAGAGTGGCAGTCCTCTTGTACTTAAGTCGGCATGTGCCATTTGTATTAAATTCGGATGCAATTTCTGTGATTTATCGTCAATAAGAAGGTCCAAGGGATAGAGTAAACGTGAAGTGAAGCATCGGAATCTAAACCTGGACTCACAGGAGAGGTTCAATTATAGAAAGTTAGAGTGTCAGTCCGCTTGTACTTAAGTCGGCATTGTACTTTTGTATTAAATTCGGATGCAAACTCAGTATTTCATCGTAAATTAGAATGTCCAAGGGATACAGTAAACCTGAAGTGAAGCATCGGAATCTAAAACTGGACTCACAGGAGCGGTTCAAATCATAGAAAGTGAGAGTGTCAGTCCTCTTGTACTTAGGTCGGCATTGTGCCTTTTGAATTTAATTCCGATGCAATATCTGTGTTTCATCGTCAATAAGAAGGTGCAAGGTGTACAGTAAACCTGAAGTGAAGCATCGGAATCTAAAACTGGACTCACAGAAGAGGTTCAAATCATAGAAAGTGAGAGTGTTAGTCCTCTTCTACTTAGGTCGGCATTGTGCCTTTTGAATTTAATTCCGATGCAATGTCTGTGTTTCATCGCCAATAAGAACGTCCAAGGGATGCAGTAAACCAGAAGTGAAGCATCGGAATCTAAAACTGGACTCACAGGAGAGGTTCAAATCATTGAAAGTGAGAGTGGCAGTCCTCTTGTACTTAAGTCGGCATTGTGCCATTTGTATTAAATTCGGATGCAATTTCTGTGATTTATCGTCTATAAGAAGGTCCAAGGGATACAGTAAACCTGAAGTGAAGCATCGGAATCTAAAACTGGACTCTCATTAGAGGATCAAATCATAGAAAGATAGAATGTCAGTCCTCTTGTACTTAAGTCGGCATTGTGCCTTTTGTATTAAATTCGGATACAATTTCTGTGTTTCATCGTCAATAAGAAGGCGCAAGGTAAACAGGAAACCTGAAGTGAAACATCGGAATCTAAAACTGGTCTCACAGGAGAGGTACAAATCATAGAAAGTGAGAGTGTCAGTCCTCTTGTACTTAAGTCGGCATTGTGCCTTTTGTATTAAATTCGGATACAATTTCTGTGTTTCATCGTCAATAAGAAGGCGCAAGGTATACAGGAAACCTGAAGTGAAGCATCGGAATCTAAAACTGGACTCACAGGAGACGTTCAAATCATAGAAAGTGAGAGTGTCAGTCCTCTTCTACTTAGGTCGGCATTGTACATTTTGAATTTAATTCTGATGCGATTTCTGTGTTTTATCGTCAATAAGAAGGTCCAAGGGATACGGTAAACCTGAAGTGAAGCATCGGAATCTAAAACTGATCTCACAGGAGAGGTTCCAATCATAGAAAGTGAGAGTGGCAGTCCTCTTGCACTTAAGTCGGCATTGTGCCATTTGTATTAAATTCGGATGCAATCTCTGTGATTTATCGTCTATAAGAAGGTCCAAGGGATACAGTAAACCTGAAGTGAAGCATCGGAATCTAAATCTGGCTTCACAGGATAGGTTCAAATCATAGAAAGTTAGAGTGTCGGTCCTCTTGTACTTAAGTCGGCATTGTGCCTTTTGAATTTAATTCCGATGCAATTTCGGTGGTTCATCGTCAACAAGAAAGTCCAAGGGATACAGTAAACCTGAAGTGAAGCATCGGAATCTAAAACTGGACTCACAGGAGAGGTCCATATCATAGAAAGTGAGAGTGTCAGTCCTCTTGTACTTAGGTCGGCATTGTGCCTTTTGAATTTAATTCCGATGCAATGTCTGTGTTTCATCGCCAATAAGAACGTCCAAGGCATACAGTAAACCTGTAGTGAAGCATCGGAATCTAAAACTGGACTCACAGGAGAGATTCAAATCATAGAAAGTTAGAGTGTCACTCCTCTTGTACTTAAGTCGGTATTGTGCCTTTTGTATTAAATTCGGATGCAATTTCGGTGTTTCATCGTCAATAAGAAGGTCCAAGGGATACAGTAAAACTTAAGTGAAGCATCGGAATCTAAAACTGGACTCGCAATAGAGGTTCAAATCATAGAATGTTAGAGTGTCAGTCCTCTTTTACTTAAGTCGGCATTGTGCCTTTTGTAATAAATTCCGATGCAATTTCTGTGTTTCATCGTCAATCAGAAGTTGCAAGGTATACAGTAAACCCGAAGTGAAGCATTGGAATCTAAAACTGGACTCACAGGAGGGACTCAAATCATAGAACGTGAGAGTGTCAGTCCTCTTGTACTTAAGTCGGCATTGTGCAATTTGTATTAAATTCGGATGCAATTTCTGTGTTTCATCGTCAATAAGAAGGTCCAAGATATACAGTAAACCTGAAGTGAAGCATCAGAATCTAAAACTGGACTCACAGGAGAGGTTCAAATCATAGAAAGTTAGAGTGTCACTCCTCTTGTACTTAAGTCGGTATTGTGCCATTTCCATTAAACTCGGATGGAATTTCTGTGTTTCATCGTCAATAAGAAAGTCCAAGGGATACAGTTAACCAGAAATGAAGCATCGGAATCTAAAACTGGTCTCTCAGGAGAGGTTCAAATCATAGAAAGTTAGAATGTCATTCCTCTTGTACTTAAGTCGGCATTGTGCCATTTGTATCAAATTCGGATGCAATTTCTGTGTTTTATCGTCTATACGTAGGTCCAAGGGATACAGTAAACATGAAGTGAAGCATCGGAAACCAAATCTGACCTCATAGGAGAGGTTCAAATCAGAGAAAGTTAGAATATCAGTCCTCTTGTACTTAAGTCGGCATTGTGCCTTTTGAATTTAATTTCGATGCAATCTCTGTGGTTCATCGTCAATAAGAAGTCCAAGGGATACAGTAAACCTGAAGTGAAGCATCGGAATCTAAAACTGGACTCACAGGAGAGGTTCAAATCATAGAAAGTGAGAGTGTCAGGCCTCTTGTACTTAAGTCGCCATTGTGATTTTTGTATTAAATTCGGATGCAATATCTGTGTTTCATCGTCAATAACAAGGTCCAAGGGATACAGTAAACCTGAAGTGAAGCATCGGAATCTAAACCTGGACTAACAGGAGAGGTTCAAATCATAGAAAGTTAGAGTGTGAGTACTCTTGTACTTAAGTCGGCATTGTACCTTTTGAAATAAATTCGGATGCAAACTCTGTGTTTCGTCGTCAATTAGAATGTCCAAGGGATACAGTAAACCTGAAGTGAAGCATCGGAATTTAAAACTGAACTCACAGGAGACGTTCAAATCATAGAAAGTGAGAGTGTCAGTCCTCTTGTACTTTGGTCGGCATTGTGCTTTTTGAAATTAATTCCGATGCAATTTCTGTGTTTCATCGTCAATAAGAAGGTGCAAGGTATACAGTAAACCTGAAGTGAAGCTTTGGAATCTAAAACTGGACTCACAGAAGAGTTTAAAATCATAGAAAGTGAGAGTGTTAGTCCTCTTCTACTTAGGTCGGCATTGTGCCTTTTGAATTTAATTCCGATGCAAAGTCTGTTTTTCATCGCCAATAAGAACGTCTAAGGGATATAGTAAACCTGAAGTGAAACATCGGAATCTAAAACTGGACTCACAGGAGAGATTCAAATCATAGAAAGTTAGAGTGTCACTCCTCTTTTACTTAAGTCGGTATTGTGCTTTTTTGTATTAAATTCGTATGCAATTTCGCTGCTTCATCGTCAATAAGAAGGTCCAACGGATACAGTAAACCTTCAGTGAAGCATCGGAATCTAAAACTGGACTCGCAATAGAGGTTCAAATCATAGAATGTTAGAGTGTCAGTCCTTTTTTACTTAAGTCGGCATCGTGCCTTTTGTATTAAATTCGGATGCAATTTCTGTGTTTCATCGTTAATAAGATGGTCCAAGGGATACAGTAAACATAAAGTGAAGCATCGGAATCTAAAACTGGACACACAGGAGACGTTCAAATCATAGAAAGTGAGAGTGTCAGTCCTCTTCTACTTAGGTCGGCATTGTACATTTTGAATTTAATTCTGATGCGATTTCTGTGTTTTATCGTCAATAAGAAGGTCCAACGGATACGGTAAACCTGAAGTGAAGCATCGGACTCTACAACTGATCTCACTGGAGAGGTTCCAATCATAGAAAGTGAGAGTGGCAGTCCTCTTGTACTTAAGTCTGCATTGTGCCATTTGTATTAAATTCGGATGCAATTTCTGTGATTTGTCGTCAATAAGAAGGTCCAAGGGATAGAGTAAACGTGAAGTGAAGCATCGGAATCCAAACCTGGACTCACAGGAGTGGTTCAATTATAGAAAGTTAGAGTGTCAGTCCGCTTGTACTTAAGTCGGCATTGTACTTTTGTATTAAATTCGGATGCAAACTCAGTATTTCATCGTAAATTAGAATGTCCAAGGGATACAGTAAACCTGAAGTGAAGCATCGGAATCTAAAACTGGACTCACAGGAGCGGTTCAAATCATAGAAAGTGAGAGTGTCAGTCCTCTTGTACTTAGGTCGGCATTGTGCCTTTTGAATTTAATTCCGATGCAATATCTGTCTTTCATCGTCAATAAGAAGGTGCAAGGTGTACAGTAAACCTGAAGTGAAGCATCGGAATCTAAAACTGGACTCACAGAAGAGGTTCAAATCATAGAAAGTGAGAGTGTTAGTCCTCTTCTACTTAGGGCGGCATTGTGCCATTTGTATTAAATTCGGATGCAATTTCTGTGATTTATCGTCTATAAGAAGGTCCAAGGGATACAGTAAACCTGAAGTGAAGCATCCGAATCTAAATCTGGCTTCACAGGATAGGTTCAAATCATAGAAAGTTAGAGTGTCAGTCCTCTTGTAATTAAGTCGGCATTGTGTCTTTTGAATTTAATTCCGATGCAATTTCTGTGCTTCATTGTCAATAAAAGTGAGCAAGGTATACAGCAAACCTGAAATGAAGCATCGGAATCTAAAACTGGACTCACAGGAGATGTTCAAATAATAGAAAGTTAGAGTGTCACTCCTCTTGTACTTAAGTCGGTATTGTGCCATTTGTATGAAACTCGGATGCAATTTCTGTGTTTCATCGACAATAAGAAAGTCCAAGGGATACAGAAAACCAGAAGTGAAGCATCGGAATCTAAAACTGGACTCTCAGGAGAGGTTCAAATCATAGAAAGATAGAATGTCAGTCCTCTTGTACTTAAGTCGGCATTGTGCCTTTTGTATTAAATTCGGATACAATTTCTGTGTTTCATCGTCAATAAGAAGGCGCAAGGTATACAGGAAACCTGAAGTGAAGCATCGGAATCTAAAACTGGTCTCGCAGGAGAGGTACAAATCCTAGAAAGTGAGAGTGTCAGTCCTCTTGTACTTAAGTCGACATTGTACCATTTGTATTAAATTCGGATGCAATTTCTGTGTTTCATCGTTAATAAGAAGGTCCAAGGGATACAGTAAACATGAAGTGAAGCATCGGAATCTAAAACTGGACTCACAGGAGACGTTCAAATCATAGAAAGTGAGAGTGTCAGTCCTCTACTACTTAGGTCGGCATTGTACATTTTGAATTTAATTCTGATGCGATTTCTGTGTTTCATCGACAATAAGAAGGTCCAAGGGATACGGTAAACCTGAAGTGAAGCATCGGAATCTAAAACTGATCTCACAGGAGAGGTTCCAATCATAGAAAGTGAGAGTTTCAGTCCTCTTGTACTTAAGTCGGCATTGTGCCATTTGTATTAAATTCGGATGTAATTTCTGTGATTTATCGTCTATAAGAAGGTCCAAGGGATACAGTAAACCTGAAGTGAAGCATCGGAATCTAAATCTGGCTTCACAGGATAGGTTCAAATCATAGAAAGTTAGAGTGTCAGTCCGCTTGTACTTAAGTCGGCATTGTGCCTTTTGAATTTAATTCCGATTCAATTTCGGTGGTTCATCGTCAACAAGAAAGTCCAAGGGATACAGTAAACCTGAAGTGAAGCATCGGAATCTAAAACTGGACTCACAGGAGAGGTCCATATCATAGAAAGTGAGAGTGTCAGTCCTCTTGTACTTAGGTCGGCATTGTGCCTTTTGAATTTAATTCCGATGCAATGTCTGTGTTTCATCGCCAATAAGAACGTCCAAGGCATACAGTAAACCTGTAGTGAAGCATCGGAATCTAAAACTGGACTCACAGGAGAGATTCAAATCATAGAAAGTTAGAGTGTTAATCCTCTTGTACTTAAGTCGGTATTGTGCTTTTGTATTAAATTCGGATGCAATTTCGGTGTTTCATCGTCAATAAGAAGGTCCAAGGGATACAGTAAAACTTAAGTGAAGCATCGGAATCTAAAACTGGTCTCTCAGGAGAGGTTCAAATCATAGAAAGTTAGAATGTCATTCCTCTTGTACTTAAGTCGGCATTGTGCCATTTGTATTAAATTCGGATGCAATTTCTGTGTTTTATCGTCTATACGAAGATCCAAGGGATACAGTAAACATGAAGTGAAGCATCGGAATCCAAATCTGACCTCATAGGAGAGGTTCAAATCAGAGAAAGTTAGAGTATCAGTCCTCTTGTACTTAAGTCGGCATTGTTCCTTTTGAATTTAATTTCGATGCAATCTCTGTGGTTCATCGTCAATAAGAAGTCCAAGGGATACAGTACACCTGAAGTGAAGCATCGGAATCTAAAACTGGACTCACAGGAGAGGTTCAAATCATAGAAAGTGAGAGTGTCAGGCCTCTTGTACTTAAGTCGCCATTGTGATTTTTGTATTAAATTCGGATGCAATATCTGTGTTTCATCGTCAATAACAAGGTCCAAGGGATACAGTAAACCTGAAGTGAAGCATCGGAATCTAAACCTGGACTAACAGGAGAGGTTCAAATCATAGAAAGTTAGAGTGTCAGTCCTCATGCACTTAAGTCGGCATTGTACCTTTTGAAATAAATTCGGATGCAAACTCTGTGTATCGTCTCAATTAGAATGTCCAAGGGATACAGTAAACCTGAAGTGAAGCTTTGGAATCTAAAACTGGACTCACAGAAGAGGTTAATATCATAGAAAGTGAGAGTGTTAGTCCTCTTCTACTTAGGTCGGCATTGTGCCTTTTGAATTTAATTCCGATGCAAAGTCTGTTTTTCATCGCCAATAAGAACGTCCAAGGGATATAGTAAACCTGAAGTGAAACATCGGAATCTAAAACTGACACAGGAGAGATTCAAATCATAGAAAGTTAGAGTGTCACTCCTCTTGTACTTAAGTCGGTATTGTGCTTTTTTGTATTAAATTCGTATGCAATTTCGCTGCTTCATCGTCAATAAGAAGGTCCAAGGGATACAGTAAACCTTCAGTGAAGCATCGGAATCTAAAACTGGACTCGCAATAGAGGTTCAAATCATAGAATGTTAGAGTGTCAGTCCTTTTTTACTTAAGTCGGCATCGTGCCTTTTGTATTAAATTCGGATGCAATTTCTGTGTTTCATCGTCAATAAGAAGGTCCAAGGGACACAGTAAACCTGAAGTGAAGCATCGGAATCTAAAACTGGACTCACAGGAGAGGTTCAAATCATAGAAAGTTAGAGTGTCTGTCCTCTTGTACTTACGTCGGCATTGTGCCTTTTGTATTAAATTCGGATGCAAACTCTGTGTTTCATCGTCAATAAGAAGTTCCAAGGGATAAAGTAAACCTGAAGAGAAGCATCGGAATCTAAAACTGGACCTACAGGAGAGGTTGAAATCATAGAAGGTTAGAGTGTCAGTCCTGTTGTACTTTAGTAGGTATTGTGCCTTTAGAATTTAATTCCGATGCAATTTCTGTGTTTCATCGTCAATAAGAAGGTCCAAGGTAAACAGTAAACCTGAAGTGAAGCATCGGAATCTAAAACTGGACTCACAGGAGAGGTTCAAATCATAGAAAGTTAGAGTGTCTGTCCTCTTGTACTTACGTCGGCATTGTGCCTTTTGTATTAAATTCGGATGCAAACTCTGTGTTTCATCGTCAATAAGAAGGTCCAAGATATACAGTAAACCTGAAGTGAAGCATCAGAATCTAAAACTGGACTCACAGGAGAGGTTCAAATCATAGAAAGTTAGAGTGTCACTCCTCTTGTACTTAAGTCGGTATTGTGCCATTTCCATTAAACTCGGATGGAATTTCTGTGTTTCATCGTCAATAAGAAAGTCCAAGGGATACAGTTAACCAGAAATGAAGCATCGGAATCTAAAACTGGTCTCTCAGGAGAGGTTCAAATCATAGAAAGTTAGAATGTCATTCCTCTTGTACTTAAGTCGGCATTGTGCCATTTGTATTAAATTCGGATGCAATTTCTGTGTTTTATCGTCTATACGAAGGTCCAAGGGATACAGTAAACATGAAGTGAAGCATCGGAATCCAAATCTGACCCCATAGGAGAGGTTCAAATCAGAGAAAGTTAGAATATCAGTCCTCTTGTACTTAAGTCGGCATTGTGCCTTTCGAATTTAATTTCGATGCAATCTCTGTGGTTCATCGTCAATAAGAAGTCCAAGGGATACAGTAAACCTGAAGTGAAGCATCGGAATCTAAAACTGGACTCACAGGAGAGGTTCAAATCATAGAAAGTGAGAGTGTCAGTCCTCTTGTACTTAAGTCGGCATTGTGCCTTTTGTATTAAATTCGGATGCAATTTCTGTGTTTCATCGTCAATAACAAGGTCCAAGGGATACAGTAAACCTGAAGTGAAGCATCGGAATCTAAACCTGGACTAACAGGAGAGGTTCAAATCATAGAAAGTTAGAGTGTCAGTCCTCTTGTACTTAAGTCGGCATTGTACCTTTTGAAATAAATTCGGATGCAAACTCTGTGTTTCGTCGTCAATTAGAATGTCCAAGGGATACAGTAAACCTGAAGTGAAGCATCGGAATTTAAAACTGAACTCACAGGAGACGTTCAAATCATAGAAAGTGAGAGTGTCAGTCCTCTTGTACTTTGGTCGGCATTGTGCTTTTTGAAATTAATTCCGATGCAATTTCTGTGTTTCATCGTCAATAAGAAGGTGCAAGGTATACAGTAAACCTGAAGTGAAGCTTTGGAATCTAAAACTGGACTCACAGAAGAGTTTAAAATCATAGAAAGTGAGAGTGTTAGTCCTCTTCTACTTAGGTCGGCATTGTGCCTTTTGAATTTAATTCCGATGCAAAGTCTGTTTTTCATCGCCAATAAGAACGTCTGAGGGATATAGTAAACCTGAAGTGAAACATCGGAATCTAAAACTGGACTCACAGGAGAGATTCAAATCATAGAAAGTTAGAGTGTCACTCCTCTTGTACTTAAGTCGGTATTGTGCTTTTTTGTATTAAATTCGTATGCAATTTCGCTGCTTCATCGTCAATAAGAAGGTCCAAGGGATACAGTAAACCTTCAGTGAAGCATCGGAATCTAAAACTGGACTCGCAATAGAGGTTCAAATCATAGAATGTTAGAGTGTCAGTCCTTTTTTACTTAAGTCGGCATCGTGCCTTTTGTATTAAATTTGGATGCAATTTCTGTGTTTCATCGTTAATAAGATGGTCCAAGGGATACAGTAAACATGAAGTGAAGCATCGGAATCTAAAACTGGACTCACAGGAGACGTTCAAATCATAGAAAGTGAGAGTGTCAGTCCTCTTCTACTTAGGTCGGCATTGTACATTTTGAATTTAATTCTGATGCGATTTCTGTGTTTTATCGTCAATAAGAAGGTCCAAGGGATACGGTAAACCTGAAGTGAAGCATCGGAATCTAAAACTGATCTCACTGGAGAGGTTCCAATCATAGAAAGTGAGAGTGGCAGTCCTCTTGTACTTAAGTCGGCATTGTGCCATTTGTATTAAATTCGGATGCAATTTCTGTGATTTATCGTCAATAAGAAGGTCCAAGGGATAGAGTAAACGTGAAGTGAAGCATCGGAATCTAAACCTGGACTCACAGGTGTGGTTCAATTATAGAAAGTTAGAGTGTCAGTCCGCTTGTACTTAAGTCGGCATTGTACTTTTATATTAAATTCGGATGCAAACTCAGTATTTCATCGTAAATTAGAATGTCCAAGGGATACAGTAAACCTGAAGTGAAGCATCGGAATCTAAAACTGGACTCACAGGAGCGGTTCAAATCATAGAAAGTGAGAGTGTCAGTCCTCGTGTACTTAGGTCGGCATTGTGCCTTTTGAATTTAATTCCGATGCAATATCTGTGTTTCATCGTCAATAAGAAGGTGCAAGGTGTACAGTAAACCTGAAGTGAAGCATCGGAATCTAAAACTGGACTCACAGAAGAGGTTCAAATCATAGAAAGTGAGAGTGTTAGTCCTCTTCTACTTAGGTCGGCATTGTGCCATTTGTATTAAATTCGGATGCAATTTCTGTGATTTATCGTCTATAAGAAGGTCCAAGGGATACAGTAAACCTGAAGTGAAGCATCCGAATCTAAATCTGGCTTCACAGGATAGGTTCAAATCATAGAAAGTTAGAGTGTCAGTCCTCTTGTAACTAAGTCGGCATTGTGTCTTTTGAATTTAATTCCGATGCAATTTCTGTGCTTCATTGTCAATAAAAGTGAGCAAGGTATACAGCAAACCTGAAATGAAGCATCGGAATCTAAAACTGGACTCACAGGAGTTGTTCAAATAATAGAAAGTTAGAGTGTCACTCCTCTTGTACTTAAGTCGGTATTGTGCCATTTGTATCAAACTCGGATGCAATTTCTGTGTTTCATCGACAATAAGAAAGTCCAAGGGATACAGAAAACCAGAAGTGAAGCATCGGAATCTAAAACTGGACTCTCAGGAGAGGTTCAAATCATAGAAAGATAGAATGTCAGTCCTCTTGTACTTAAGTCGGCATTGTGCCTTTTGTATTAAATTCGGATACAATTTCTGTGTTTCATCGTCAATAAGAAGGCGCAAGGTATACAGGAAACCTGAAGTGAAGCATCGGAATCTAAAACTGGTCTCGCAGGAGAGGTACAAATCATAGAAAGTGAGAGTGTCAGTCCTCTTGTACTTAAGTCGACATTGTACCATTTGTATTAAATTCGGATGCAATTTCTGTGTTTCATCGTTAATAAGAAGGTCCAAGGGATACAGTAAACATGAAGTGAAGCATCGGAATCTAAAACTGGACTCACAGGAGACGTTCAAATCATAGAAAGTGAGAGTGTCAGTCCTCTTCTACTTAGGTCGGCATTGTACATTTTGAATTTAATTCTGATGCGATTTCTGTGTTTCTTCGTCAATAAGAAGGTCCAAGGGATACGGTAAACCTGAAGTGAAGCATCGGAATCTAAAACTGATCTCACAGGAGAGGTTCCAATCATAGAAAGTGAGAGTGGCAGTCCTCTTGTACTTAAGTCGGCATTGTGCCATTTGTATTAAATTCGGATGCAATTTCTGTGATTTATCGTCTATAAGAAGGTCCAAGGGATACAGTAAACCTGAAGTGAAGCATCGGAATCTAAATCTGGCTTCACAGGATAGGTTCAAATCATAGAAAGTTAGAGTGTCAGTCCGCTTGTACTTAAGTCGGCATTGTGCCTTTTGAATTTAATTCCGATGCAATTTCGGTGGTTCATCGTCAACAAGAAAGTCCAAGGGATACAGTAAACCTGAAGTGAAGCATCGGAATCTAAAACTGGACTCACAGGAGAGGTCCATATCATAGAAAGTGAGAGTGTCAGTCCTCTTGTACTTAGGTCAGCATTGTGCCTTTTGAATTTAATTCCGATGCAATGTCTGTGTTTCATCGCCAATAAGAACGTCCAAGGCATACAGTAAACCTGTAGTGAAGCATCGGAATCTAAAACTGGACTCACAGGAGAGATTCAAATCATAGAAAGTTAGAATGTCATTCCTCTTGTACTTAAGTCGGCATTGTGCCATTTGTATTAAATTCGGATGCAATTTCTGTGTTTTATCGTCTATACGAAGATCCAAGGGATACAGTAAACATGAAGTGAAGCATCGGAATCCAAATCTGACCTCATAGGAGAGGTTCAAATCAGAGAAAGTTAGAGTATCAGTCCTCTTGTACTTAAGTCGGCATTGTGCCTTTTGAATTTAATTTCGATTCAATCTCTGTGGTTCATCGTCAATAAGAAGTCCAAGGGATACAGTAAACCTGAAGTGAAGCATCGGAATCTAAAACTGGACTCACAGGAGAGGTTCAAATCATAGAAAGTGAGAGTGTCAGGCCTCTTGTACTTAAGTCGCCATTGTGATTTTTGTATTAAATTCGGATGCAATATCTGTGTTTCATCGTCAATAACAAGGTCCAAGGGATACAGTAAACCTGAAGTGAAGCATCGGAATCTAAACCTGGACTAACAGGAGAGGTTCAAATCATAGAAAGTTAGAGTGTCAGTTCTCATGTACTTAAGTCGGCATTGTACCTTTTGAAATAAATTCGGATGCAAACTCTGTGTATCGTCGTCAATTAGAATGTCCAAGGGATACAGTAAACCTGAAGTGAAGCATCGGAATTTAAAACTGAACTCACAGGAGACGTTCAAATCATAGAAAGTGAGAGTGTCAGTCCTCTTGTACTTAGGTCGGCATTGTGCTTTTTGAATTTAATTCCGATGCAATTTCTGTGTTTCATCGTCAATAAGAAGGTGCAAGGTATACAGTAAACCTGAAGTGAAGCTTTGGAATCTAAAACTGGACTCACAGAAGAGGTTAATATCATAGGAAGTGAGAGTGTTAGTCCTCTTCTACTTAGGTCGGCATTGTGCCTTTTGAATTTAATTCCGATGCAAAGCCTGTTTTTCATCGCCAATAAGAACGTCCAAGGGATATAGTAAACCTGAAGTGAAACATCGGAATCTAAAACTGGACTCACAGGAGAGATTCAAATCATAGAAAGTTAGAGTGTCACTCCTCTTGTACTTAAGTCGGTATTGTGCTTTTTTGTATTAAATTCGTATGCAATTTGCGCTGCTTCATCGTCAATAAGAAGGTCCAAGGGATACAGTAAACCTTCAGTGAAGCATCGGAATCTAAAACTGGACTCGCAATAGAGGTTCAAATCATAGAATGTTAGAGTGTCAGTCCTTTTTTACTTAAGTCGGCATCGTGCCTTTTGTATTAAATTCGGATGCAATTTCTGTGTTTCATCGTCAATAAGAAGGTCCAAGGGACACAGTAAACCTGAAGTGAAGCATCGGAATCTAAAACTGGACTCACAGGAGAGGTTCAAATCATAGAAAGTTAGAGTGTCTGTCCTCTTGTACTTACGTCGGCATTGTGCCTTTTGTATTAAATTCGGATGCAAACTCTGTGTTTCATCGTCAATAAGAAGTTCCAAGGGATAAAGTAAACCTGAAGTGAAGCATCGGAATCTAAAACTGGACCTACAGGAGAGGTTGAAGTCATAGAAGGTTAGAGTGTCAGTCCTGTTGTACTTTAGTAGGTATTGTGCCTTTAGAATTTAATTCCGATGCAATTTCTGTGTTTCATCGTCAATAAGAAGGTCCAAGGTAAACAGTAAACCTGAAGTGAAGCATCGGAATCTAAAACTGGACTCACAGGAGAGGTTCAAATCATAGAAAGTGAGAGTGTCAGGCCTCTTGTACTTAAGTCGCCATTGTGATTTTTGTATTAAATTCGGATGCAATATCTGTGTTTCATCGTCAATAACAAGGTCCTAGGGATACAGTAAACCTGAAGTGAAGCATCGGAATCTAAACCTGGACTAACAGGAGAGGTTCAAATCATAGAAAGTTAGAGTGTCAGTTCTCATGTACTTAAGTCGGCATTGTACCTTTTGAAATAAATTCGGATGCAAACTCTGTGTATCGTCGTCAATTAGAATGTCCAAGGGATACAGTAAACCTGAAGTGAAGCATCGGAATTTAAAACTGAACTCACAGGAGACGTTCAAATCATAGAAAGTGAGAGTGTCAGTCCTCTTGTACTTAGGTCGGCATTGTGCTTTTTGAATTTAATTCCGATGCAATTTCTGTGTTTCATCGTCAATAAGAAGGTGCAAGGTATACAGTAAACCTGAAGTGAAGCTTTGGAATCTAAAACTGGACTCACAGAAGAGGTTAATATCATAGGAAGTGAGAGTGTTAGTCCTCTTCTACTTAGGTCGGCATTGTGCCTTTTGAATTTAATTCCGATGCAAAGCCTGTTTTTCATCGCCAATAAGAACGTCCAAGGGATATAGTAAACCTGAAGTGAAACATCGGAATCTAAAACTGGACTCACAGGAGAGATTCAAATCATAGAAAGTTAGAGTGTCACTCCTCTTGTACTTAAGTCGGTATTGTGCTTTTTTGTATTAAATTCGTATGCAATTTGCGCTGCTTCATCGTCAATAAGAAGGTCCAAGGGATACAGTAAACCTTCAGTGAAGCATCGGAATCTAAAACTGGACTCGCAATAGAGGTTCAAATCATAGAATGTTAGAGTGTCAGTCCTTTTTTACTTAAGTCGGCATCGTGCCTTTTGTATTAAATTCGGATGCAATTTCTGTGTTTCATCGTCAATAAGAAGGTCCAAGGGACACAGTAAACCTGAAGTGAAGCATCGGAATCTAAAACTGGACTCACAGGAGAGGTTCAAATCATAGAAAGTTAGAGTGTCTGTCCTCTTGTACTTACGTCGGCATTGTGCCTTTTGTATTAAATTCGGATGCAAACTCTGTGTTTCATCGTCAATAAGAAGTTCCAAGGGATAAAGTAAACCTGAAGTGAAGCATCGGAATCTAAAACTGGACCTACAGTAGAGGTTGAAGTCATAGAAGGTTAGAGTGTCAGTCCTGTTGTACTTTAGTAGGTATTGTGCCTTTAGAATTTAATTCCGATGCAATTTCTGTGTTTCATCGTCAATAAGAAGGTCCAAGGTAAACAGTAAACCTGAAGTGAAGCATCGGAATCTAAAACTGGACTCACAGGAAAGGTTCAAATCACAGAAAGTGAGAGTGTCTGTCCTCTTTTACTTAAGTAGGCATTGTGGCTTTTGAATTTAATTCCGATGCAATTTCTGTGTATCAGCGTCAATAAGAAGGTGCAAGGTATACAGTAACCCTGAAGTGAAGCATCGGAATCCAAAACTGGACTTACAGGAGAGGTTCAAATCATAGAAAGTGAGAGTGTCAGTCCTCGTGTACTTAAGTCGGCATTGTGCCTTTTGTATTAAATTCGGATGCAATTTCTGTGTTTCATCGTCAATAAGAAGGACCAAGGGACACAGTAAACCTGGAGTGAAGCATCAGAATCTAAAACTGGACTCACAGGAGAGGTTCAAATCATAGAAAGTTAGAGGGTCAGTCCTCTTTTACTTAAGTCGGCATTGTGCCTTTTGTATTAAATTCCGATGGAATTTCTGTGTTACATCGTCAATCAGAAAGTGCAAGTTATACAGAAAATCCGAAGTGAAGCTTCGGAAACTAAAACTGGACTCACAGGAGGGATTCAAATCATAGAAAGTGAGAGTGTCAGTCCTCGTGTACTTAAGTCGGCATGGTGCCATTTGTATTAAATTCGGATGCAATTTCTGTATTTCATCGTCAATAAGAAGGTCCAAGATATAAAGTAAACCTGAAGTGAAGCATCGGAATCTAAAACTGGACTCACAGGAGAGATTCAAATAATAGAATGTTTGAGTGTCACTCCTCTTGTACTTAAGTCGGTATTGTGCCTTTTGTATTAAATTGGGATACAATTTCTGTGTTTCATCGTCAATAAGAAGGTACAAGGTATACAGGAAACCTGAATAGAAGCATCGGAATCTTAAACTGGACTCACAGGAGAGGTACAAACCATAGAAAGTGAGAGTGTCAGTCCTCTTGTACTTAGGTCGACATTGTGCCATTTGTATTAAGTTCGGATGCAATTTCTGTGATTCATCGTTAATAAGAAGGTCCAAGGGATACAGTATACCTGAGGTGAAGCATCGGAATCTAAAACTGGACTCACAGGAGAGGTTCAAATCATAGAAAGTTAGAGTGTCAGGCCTCTTTTACTTACGTCGGCATTGTGGCTTTTGTATTAAATTACGATGCAATTTCTATGTTTCATCGTCAATAAGAAGGTGCAAGGTATACAGTAAACCTGAAGTGAAGCATCGGTATTTAAAACTGGACTCACAGGAGAGGTACAAATCATAGAAAGTTAGAATATCAGTCCTCTTGTACTTAAGTCGGCATTGAGCCTTTTGTATTAAATTCGGATACAATTTTTGTGTTTCATCGTCAATAAGAAGGTACAAGGTATACAGGAAACCTGAAGTGAAGCATCGGAATCTAAAACTGGACTCACAGGAGATGTACAAATCATAGAAACTGAGAGTGTCAGTCCTCTTGTACTTAAGTCGACATTGTGCCATTTGTATTTAATTCGGATGCAATTTCTGTGTTTCATCGTCAATAAGAAGGTCCAAGGGATACAGTATACCTGATGTGAAGCATCGGAATCTAAAACTGCACTCACAGGAGAGGTTCAAATCATAGAAAGTTAGAGTGTCAGGCCTCTTATACTTACGTCGGCATTGTGGCTTTTGTATTAAATTCCGATGCAATTTCTATGTTTCATCGTCAATAAGAAGGTGCAAGGTATACAATAAACCTGAAGTGAAGCATCGGTATTTAAAACTGGACTCACAGGAGAGGGTCAAATCATAGAAAGTTAGAGTGTCAGTCCTCTTGTACTTAAGTCAGCATTGTGCCATTTGTATTAAATTCGGATGCAATTCCTGTGTATCATAGTCGTTAAGAAGGTCCAAGGGATACACTAAACCTGAAGTGAAGCATCGGAATCTAAAACTGGGTTCACAGGAGAGGTTCAAATCATAGAAAGTTAGAGTGTCACTCCTCTTGTACTTAAGTCGGTATTGTGCCTTTTGTACTAAATTCGGATGCAATTTCGGTGTTTCATCGTCAATAAGAAGGTCCAAGGGATACAGTAAAACTTAAGTGAAGCATCGGAATCTCAAACTGGACTCGCAATAGAGGTTCAAATCATAGAATGTTAGAGTGTCAGTCCTCTTTTACTTACGTCGGAATTGTGCCTTTTGTATTAAATTCGGATGCAATTTCTGTGTTTCATCGTCAATAAGAAGGTCGAAGGGATACAGCAAACCTGAAGTGAAGCATCAGAATCTAAAACTGGACTCACAGGGGAGGTTCAAATCATAGAAAGTTAGAGGGTCTGTCCTCTTTTACTTAAGTCGGCATTGTGCCTTTTGTATTAAATTCCGATGCAATTTCTGTGTTTCATCGTCAATCAGAAGTTGCAAGGTATACAGTAAACCCGAAGTGAAGCATTGGAATCTAAAACTGGACTCACAGGAGGGACTCAAATCATAGAACGTGAGAGTGTCAGTCCTCTTGTACTTAAGTCAGCATTGTGCCATTTGTATTAAATTCGGATGCAATTTCAGTGTTTCATCGTCTATAAGAAGGTCCAAGGGATACAGTAAACCTGAAGTGAGGCATCGGAATCTAAATCTGACCTCACAGGAGAGGTTCAAGTCATAGAAAGTTAGAGTGTCACTCCTCTTGTACATAAGTCGGTATTGTGCTTTTGCATTAAATTCGGATTCAATTTCGGTGCTTCATCGTCAATAGAAGTTCCAAGGGATACAGTAAACCTTCTGTGAAGCATCGGAATCTAAAACTGGACTCGCAATAGAGTTTCAAATCATAGAATGTTAGAGGGTCAGTCCTCTTTTACTTAAGTCGGCATTGTGCCTTTTGTATTAAATTCGGATGCAATTTCTGTGTTTCATCGTCAATAAGAAGGTGGAAGGGATACAGTAAACCTGAAGTGAAGCATCAGAATGTAAAACTGGACTCACAGGAGAGGTTCAAATCATAGAAAGTTAGAGGGTCGGTCCTCTTTTACTTAAGTCGGCATTGTGCCTTTTGTATTAAATTCCGATGCAATTTCTGTGTTTCATCGTCAATCAGAAGTTGCAAGGTATACAGTAAACCTGAAGAGAACCATCGGAATCTACAACTGGACTCACATGAGGGATTCAAATCATAGAAAGTGAGAGTAACAGTCCTCTTGTACTTAAGTCGGCATTGTGCCATTTGTATTAAATTCGGATGCAATTTCTGTGTATCATCGTCAATAAGAAGGTGCAAGGTATACAGTAACCCTGAAGTGAAGCATCGGAATCCAAAACTGGACTTACAGGAGAGGTTCAAATCATAGAAAGTGAGAGTGTCAGTCCTCGTGTACTTAAGTCGGCATTGTGCCTTTTGTATTAAATTCGGATGCAATTTCTGTGTTTCATCGTCAATAAGAAGGTCCAAGGGATTCAGTAAACCTGAAGTGAAACATCGGAATCTAAAACTGGACTCACAGGAGAGGTTCAAATCATAGAAAGTTAGAGGGTCAGTACTCTTTTACTTAAGTCGGCATTGTGCCTTTTATATTAAATTCCGATGCAATTTCTGTGTTACATCGTCAATCAGAAGGTGCAAGTTATACAGAAAATCCGAAGTGAAGCTTCGGAATCTAAAACTGGACTCACAGGAGGGATTCAAATAATAGAAAGTGACAGTGTCAGTCCTCTTGTACTTAAGTCGGCATGGAGCCATTTGTATTAAATTCGGATGCACTTTCTGTATTTCATCGTCAATAAGAAGGTCCAAGATATACAGTAAACCTGAAGTGAAGCATCGGAATCTAAAACTGGACTCACAGGAGAGGTTCAAATAATAGAATGTTTGAGTGTCACTCCTCTTGTACTTAAGTAGGTATTGTGCCTTTTGTATTAAATTCGGATACAATTTCTGTGTTTCATCGTCAATAAGAATTGGCAAGGTATACAGGAAACCTCAAGTGAAGCATCGGAATTTTAAACTGGACTCACAGGAGATGTACAAATCATAGAAAGTGTGAGTGTCAGTCCTCTTGTACTTAAGTCGACATTGTGGCTTTTGTATTAAATTACGTTGCAATTTCTATGTTTCATCGTCAATAAGAAGGTGCAAGGTATACAGTAAACCTGAAGTGAAGCATCGGTATTTAAAACTGGACTCACAGGAGAGGTACAAACCATAGAAAGTTAGAATATCAGTCCTCTTGTACTCAAGTCGGCATTGAGCCTTTTGTATTAAATTCGGATACAATTTTTGTGTTTCATCGTCAATAAGAAGGTGCAAGGTATACAGTAAACCTGAAGTGAAGCATCGGAATCTAAATCTGACCTCAGAGGAGAGGTTCAAATCATAGAAAGTTAGAGTGTCACTCCTCTTGTACTTAAGTCGGTATTGTGCCTTTTGTATTAAATTCGGATTCAATTTCGGTGCTTCATCGTCAATAAGAAGTTCCAAGGGATACAGTAAACCTTCAGTGAAGCATCGGAATCTAAAACTGGACTCGCAATAGAGTTTCAAATCATAGAATGTTAGAGTGTCAGTCCTCTTTTACTTAAGTCGGCATTGTGCCTTTTGTATTAAATTCGGATGCAATTTCTGTGTTTCATCGTCAATAAGAAGGTCGAAGGGATACAGTAAACCTGAAGTGAAGCATCAGAATGTAAAACTGGACTCACAGGAGAGGTTCAAATCATAGAAAGTTAGAGGGTCGGTCCTCTTTTACTTATGTCGGCATTGTGCCCTTTGTATTAAATTCCGATGCAATTTCAGTGTTTCATGGTCAATCAGAAGTTGCAAGGTATACAGTAAACCCGAAATGAAGCATTGGAATCTAAAACTGGACTCACAGGAGGGACTCAAATCATAGAACGTGAGAGTGTCAGTCCTCTTGTACTTAAGTCAGCATTGTGCCATTTGTATTAAATTCGGATGCAATTTCAGTGTTTCATCGTCTATAAGAAGGTCCAAGGGATACAGTAAACCTGAAGTGAAGCATCGGAATCTAAATCTGACCTCACAGGAGAGGTTCAAATCATAGAAAGTTAGAGTGTCACTCCTCTTGTACTTAAGTCGGTATTGTGCCTTTTGTATTAAATTCGGATTCCATTTCGGTGCTTCATCGTCAATAAGAAGTTCCAAGGGATAGAGTAAATCTTCAGTGAAGCATCGGAATCTAAAACTGGACTTGCAATAGAGTTTCAAATCATAGAATGTTAGAGTGTCAGTCCTCTTTTACTTAAGTAGGCATTGTGCCTTTTGTATTAAATTCGGATGCAATTTCTGTGTATCATCGTCAATAAGAAGGTCGAAGGGATACAGTAAACCTGAAGTGAAGCATCAGAATGTAAAACTGGACTCACAGGAGAGGTTCAAATCATAGAAAGTTAGAGGGTCGGTCCTCTTTTACTTAAGTCGGCATTGTGCCTTTTGTATTAAATTCCGATGCAATTTCTGTGTTTCATCGTCAATCAGAAGTTGCAAGGTATACAGTAAACCTGAAGAGAACCATCGGAATCTACAACTGGACTCACAGGAGGGATTCAAATCATAGAAAGTCAGAGTAACAGTCCTCTTGTACTTAAGTCGGCATTGTGACATTTGTATTAAATTCGGATGCAATTTCTGTGTTTCATCGTCAATAAGAAAGTCCAAGATATACAGTAAACCTGAAGTGAAGCATCGGAATCTAAAACTGGACTCACAGGAGAGGTTCAAATCATAGAAAGTGAGAGTGTCAGTCCTCGTGTACTTAAGTCGGCATTGTGCCTTTTGTATTAAATTCGGATGCAATTTCTGTGTATCATCGTCAATAAGAAGGTCCAAGGGATACAGTAAACCTGAAGTGAAGCATCGGAATCTAAAACTGAACTCACAGGAGAGGTTCAAATCATAGAAAGTTAGAGGGTCAGTCCTCTTTTACTTAAGTCGGCATTGTGCCTTTTATATTAAATTCCGATGCAATTTCTGTGTTACATCGTCAATCAGAAGGTGCAAGTTATACAGAAAATCCGAAGTGAAGCTTCGGAATCTAAAACTGGACTCACAGGAGGGATTCAAATAATAGAAAGTGACAGTGTCAGTCCTCTTGTACTTAAGTCGGCATGGAGCCATTTGTATTAAATTCGGATGCAATTTCTGTATTTCATCGTCAATAAGAAGGTCCAAGATATACAGTAAAAATGAAGTGAAGCATCGGAATCTAAAACTGGACTCACAGGAGAGGTTCAAATAATAGAATGTTTGAGTGTCACTCCTCTTGTACTTAAGTAGGTATTGTGCCTTTTGTATTAAATTCGGATACAATTTCTGTGTTTCATCGTCAATAAGAAGGGGCAAGGTATACAGGAAACCTCAAGTGAAGCATCGGAATCTTAAACTGGACTCACAGGAGATGTACAAATCATAGAAAGTGAGAGTGTCAGTCCTCTTGTACTTAAGTCGACATAGTGGCTTTTGTATTAAATTACGTTGCAATTTCTATGTTTCATCGTCAATAAGAAGGTGCAAGGTATACAGTAAACCTGAAGTGAAGCATCGGTATTTAAAACTGGACTCACAGGAGAGGTACAAACCATAGAAAGTTAGAATATCAGTCCTCTTGTACTCAAGTCGGCATTGAGCCTTTTGTATTAAATTCGGATACAATTTTTGTGTTTCATCGTCAATAAGAAGGTGCAAGGTATACAGTAAACCTGAAGCGAAGCATCGGAATCTAAATCTGACCTCAGAGGAGAGGTTCAAATCATAGAAAGTTAGAGTGTCACTCCTCTTGTACTTAAGTCGGTATTGTGCCTTTTGTATTAAATTCGGATTCAATTTCGGTGCTTCATCGTCAATAAGAAGTTCCAAGGGATACAGTAAACCTTCAGTGAAGCATCGGAATCTAAAACTGGACTCGCAATAGAGTTTCAAATCATAGAATGTTAGAGTGTCAGTCCTCTTTTACTTAAGTCGGCATTGTGCCTTTTGTATTAAATTCGGATGCAATTTCTGTGTTTCATCGTCAATAAGAAGGTCGAAGGGATACAGTAAACCTGAAGTGAAGCATCAGAATGTAAAACTAAACTCACAGGAGAGGTTCAAATCATAGAAAGTTAGAGGGTCTGTCCTCTTTTACTTAAGTCGGCATTGTGCCTTTTGTATTAAATTCCGATGCAATTTCTGTGTTTCATGGTCAATCAGAAGTTGCAAGGTATACAGTAAACCCGAAATGAAGCATTGGAATCTAAAACTGGACTCACAGGAGGGACTCAAATCATAGAACGTGAGAGTGTCAGTCCTCTTGTACTTAAGTCAGCATTGTGCCATTTGTATTAAATTCGGATGCAATTTCAGTGTTTCATCGTCTATAAGAAGGTCCAAGGGATACAGTAAACCTGAAGTGAAGCATCGGAATCTAAATCTGACCTCACAGGAGAGGTTCAAATCATAGAAAGTTAGAGTGTCACTCCTCTTGTACTTAAGTCGGTATTGTGCCTTTTGTATTAAATTCGGATTCAATTTCGGTGCTTCATCGTCAATAAGAAGTTCCAAGGGATACAGTAAACCTTCAGTGAAGCATCGGAATCTAAAACTGGACTCGCAATAGAGTTTCAAATCATAGAATGTTAGAGTGTCAGTCCTCTTTTACTTAAGTCGGCATTGTGCCTTTTGTATTAAATTCGGATGCAATTTCTGTGTTTCATCGTCAATAAGAAGGTCGAAGGGATACAGTAAACCTGAAGTGAAGCATCAGAATGTAAAACTGGACTCACAGGAGAGGTTCAAATCATAGAAAGTTAGAGGGTCGGTCCTCTTTTACTTAAGTCGGCATTGTGCCTTTTGTATTAAATTCCGATGCAATTTCTGTGTTTCATCGTCAATCAGAAGTTGCAAGGTATACAGTAAACCTGAAGAGAACCATCGGAATCTACAACTGGACTCACAGGAGGGATTCAAATCATAGAAAGTCAGAGTAACAGTCCTCTTGTACTTAAGTCGGCATTGTGACATTTGTATTAAATTCGGATGCAATTTCTGTGTTTCATCGTCAATAAGAAGGTCCAAGATATACAGTAAACCTGAAGTGAAGCATCGGAATCTAAAACTGGACTCACAGGAGAGGTTCAAATCATAGAAAGTTAGAGTGTCACTCCTCTTGTACTTAAGTCGGTATTGTGCCATTTGTATTAAATTCGGATGCAATTTCTGTGTTTCATCGACCATAAGAAAGTCCAAGGGATACAGTAAACCAGAAGTGAAGCATCGGAATCTAAAACTGCTTTCTCAGGAGAGGTTCAAATCATTAATAGTAAGAATGTCAGTCCTCTTGTACCTAAGTCGGCATTGAGCCTTTTGTATTAAATTCGGATGCAATTCCTGTGTTTCATAGTCGTTAAGAAGGTCCAAGGGATACACTAATCCTGAAGTGAAACATCGGAATCTAAAACTGGACTCACAGGAGAGGTTCAAATCATAAAAAGTTAGAGTGTCACTCCTCTTGTACTTAAGTCGGTATTGTGCCTTTTGTATTAAATTCGGATGCAATTTCTGTGTTTCATCGTCATTAAGAAGGTCCAAGGGTCACAGTAAACCTGAAGTGAAGCATCGGAATCTATACCTGGACTGACAGGAGAGGTTCAAATCATAGAAAGTTAGAGTGTCTGTCCTCTTGTACTTACGTCGGAATTGTGCCTTTTGAATTTAATTCCGATGCAATTTCTGTGTTTCATCGTCAATAAGAAGGTCCAAGGTATACAGTAAAGCTGAAGTCAAGCATCGGAATCTAAAACTGGACTCACAGGAGAGGTTCAAATCACAGTAATTGAGAGTGTCTGTCCTCTTTTACTTAAGTAGGCATTGTGCATTTTGAATTTAATTCCGATGCAATTTCTGTGTTTCATCGTCAATAAGAAGGTGCAAGGTATACAGTAACCCTGAAGTGAAGCATCGGAATTTAAAACTGGACTTACAGGAAAGGTTCAAATCATAGAAAGTGAGAGTGTCAGTCCTCTTGTACTTAAGTCGGCATGGTGCCATTTGTATTAAATTCGGATGCAATTTCTGTATTTCATCGTCAATAAGAAGGTCCAAGATATACAGTAAACCTGAAGTGAAGCATCGGAACCTAAAACTGGACTCACAGGAGAGGTTCAAATAATAGAATGATTGAGTGTCACTCCTCTTGTACTTAAGTCGGTACTGTGCCTTTTGTATTAAATTCGGATACAATTTCTGTGTTTCATCGTCAATAAGAAGGTGCAAGGTATACAGGAAACCTGAAGTGAAGCATCGGAATCTTAAACTGGACTCACAGGAGAGGTACAAATCATAGAAAGTGAGAGTGTCAGTCCTCTTGTACTTAAGTCGACATTGTGCCATTTGTATTAAATTCGGATGTAATTTCTGTGTTTCATCGTTAATAAGAAGGTCCAAGGGATACAGTATACCTGTGGTGAAGCATCAGAATCTAAAACTGGACTCACAGGAGAGGTTCAAATCATAGAAAGTTAGAGTGTCAGGCCTCTTTTACTTACGTCGGCATTGTGGCTTTTGTATTAAATTACGATGCAATTTCTATGTTTCATCGTCAATAAGAAGGTGCACGGTATACAGTAAACCTGAAGTGAAGCATCGGTATTTAAAACTGGACTCACAGGAGAGGTACAAATCATAGAAAGTTAGAATATCAGTCCTCTTGTACTTAAGTCGGCATTGAGCCTTTTGTATTAAATTCGGATACAATTTTTGTGTTTCATCGTCAATAAGAAGGTGCAAGGTATACAGAAAACCTGAAGTGAATCATCGGAATCTAAAACTGGACTCACAGGAGATGTACAAATCATAGAAAGTGAGAATGTCAGTCCTCTTGTACTTAAGTCGACATTGTGCCATTTGTATTTAATTCGGATGCAATTTCTGTGTTTCATCGTTAATAAGAAGGTCCAAGGGATACAGTATACCTGAAGTGAAGCATCGGAATCTAAAACTGGACTCACAGGAGAGGTTCAAATCATAGAAAGTTAGAGTGTCAGGCCTCTTTTACTTACGACGGCATTGTGGCTTATGTATTAAATTCCTATGCAATTTCTATGTTTCATCGTCAATAAGAAGGTGCAAGGTATACAGTAAACCTGAAGTGAAGCATCGGTATTTAAAACTGGACTCACAGGAGAGGGTCAAATTATAGAAAGTTAGAGTGTCTGTCCTCTTGTACTTAAGTCGGCATTGTGCCATTTGTATTAAATTCGGATGCAATTCCTGTGTATCATAGTCGTTAAGAAGGTCCAAGGGATACACTAAACCTGAAGTGAAGCATCGGAATCTAAAACTGGACTCACAGGAGAGGTTCAAATCATAGAAAGTTAGAGTGTCACTCCTCTTGTACTTAAGTCGGTATTGTGCCTCTTGTATTAAATTCGGATTCAATTTCGGTGCTTCATCGTCAATAAGAAGGTCCAAGGGATACAGTAAACCTTCAGTGAAGCATCGGAATCTAAAACTGGACTCGCAATAGAGTTTCAAATCATAGAATGTTAGAGTGTCAGTCCTCTTTTACTTAAGTCGGCATTGTGCCTTTTGTATTAAATTCGGATGCAATTTCTGTGTTTCATCGTCAATAAGAAGGTCGAAGGGATACAGTAAACCTGAAGTGAAGCATCAGAATGTAAAACTGGACTCACAGGAGAGGTTCAAATCATAGAAAGTTAGAGGGTCGGTCTTCTATTACTTAAGTCGGCATTGTGGCTTTTGTATTAAATTCCGATGCAATTTCTGTGTTTCATCGTCAATCAGAAGTTGCAAGGTATACAGTAAACCTGAAGAGAACCATCGGAATCTACAACTGGAATCACAGGAGGGATTCAAATCATAGAAAGTGAGAGTAACAGTCCTCTTGTACTTAAGTCGGCATTGTGCCATTTGTATTAAATTCGGATGCAATTTCTGTGTTTCATCGTCAATAAGAAGGTCCAAGATGTACAGTAAACCTGAAGTGAAGCATCGGAATCTAAAACTGGACTCACAGGAGAGGTTCAAATCATAGAAAGTTAGAGTGTCACTCCTCTTGTACTTAAGTCGGTATTGTGCCATTTGTATTACATTCGGATACAATTTCTGTGTTTCATCGACCATAAGAAAGTCCAAGGGATACAGTAAACCAGAAGTGAAGCATCGGAATCTAAAACTGGACTCTCAGGAGAGGTTCAAATCAACAAAAGTAAAAGTCGGCATTGAGCCTTTTGTATTAAATTCGGATACAATTTCTGTGTTTCATCGTCAATAAGAAGGTGCAAGGTATACAGGAAACCTGAAGTGAAGCATCGGAATATAGAACTGGACTCACAGGAGAGGTACCAATCATAGAAAGTGAGAGTGTCAGTCCTCTTGTACTTAAGTCGACATTGTGCCATTTGTATTAAATTCAGATGCAATTTCTGTGTTTCATCGTTAATAAGAAGGTCCAAGGGATACAGTATACCTGAAGTGAAAAATCGGAATCTAAAACTGGACTCAGAGGAGAGGTTCAAATCATAGAAAGTTAGAGTGTCAGGCCACTTTTCCTTACGTCGTCATTGTGGCTTATGTATTAAATTCCGATGCAATTTCTATGTTTCATCGTCAATAAGAGGGTGCAAGGTATACAGTAAACCTGAAGTGAAGCATCGGTATTTAAAACTGGACTCACAGGAGAGGTTCAAATCATAGAAAGTTAGAGTGTCAGTCCTCTTGTACTTAAGTCGGCATTGTGCCATTTGTATTAAATTCGGATGCAATTCCTGTGTTTCATAGTCGTAAAGAAGGTCCAAGGGATACACTAATCCTGAAGTGAAACATCGGAATCTAAAACTGGACTCACAGGAGAGGTTCAAATCATAGAAAGTTACAGTGTCACTCCTCTTGTACTTAAGTCGGTATTGTGCCTTTTGTATTAAATTCGGATGCAATTTCTGTGTTTCATCGTCAATAAGAAGGTCCAAGGGACACAGTAAACCTGAAGTGAAGCATCGGAATCTAAACCTGGACTCACAGGAGAGGTTCAAATCATAGAAAGTTAGAGTGTCTGTCCTCTTGTACTTACGTCGGAATTGTGCCTTTTGTATTAAATTCGGATGCAAACTCTGTGTTTCATCGTCAATAAGAAGTTCCAAGGGATACAGTAAACCTGAAGTGAAGCATCGGAATCTAAAACTGGACTCACAGGAGAGGTTCAAATCATAGAAAGTTAGAGTGTCACTCCTCTTGTACTTAAGTCGGTATTGTGCCATTTGTATTAAATTCGGATGCAATTTCTGTGTTTCATCGACCATAAGAAAGTCCAAGGGATACAGTAAACCAGAAGTGAAGCATCGGAATCTAAAACTGGACTCTCAGGAGAGGTTCAAATCATTAAAAGTAAGAATGTCAGTCCCCTTGTACCTAAGTCGGCATTGAGCCTTTTGTATTAAATTCGGATGCAATTCCTGTGTTTCATAGTCGTTAAGAAGGTCCAAGGGATACACTAATCCTGAAGTGAAACATCGGAATCTAAAACTGGACTCACAGGAGAGGTTCAAATCATAAAAAGTTAGAGTGTCACTCCTCTTGTACTTAAGTCGGTATTGTGCCTTTTGTATTAAATTCGGATGCTATTTCTGTGTTTCATCGTCAATAAGAAGGTCCAAGGGACACAGTAAACCTGAAGTGAAGCATCGGAATCTAAACCTGGACTCACAGGAGAGGTTCAAATCATAGAAAGTTAGAGTGTCTGTCCTCTTGTACTTACGTCGGAATTGTGCCTTTTGTATTAAATTCGGATGCAAACTCTGTGTTTAATCGTCAATAAGAAGTTCCAAGGAATACAGTAAACCTGAAGTGAAGCATCGGAATCTAAAACTGGACCTACAGGAGAGGTTGAAGTCATAGAAGGTTAGAGTGTCAGTCCTGTTGTACTTAAGTCGGCATTGTGCCTTTTGAGTTTAATTCCGATGCAATTTCTGTGTTTCATCGTCAATAAGAAGGTCCAAGGTATACAGTAAAGCTGAAGTCAAGCATCGGAATCTAAAACTGGACTCACAGGAGAGGTTCAAATCACAGAATTTGAGAGTGTCTGTCCTCTTTTACTTAAGTAGGCATTGTGCATTTTGAATTTAATTCCGATGCAATTTCTGTATTTCATCGTCTATAAGAAGGTGCAAGGTATACAGTAACCCTGAAGTGAGGCATCGCAATCTAAAACTGGACTTACAGGAGAGGTTCAAATCATAGAAAGTGAGAGTGTCAGTCCTCTTGTACTTAAGTCGGCATGGTGCCATTTGTACTAAATTCGGATGCAATTTCTGTATTTCATCGTCAATAAGAAGGTCCAAGATATACAGTAAACCTGAAGTGAAGCATCGGAATCTAAAACTGGACTCACAGGAGAGGTTCAAATAATAGAATGATTGAGTGTCACTCCTCTTGTACTTAAGTCGGTACTGTGCCTTTTGTATTAAATTCGGATACAATTTCTGTGTTTCATCGACAATGAGATGGTGCAAGGTATACAGGAAACCTGAAGTGAAGCATCGGAATCTTAAACTGGACTCACAGGAGAGGTACAAATCATAGAAAGTGAGAGTGTCAGTCCTCTTGTACTTAAGTCGACATTGTGCCATTTGTATTAAATTCGGATGCAATTTCTGTGTTTCATCGTTAATAAGAAGGTCCAAGGGATACAGTATACCTGAGGTGAAGCATCAGAATCTTAAACTGGACTCACAGGAGAGGTTCAAATCATAGAAAGTTAGAGTGTCAGGCCTCTTTTACTTACGTCGGCATTGTGGCTTTTGTATTAAATTACGATGCAATTTCTATGTTTCATCGTCAATAAGAAGGTGCAAGGTATACAGTAAACCTGAAGTGAAGCATCGGTATTTAAAACTGGACTCACAGGAGAGGTACAAATCATAGAAAGTTAGAATATCAGTCCTCTTGTACTTAAGTCGGCATTGAGCCTTTTGTATTAAATTCGGATACAATTTTTGTGTTTCATCGTCAATAAGAAGGTGCAAGGTATACAGGAAACCTGAAGTGAAGCATCGGAATCTAAAACTGGACTCACAGGAGATGTACAAATCATAGAAAGTGAGAGTGTCAGTCCTCTTGTACTTAAGTCGACATTGTGCCATTTGTATTTAATTCGGATGCAATTTCTGTGTTTCATCGTTAATAAGAAGGTCCAAGGGATACAGTATACCTGAAGTGAAGCATCGGAATCTAAAACTGGACTCACAGGAGAGGTTCAAATCATAGAAAGTTAGAGTGTCAGGCCTCTTTTACTTACGTCGGCATTGTGGATTTTGTATTAAATTCCGATGCAATTTCTATGTTTCATCGTCAATAAGAAGGTGCAAGGTATACAGTAAACCTGAAGTGAAGCATCGGAATCTAAAACTGGACTCACAGGAGAGGTTCAAATCATAGAAAGTTAGAGTGTCAGGCCTCTTTTACTTACGTCGGCATTGTGGCTTTTGTATTAAATTCGGATGCAATTTCGGTGTTTCATCGTCAATAAGTAGGTCCAAGGGATACAGTAAAACTTAAGTGAAGCATCGGAATCTCAAACTGGACTCGCAATAGAGGTTCAAATCATAGAATGTTAGAGTGTCAGTCCTCTTTTACTTACGTCGGAATTGTGCCTTTTGTATTAAATTCGGATGCAATTTCTGTGTTTCATCGTCAAAAAGAAGGTCGAAGGGATACAGCAAACCTGAAGTGATGTATCAGAATCTAAAACTGGACTCACAGGGGAGGTTCAAATAATAGAAAGTTAGAGGGTCTGTCAACTTTTACTTAAGTCGGCATTGTGCCTTTTGTATTAAATTCCGATGCAATTTCTGTGTTTCATCGTCAATCAGCAGTTGCAAGGTATACAGTAAACCCGAAGTGAAGCATTGGAATCTAAAACTGGACTCACAGGAGGGACTCAAATCATAGAACGTGAGAGTGTCAGTCCTCTTGTACTTAACTCAGCATTGTGCCATTTGTATTAAATTCGGATGCAATTTCAGTGTTTCATCGTCTATAAGAAGGTCCAAGGGATACAGTAAACCTGATGTGAAGCATCGGAATCTAAATCTGACCTCACACGAGAGGTTCAAATCATAGAAAGTTAGAGTGTCACTCCTCTTGTACTTAAGTCGGTATTGTGCCTTTTGTATTAAATTCGGATTCAATTTCGGTGCTTCATCGTAAATAAGAAGGTCCAAGGGATACAGTAAACCTCCAGTGAAGCATCGGAATCTAAAACTGGACTCGCAATAGAGTTTCAAATCATAGAATGTTAGAGTGTCAGTCCTCTTTTACTTAAGTCGGCATTGTGCCTTTTGTATTAAATTCGGATGCAATTTCTGTGTTTCATCGTCAATAAGAAAGCCGAAGGGATACAGTAAACCTGAAGTGAAGAATCAGAATGTAAAACTGGACTCACAGGAGAGGTTCAAATCATAGAAAGTTATAGGGTCGGTCCTCTTTTACTTAAGTCGGCATTGTGGCCTTTGTATTAAATTCCGATGCAATTTCTGTGTTTCATCGTCAATCAGAAGTTGCAAGGTATACAGTAAACCTGAAGAGAACCATCGGAATCTACAACTGGACTCACAGGAGGGATTCAAATCATAGAAAGTGAGAGTAACAGTCCTCTTGTACATAAGTCGGCATTGTGCCATTTGTATTAAATTTGGATGGAATTTCTGTGTTTCATCGTCAATAAGAAGGTCCAAGATATACAGTAAACCTGAAGTGAAGCATCGGAATCTAAAACTGGACTCACAGGAGAGGTTCAATTCATAGAAAGTTAGAGTGTCACTCCTCTTGTACTTAAGTCGGTATTGTGCCATTTGTATTACATTCGGATGCAATTTCTGTGTTTCATCGACCATAAGAAAGTCCAAGGGATACAGTAAACCAGAAGTGAAGCATCGGAATCTAAAACTGGACTCTCAGGAGAGGTTCAAATCATTAAAAGTAAAAGTCGGCATTGAGCCTTTTGTATTAAATTCGGATACAATTTCTGTGTTTCATCGTCAATAAGAAGGTGCAAGGTATACATGAAACCTGAAGTGAAGCATCGGAATCTAGAACTGGACTCACAGGAGAGGTACAAATCATAGAAAGTGAGAGTGTCAGTCCTCTTGTACTTAAGTCGACATTGTGCCATTTGCATTAAATTCCGATGCAATTTCTGTGTTTCATCGTTAATAAGAAGGTCCAAGGGATACAGTATACCTGAAGTGAAGCATCGGAATCTAAAACTGGACTCACAGGAGAGGTTCAAATCATAGAAAGTTAGAGTGTCTGTCCTCTTGTACTTAAGTCGGCATTGTGCCATTTGTATTAAATTCGGATGCAATTCCTGTGTTTCATAGTCGTAAAGAAGGTCCAACGGATACACTAATCCTGAAGTGAAACATCGGAATCTAAAACTGGACTCACAGGAGAGGTTCAAATCATAGAAAGTTAGAGTGTCACTCCTCTTGTACTTAAGTCAGTATTGTGCCTTTTGTATTAAATTCGGATGCAATTTCTGTGTTTCATCGTCAATAAGAAGGTCCAAGGGACACAGTAAACCTGAAGTGAAGCATCGGAATCTATACCTGGACCCACAGGAGAGGTTCAAATCATAGAAAGTTAGAGTGTCTGTCCTCTTGTACTTCCGTCTGAATTGTGGCTTTTCTATTAAATTCCGATGCAATTTCTATGTTTCATCGTCAATAAGAAGGTACAAGGTATACAGTAAACCTGAAGTGAAGCATCGGAATCTAAAACTGGACCTACAGGAGAGGTTGAAATCATAGAAGGTTAGAGTGTCAGTCCTGTTGTACTTATGTCGACATTGTAACTTTTGTATTAAATTCGGATGCAATTTCTGTGTTTCATCGTCAATAAGAAGGTCCAAGGGATACAGTAAACCTGAAGTGAAGCATCAGAATCTAAAACTGGACTCACAGGAGAGGTTCAAATCATAGAAAATTAGAGGGTCAGTCCTCTTTTACTTAAGTCGGCATTGTGCCTTTTGTATTAAATTCCGATGCAATTTCTGTGTTATGTCGTCAATCAGAAGGTGCAAGTTATACAGAAAACCCGAAGTGAAGCTTCGGAATCTAAAACTGGACTCACAGGAGGGATTCAAATCATAGAAAGCGAGAGTGTCAGTCCTCTTGTACTTAAGTCGGCATTGTGCCATTTGTATTAAATTCGGATGCAATTTCTGTGTTTCATCGTCATAAGAAGGTCCTAGATATACAGTAAACCTGAAGTGAAGCATCGGAATCTAAAACTGGACTCACAGGAGAGGTTCAAATAATAGAAAGTTTGAGTGTCAGTCCAATTGTACTTAAGTCGGTATTGTGCCATTTGTATTAAACTCGGATGCAATTTTAGTGTTTCATCGTCAACAAGAAGGTCCAAGATATACAGTAAACCTGAAGTGAAGCATCAGAATCTAAAACTGGACTCCCAGGAGAGGTTCAAATCATAGAAAGTTAGAGTGTCAATTCTCTTGTAATTAAGTCGGGATTGTGCCATTTGTATTAAACTCGGATGCAATTTCTGTGTTTCATCGACATTAAGAAAGTCCAAGGGTTACAGTAATTAAGAAGTGAAGCATCGGAATCTAAAACTGGACTCTCAGGAGAGGTTCAAATCATAGAAAGTTAGAATGTCGGTCCTCTTGTACTTATGTCGGCATTGTGCCTTTTGTATTGAATTCGTATACAATTTCTGTGTTTCATCGTCAATAAGAAGGTGCAAGGTATACAGGAGACCTGAAGTGAAGCATCAGAATCTAAAACTGGACTCACAGGAGCGGTACAAATCATAGAAAGTGAGAGTGTCAGTCCTCTTGTACTTAAGTCGACATTGTGCCATTTGTATTAAATTCGGATGCAATTTCTGTGTTTCATCGTTAATAAGAAGGTCCAGGGGATACAGTATACCTGAAGTGAAGCATCGGAATCTAAAACTGGACTCGCAGGAGAGGTTCAAATCATAGAAAGTTAGAGTGTCTGGCCTTTTTTACTTACGTCGGCATTGGGGCTTTTATATTAAATTCCGATGCAATTTCTATGTTTCATCGTCAATAAGAAGGTGCAAGGTATACAGTAAACCTGAATTGAAGCATCGGTATTTACAACTGGACTCACAGGAGAGGTACAAATCATAGAAAGTTAGAGTGTCAGTCCTCTTGTACTTAAGTCGGCATTGTGCCATTTGTATTAAATTCGGATGCAATTCCTGTGTTTCATAGTCAATAAGAAGGTCGAAGGGATACACTAAACCTGAAGTGAAACATCGGAATCTAAAACTGGACTCACAGGAGAGGTTCAAATCATAGAAATATAGAGTGTCACTCCTCTTGTACTTAAGTCGGTATTGTGCCATTTGTATTAAACTCTGATGCAATTTCTGTGTTTCATCGACAATAAGAAAGTCCAAGGGATTCAGTAAACCAGAAGTGAAGCATCGGAATCTAAAACTGGGCTCTCAGGAGAGGTTCAAATCATAGAAAGTTAGAATATCAGTCCTCTTGTACTTAAGTCGGCATTGAGCATTTTGTATTAAATTCGGATAAAACTTCTGTGTTTCATCGTCAATAAGAAGGTGCAAGGTATACAGGAAACCTGAAGTGAAGCATCGGAATCTAGAACTGGACTCACAGGAGAGGCACAAATCATAGAAAGTGAGAGTGTCAGTCCTCTTGTACTTAAGTCGACATTGTGCCATTTGTATTAAATTCCGATGCAATTTCTATGTTTCATCGTCAATAAGAAGGTGCAAGGTATACAGTAAACCTGAAGTGAAGCATCAGTATTTAAAACTGGACTAACAGGAGAGGTTCAAATCATAGAAAGTTAGAGTGTCAGTCCTCTTGTACTTAAGTCAGCATTGTGCCATTTGTATGAAATTCGGATGCAATTCCTGTGTTTCATAGTAGTAAAGAAGGTCCAAGGGATACACTAATCCTGAAGTGAAACATCGGAATCTAAAACTGGACTCACAGGAGAGGTTCAAATCATAGAAAGTTAGAGTGTCACTCCTCTTGTACTTAAGTCGGTATTGTGCCTTTTGTATTAAATTTGGATGCAATTTCTGTGTTTCATCGTCAATAAGAAGGTCCAAGGGACACAGTAAACCTGAAGTGAAGCATCGGAATCTAAACCTGGACTCACAGGAGAGGTTCAAATCATAGAAAGTTAGAGTGTCTGTCCTCTTGTACTTACGTCGGAATTGTGCCTTTTGTATTAAATTCGGATGCAAACTCTGTGTTTCATCGTCAATAAGAAGTTCCAAGGGATACAGTAAACCTGAAGTGATGCATCGGAATCTAAAACTGGACTCAAAGGAGAGGTTCAAATCACACAAAGTTAGAGTGTCACTCCTCTTGTACTTAAGTCGGCATTGTGCCTTTTGAATTTAATTCCGATGCAATTTCTGTGTTTCATCATCAATAAGAAGGTCCAAGGTATACAGTAAAGCTGAAGTCAAGCATCGGAATCTAAAACTGGACTCACAGGAGAGGTTCAAATCACAGAAATTGAGAGTGTCTGTCCTCTTTTACTTAAGTAGGCATTGTGCATTTTGAATTTAATTCCGATGCAATTTCTGTGTTTCATCGTCTATAAGAAGGTGCAAGGTATACAGTAACCCTGAAGTGAAGCATCGCAATCTAAAACTGGACTTACAGGAGAGGTTCAAATCGTAGAAAGTGGGAGTGTCAGTCCTCTTGTACTTAAGTCGGCATGGTGCCATTTGTATTAAATTCGGATGCAATTTCTGTATTTCATCGTCAATGAGAAGGTCCAAGATATACAGTAAACCTGTAGTGAAGCATCGGAATCTTAAACTGGACTCACAGGAGAGGTTCAAATCATAGAAAGTTAGAGTGTCAGGCCTCTTTTACTTACGTCGGCATTGTGGCTTTTGTATTAAATTACGATGCAATTTCTATGTTTCATCGTGAATAAGAAGGTGCAAGGTATACAGTAAACCTGAAGTGAAGCATCGGTATTTAAAACTGGACTCACAGGAGAGGTACAAATCATAGAAAGTGAGAGTGTCAGTCCTCTTGTACTTAAGTCGACATTGTGCCATTTGTATTAAATTCGGATGCAATTTCTGTGTTTCATCGTTAATAAGAAGGTCCAAGGGATACAGTATACCTGAGGTGAAGCATCGGAATCTTAAACTGGACTCACAGGAGAGGTTCAAATCATAGAAAGTTAGAGTGTCAGTCCTCTTTTACTTACGTCGGAATTGTGCCTTTTGTATTAAATTCGGATGCAATTTCTGTGTTTCATCGTCAATAAGAAGGTCGAAGGGATACAGCAAACCTGAAGTGAAGTATCAGAATCTAAAACTGGACTCACAGGGGAGGTTCAAATCATAGAAAGTGAGAGTAACAGTCCTCTTGTACTTAAGTCGGCATTGTGCCATTTGTATTAAATTTGGATGCAATTTCTGTGTTTCATCGTCAATAAGAAGGTCCAAGATATAGAGTAAACCTGAAGTGAAGCATCGGAATCTAAAACTGGACTCACAGGAGAGGTTCAATTCATAGAAAGTTAGAGTGTCACTCCTCTTGTACTTAAGTCGGTATTGTGCCATTTGTATTACATTCGGATTCAATTTCTGTGTTTCATCGACCATAAGAAAGTCCAAGGGAAACAGTAAACTAGAAGTGAGGCATCGGAATCTAAAACTGGACTCTCAGGAGAGGTTCAAATCATTAAAAGTAAAAGTCGGCATTGAGCCTTTTGTATTAAATTCGGATACAATTTCTGTGTTTCATCGTCAATAAGAAGGTGCAAGGTATACATGAAACCTGAAGTGAAGCATCGGAATCTAGAACTGGACTCACAGGAGAGGTACAAATCATAGAAAGTGAGAGTGTCAGTCCTCTTGTACTTAAGTCGGCATGGTGCCATTTGTATTAAATTCGGATGCAATTTCTGTGTTTCATCGTCAATAAGAAGGTCCAAGGGATACAGTAAACCTGAAGTGAAGCATCAGAATCTAAAACTGGACTCACAGGAGAGGTTCAAATCATAGAAAATTAGAGGGTCAGTCCTCTTTTACTTAAGTCGGCATTGTGCCTTTTGTATTAAATTCCGATGCAATTTCTGTGTTACGTCGTCAATCAGAAGGTGCAAGTTATACAGAAAACCCGAAGTGAAGCTTCGGAATCTAAAACTGGACTCACAGGAGGGATTCAAATCATAGAAAGCGAGAGTGTCAGTCCTCTTGCACTTAAGTCGGCATTGTGCCATTTGTATTAAATTCGGATGCAATTTCTGTGTTTCATCGTCATAAGAAGGTCCTAGATATACAGTAAACCTGAAGTGAAGCATCGGAATCTAAAACTGGACTCACAGGAGAGGTTCAAATAATAGAAAGTTTGAGTGTCAGTCCTATTGTACTTAAGTCGGTATTGTGCCATTTGTATTAAACTCGGATGCAATTTTTGTGTTTCATCGTCAACAAGAAGGTCCAAGATATACAGTAAACCTGAAGTGAAGCATCAGAATCTAAAACTGGACTCCCAGGAGAGGTTCAAATCATAGAAAGTTAGAGTGTCAATTCTCTTGTAATTAAGTCGGGATTGTGCCATTTGTATTAAACTCGGATGCAATTTCTGTGTTTCATCGACATTAAGAAAGTCCAAGGGTTACAGTAATTAAGAAGTGAAGCATCGGAATCTAAAACTGGACTCGCAGGAGAGGTTCAAATCATAGAAAGTTAGAGTGTCTGGCCTTTTTTACTTACGTCGGCATTGGGGCTTTTATATTAAATTCCGATGCAATTTCTATGTTTCATCGTCAATAAGAAGGTGCAAGGTATACAGTAAACCTGAATTGAAGCATCGGTATTTACAACTGGACTCACAGGAGAGGTACAAATCATAGAAAGTTAGAGTGTCAGTCCTCTTGTACTTAAGTCGGCATTGTGCCATTTGTATTAAATTCGGATGCAATTCCTGTGTTTCATAGTCAATAAGAAGGTCGAAGGGATACACTAAACCTGAAGTGAAACATCGGAATCTAAAACTGGACTCACAGGAGAGGTTCAAATCATAGAAATATAGAGTGTCACTCCTCTTGTACTTAAGTCGGTATTGTGCCATTTGTATTAAACTCTGATGCAATTTCTGTGTTTCATCGACAATAAGAAAGTCCAAGGGATTCAGTAAACCAGAAGTGAAGCATCGGAATCTAAAACTGGGCTCTCAGGAGAGGTTCAAATCATAGAAAGTTAGAATATCAGTCCTCTTGTACTTAAGTCGGCATTGAGCATTTTGTATTAAATTCGGATAAAACTTCTGTGTTTCATCGTCAATAAGAAGGTGCAAGGTATACAGGAAACCTGAAGTGAAGCATCGGAATCTAGAACTGGACTCACAGGAGAGGCACAAATCATAGAAAGTGAGAGTGTCAGTCCTCTTGTACTTAAGTCGACATTGTGCCATTTGTATTAAATTCCGATGCAATTTCTATGTTTCATCGTCAATAAGAAGGTGCAAGGTATACAGTAAACCTGAAGTGAAGCATCAGTATTTAAAACTGGACTAACAGGAGAGGTTCAAATCATAGAAAGTTAGAGTGTCAGTCCTCTTGTACTTAAGTCAGCATTGTGCCATTTGTATGAAATTCGGATGCAATTCCTGTGTTTCATAGTAGTAAAGAAGGTCCAAGGGATACACTAATCCTGAAGTGAAACATCGGAATCTAAAACTGGACTCACAGGAGAGGTTCAAATCATAGAAAGTTAGAGTGTCACTCCTCTTGTACTTAAGTCGGTATTGTGCCTTTTGTATTAAATTTGGATGCAATTTCTGTGTTTCATCGTCAATAAGAAGGTCCAAGGGACACAGTAAACCTGAAGTGAAGCATCGGAATCTAAACCTGGACTCACAGGAGAGGTTCAAATCATAGAAAGTTAGAGTGTCTGTCCTCTTGTACTTACGTCGGAATTGTGCCTTTTGTATTAAATTCGGATGCAAACTCTGTGTTTCATCGTCAATAAGAAGTTCCAAGGGATACAGTAAACCTGAAGTGATGCATCGGAATCTAAAACTGGACTCAAAGGAGAGGTTCAAATCACACAAAGTTAGAGTGTCACTCCTCTTGTACTTAAGTCGGCATTGTGCCTTTTGAATTTAATTCCGATGCAATTTCTGTGTTTCATCATCAATAAGAAGGTCCAAGGTATACAGTAAAGCTGAAGTCAAGCATCGGAATCTAAAACTGGACTCACAGGAGAGGTTCAAATCACAGAAATTGAGAGTGTCTGTCCTCTTTTACTTAAGTAGGCATTGTGCATTTTGAATTTAATTCCGATGCAATTTCTGTGTTTCATCGTCTATAAGAAGGTGCAAGGTATACAGTAACCCTGAAGTGAAGCATCGCAATCTAAAACTGGACTTACAGGAGAGGTTCAAATCGTAGAAAGTGGGAGTGTCAGTCCTCTTGTACTTAAGTCGGCATGGTGCCATTTGTATTAAATTCGGATGCAATTTCTGTATTTCATCGTCAATGAGAAGGTCCAAGATATACAGTAAACCTGTAGTGAAGCATCGGAATCTTAAACTGGACTCACAGGAGAGGTTCAAATCATAGAAAGTTAGAGTGTCAGGCCTCTTTTACTTACGTCGGCATTGTGGCTTTTGTATTAAATTACGATGCAATTTCTATGTTTCATCGTGAATAAGAAGGTGCAAGGTATACAGTAAACCTGAAGTGAAGCATCGGTATTTAAAACTGGACTCACAGGAGAGGTACAAATCATAGAAAGTGAGAGTGTCAGTCCTCTTGTACTTAAGTCGACATTGTGCCATTTGTATTAAATTCGGATGCAATTTCTGTGTTTCATCGTTAATAAGAAGGTCCAAGGGATACAGTATACCTGAGGTGAAGCATCGGAATCTTAAACTGGACTCACAGGAGAGGTTCAAATCATAGAAAGTTAGAGTGTCAGTCCTCTTTTACTTACGTCGGAATTGTGCCTTTTGTATTAAATTCGGATGCAATTTCTGTGTTTCATCGTCAATAAGAAGGTCGAAGGGATACAGCAAACCTGAAGTGAAGTATCAGAATCTAAAACTGGACTCACAGGGGAGGTTCAAATCATAGAAAGTGAGAGTAACAGTCCTCTTGTACTTAAGTCGGCATTGTGCCATTTGTATTAAATTTGGATGCAATTTCTGTGTTTCATCGTCAATAAGAAGGTCCAAGATATAGAGTAAACCTGAAGTGAAGCATCGGAATCTAAAACTGGACTCACAGGAGAGGTTCAATTCATAGAAAGTTAGAGTGTCACTCCTCTTGTACTTAAGTCGGTATTGTGCCATTTGTATTACATTCGGATTCAATTTCTGTGTTTCATCGACCATAAGAAAGTCCAAGGGAAACAGTAAACTAGAAGTGAGGCATCGGAATCTAAAACTGGACTCTCAGGAGAGGTTCAAATCATTAAAAGTAAAAGTCGGCATTGAGCCTTTTGTATTAAATTCGGATACAATTTCTGTGTTTCATCGTCAATAAGAAGGTGCAAGGTATACATGAAACCTGAAGTGAAGCATCGGAATCTAGAACTGGACTCACAGGAGAGGTACAAATCATAGAAAGTGAGAGTGTCAGTCCTCTTGTACTTAAGTCGGCATGGTGCCATTTGTATTAAATTCGGATGCAATTTCTGTGTTTCATCGTCAATAAGAAGGTCCAAGGGATACAGTAAACCTGAAGTGAAGCATCAGAATCTAAAACTGGACTCACAGGAGAGGTTCAAATCATAGAAAATTAGAGGGTCAGTCCTCTTTTACTTAAGTCGGCATTGTGCCTTTTGTATTAAATTCCGATGCAATTTCTGTGTTACGTCGTCAATCAGAAGGTGCAAGTTATACAGAAAACCCGAAGTGAAGCTTCGGAATCTAAAACTGGACTCACAGGAGGGATTCAAATCATAGAAAGCGAGAGTGTCAGTCCTCTTGCACTTAAGTCGGCATTGTGCCATTTGTATTAAATTCGGATGCAATTTCTGTGTTTCATCGTCATAAGAAGGTCCTAGATATACAGTAAAACTGAAGTGAAGCATCGGAATCTAAAACTGGACTCACAGGAGAGGTTCAAATAATAGAAAGTTTGAGTGTCAGTCCTATTGTACTTAAGTCGGTATTGTGCCATTTGTATTAAACTCGGATGCAATTTTTGTGTTTCATCGTCAACAAGAAGGTCCAAGATATACAGTAAACCTGAAGTGAAGCATCAGAATCTAAAACTGGACTCCCAGGAGAGGTTCAAATCATAGAAAGTTAGAGTGTCAATTCTCTTGTAATTAAGTCGGGATTGTGCCATTTGTATTAAACTCGGATGCAATTTCTGTGTTTCATCGACATTAAGAAAGTCCAAGGGTTACAGTAATTAAGAAGTGAAGCATCGGAATCTAAAACTGGACTCTCAGGAGAGGTTCAAATCATAGAAAGTTAGAATGTCGGTCCTCTTGTACTTATGTCGGCATTGTGCCTTTTGTATTGAATTCGTATACAATTTCTGTGTTTCATCGTCAATAAGAAGGTGCAAGGTATACAGGAGACCTGAAGTGAAGCATCAGAATCTAAAACTGGACTCACAGGAGCGGTACAAATCATAGAAAGTGAGAGTGTCAGTCCTCTTGTACTTAAGTCGACATTGTGCCATTTGTATTAAATTCGGATGCAATTTCTGTGTTTCATCGTTAATAAGAAGGTCCAGGGGATACAGTATACCTGAAGTGAAGCATCGGAATCTAAAACTGGACTCACAGGAGAGGTTCAAATCATAGAAAGTTAGAGTGTCTGGCCTTTTTTACTTACGTCGGCATTGTGGCTTTTATATTAAATTCCGATGCAATTTCTATGTTTCATCGTCAATAAGAAGGTGCAAGGTATACAGTAAACCTGAATTGAAGCATCGGTATTTACAACTGGACTCACAGGAGAGGTACAAATCATAAAAAGTTAGAGTGTCAGTCCTCTTGTACTTAAGTCGGCATTGTGCCATTTGTATTAAATTCGGATGCAATTCCTGTGTTTCATAGTCAATAAGAAGGTCGAAGGGATACACTAAACCTGAAGTGAAACATCGGAATCTAAAACTGGACTCACAGGAGAGGTTCAAATCATAGAAATATAGAGTGTCACTCCTCTTGTACTTAAGTCGGTATTGTGCCATTTGTATTAAACTCTGATGCAATTTCTGTGTTTCATCGACAATAAGAAAGTCCAAGGGATTCAGTAAACCAGAAGTGAAGCATCGGAATCTAAAACTGGGCTCTCAGGAGAGGTTCAAATCATAGAAAGTTAGAATATCAGTCCTCTTGTACTTAAGTCGGCATTGAGCATTTTGTATTAAATTCGGATAAAACTTCTGTGTTTCATCGTCAATAAGAAGGTGCAAGGTATACAGGAAACCTGAAGTGAAGCATCGGAATCAAGAACTGGACTCACAGGAGAGGTACAAATCATAGAAAGTGAGAGTGTCAGTCCTCTTGTACTTAAGTCGACATTGTGCCATTTGTATTAAATTCCGATGCAATTTCTATGTTTCATCGTCAATAAGAAGGTGCAAGGTATACAGTAAACCTGAAGTGAAGCATCAGTATTTAAAACTGGACTAACAGGAGAGGTTCAAATCATAGAAAGTTAGAGTGTCAGTCCTCTTGTACTTAAGTCAGCATTGTGCCATTTGTATGAAATTCGGATGCAATTCCTGTGTTTCATAGTCGTAAAGAAGGTCCAAGGGATACACTAATCCTGAAGTGAAACATCGGAATCTAAAACTGGACTCACAGGAGAGGTTCAAATCATAGAAAGTTAGAGTGTCACTCCTCTTGTACTTAAGTCGGTATTGTGCCTTTTGTATTAAATTTGGATGCAATTTCTGTGTTTCATCGTCAATAAGAAGGTCCAAGGGACACAGTAAACCTGAAGTCAAGCATCGGAATCTAAACCTGGACTCACAGGAGAGGTTCAAATCATAGAAAGTTAGAGTGTCTGTCCTCTTGTACTTACGTCGGAATTGTGCCTTTTGTATTAAATTCGGATGCAAACTCTGTGTTTCATCGTCAATAAGAAGTTCCAAGGGATACAGTAAACCTGAAGTGATGCATCGGAATCTAAAACTGGACTCAAAGGAGAGGTTCAAATCATACAAAGTTAGAGTGTCACTCCTCTTGTACTTAAGTCGGCATTGTGCCTTTTGAATTTAATTCCGATGCAATTTCTGTGTTTCATCATCAATAAGAAGGTCCAAGGTATACAGTAAAGCTGAAGTCAAGCATCGGAATCTAAAACTGGACTCACAGGAGAGGTTCAAATCACAGAAATTGAGAGTGTCTGTCCTCTTTTACTTAAGTAGGCATTGTGCATTTTGATTTTAATTCCGATGCAATTTCTGTGTTTCATCGTCTATAAGAAGGTGCAAGGTATACAGTAACCCTGAAGTGAAGCATCGCAATCTAAAACTGGACTTACAGGAGAGGTTCAAATCGTAGAAAGTGGGAGTGTCAGTCCTCTTGTACTTAAGTCGGCATGGTGCCATTTGTATTAAATTCGGATGCAATTTCTGTATTTCATCGTCAATAAGAAGGTCCAAGATATACAGTAAACCTGAAGTGAAGCATCGGAATCTAAAACTGGACTCACAGGAGAGGTTCAAATAATAGAATGATTGAGTGTCACTCCTCTTGTACTTAAGTCGGTACTGTGCCTATTGTATTAAATTCGGATACAATTTCTGTGTTTCATCGTCAATAAGAAGGTGCAAGGTATACAGGAAACCTGAAGTGAAGCATCAGAATCTTAAACTGGACTCACAGGAGAGGTACAAATCATAGAAAGTGAGAGTGTCAGTCCTCTTGTACTTAAGTCGACATTGTGCCATTTGTATTAAATTCGGATGCAATTTCTGTGTTTCATCGTTAATAAGAAGGTCCAAGGGATACAGTATACCTGAGGTGGAGCATCGGAATCTTAAACTGGACTCACAGGAGAGGTTCAAATCATAGAAAGTTAGAGTGTCAGGCCTCTTTTACTTACGTCGGCATTGTGGCTTTTGTATTAAATTACGATGCAATTTCTATGTTTCATCGTGAATAAGAAGGTGCAAGGTATACAGTAAACCTGAAGTGAAGCATCGGTATTTAAAACTGGACTCACAGGAGAGGTACAAATCATAGAAAGTGAGAGTGTCAGTCCTCTTGTACTTAAGTCGACATTGTGCCATTTGTATTAAATTCGGATGCAATTTCTGTGTTTCATCGTTAATAAGAAGGTCCAAGGGATACAGTATACCTGAGGTGAAGCATCGGAATCTTAAACTGGACTCACAGGAGAGGTTCAAATCATAGAAAGTTAGAGTGTCAGTCCTCTTTTACTTACGTCGGAATTGTGCCTTTTGTATTAAATTCGGATGCAATTTCTGTGTTTCATCGTCAATAAGAAGGTCGAAGGGATACAGCAAACCTGAAGTGAAGTATCAGAATCTAAAACTGGACTCACAGGGGAGGTTCAAATCATAGAAAGTGAGAGTAACAGTCCTCTTGTACTTAAGTCGGCATTGTGCCATTTGTATTAAATTTGGATGCAATTTCTGTGTTTCATCGTCAATAAGAAGGTCCAAGATATAGAGTAAACCTGAAGTGAAGCATCGGAATCTAAAACTGGACTCACAGGAGAGGTTCAATTCATAGAAAGTTAGAGTGTCACTCCTCTTGTACTTAAGTCGGTATTGTGCCATTTGTATTACATTCGGATTCAATTTCTGTGTTTCATCGACCATAAGAAAGTCCAAGGGAAACAGTAAACTAGAAGTGAGGCATCGGAATCTAAAACTGGACTTTCAGGAGAGGTTCAAATCATTAAAAGTAAAAGTCGGCATTGAGCCTTTTGTATTAAATTCGGATACAATTTCTGTGTTTCATCGTCAATAAGAAGGTGCAAGGTATACATGAAACCTGAAGTGAAGCATCGGAATCTAGAACTGGACTCACAGGAGAGGTACAAATCATAGAAAGTGAGAGAGTCAGTCCTCTTGTACTTAAGTCGGCATGGTGCCATTTGTATTAAATTCGGATGCAATTTCTGTATTTCATCGTCAATAAGAAGGTCCAAGATATACAGTAAACCTGAAGTGAAGCATCGGAATCTAAAACTGGACTCACAGGAGAGGTTCAAATAATAGAATGATTGAGTGTCACTCCTCTTGTACTTAAGTCGGTACTGTGCCCATTGTATTAAATTCGGATACAATTTCTGTGTTTCATCGTCAATAAGAAGGTGCAAGGTATACAGGAAACCTGAAGTGTAGCATCGGAATCTTAAACTGGACTCACAGGAGAGGTACAAATCATAGAAAGTGAGAGTGTCAGTTCTCTTGTACTTAAGTCGACATTGTGCCATTTGTATTAAATTCGGATGCAATTTCTGTGTTTCATCGTCAATAAGAAGGTCGAAGGGATACAGTAAACCTGAAGTGAAGCATCAGAATGTAAAACTGGACTCACAAGAGAGCTTCAAATCATAGAAAGTTATAGGGTCGGTCCTCTTTTACTTAAGTCGGCATTGTGGCATTTGTATTAAATTCCGATGCAATTTCTGTGTTTCATCGTCAATCAGAAGTTGCAAGGTATACAGTAAACCTGAGGAGAACCATCGGAATCTACAACTGGACTCACAGGAGGGATTCAAATCATAGAAAGTGAGAGTAACAGTCCTCTTGTACTTAAGTCGGCATTGTGCCATTTGTACTAAATTTGGATGCAATTTCTGTGTTTCATCGTCAATAAGAAGGTCCAAGATATACAGTAAGTCTGAAGTGAAGCATCGGAATCTAAAACTGGACTCACAGGAGAGGTTCAATTCATAGAAAGTTAGAGTGTCACTCCTCTTGTACTTAAGTCGGTATTGTGCCATTTGTATTACATTCGGATGCAATTTCTGTGTTTCATCGACCATAAGAAATTCCAAGCGATACAGTAAACCAGAAGTGAGGCATCGGAATCTAAAACTGGACTCTCAGGAGAGGTTAAAATCATTAAAAGTAAAAGTCGGCATTGAGCCTTTTGTATTAAATTCGGATACAATTTCTGTGTTTCATCGTCAATAAGAAGGTGCAAGGTATACATGAAACCTGAAGTGAAGCATCGGAATCTAGAACTGGACTCACAGGAGAGGTACAAATCATAGAAAGTGAGAGTGTCAGTCCTCTTGTACTTAAGTCGACATTGTGCCATTTGTATTAAATTCAGATGCAATCTCTGTGTTTCATCGTTAATAAGAAGGTCCAAGGGATACAGTATACCTGAAGTGAAGCATCGGAATCTAAAACTGGACTCACAGGAGAGGTTCAAATCATAGAAAGTTGGAGTGTCAGGCCTCTTTTACTTACGTCGGCATTGTGGCTTTTCTATTAAATTCTGATGCAATTTCTATGTTTCATCGTCAATAAGAAGGTGCAAGGTATACAGTAAACCTGAAGTGAAGCATCGGTATTTAAAACCGGACTCACAGGAGAGGTTCAAATCATAGAAAGTTAGAGTGTCAGTCCTCTTGTACTTAAGTCGGCATTGTGCCATTTGTATTAAATTCGGATGCAATTCCTGTGTTTCATAGTCGTAAAGAAGGTCTAACGGATACACTAATCCTGAAGTGAAACATCGGAGTCTAAAACTGGACTCACAGGAGAGGTTCAAATCATAGAAAGTTAGAGTGTCACTCCTCTTGTACTTAAGTCGGTATTGTGCGTTTTGTATTAAATTCGGATGCAATTTCTGTGTTTCATCGTCAATAAGATGGTCCAAGGGACACAGTAAACCTGAAGTGAAGCATCGGAATCTAAACCTGGACTCACAGGAGGGGTTCAAATCATAGAAAGTTAGAGTGTCTGTCCTCTTGTACTTACGTCGGAATTGTGGCTTTTCTATTAAATTCCAGTGCAATTTCTATGTTTCATCGTCAATAAGAAGGTGCAAGGTATACAGTAAACCTGAAGTGAAGCATCGGAATCTAAAACTGGACCTACAGGAGAGGTCGAATTCATAGAAGGTCAGAGTGTCAGTCCTGTTGTACTTAAGTCGGCATTGTGCCTTTTGAATTTAATTCCGATGCAATTTCTGTGTTTCATCGTCAATAAGAAGGTCCAAGGTATACAGTAAAGCTGAAGTCAAGCATCGGAATCTAAAACTGGACTCACAGGAGAGGTTCAAATCACAGAAAGTGAGAGTGTCTGTCCTCTTTTACTTAAGTAGGCATTGTGCATTTTGAATTTAATTCCGATGCAATTTCTGTGTTTCATCGTCTATAAGAATGTGCAAGGTATACAGTAACCCTGAAGTGAAGCATCGGAATCTAAAACTGGACTTACAGGAGAGGTTCAAATCATAGAAAGTGAGAGTGTCAGTCCTCTTGTACTTATGTCGACATTGTGCCTTTTGTATTAAATTCGGATGCAATTTCTGTGTTTCATCGTCAATAAGAAGGTCCAAGGGATACAGTAAACCTGAAGTGAAGCATCAGAATCTAAAACTGGACTCACAGGAGAGGTTCAAATCATAGAAAATTAGAGGGTCAGTCCTCTTTTACTTAAGTCGGCATTGTGCCTTTTGTATTAAATTCCGATGCAATTTCTGTGTTACGTCGTCAATCAGAAGGTGAAAGTTATACAGAAAACCTAAAGTGAAGCTTCGGAATCTAAAACTGGACTCACAGGAGGGATTCAAATCATAGAAAGCGAGAGTGTCAGTCCTCTTGTACTTAAGTCGGCATTGTGCCATTTGTATTAAATTCGGATGCAATTTCTGTGTTTCATTGTCAATAAGAAGGTCCAAGATATACAGTAAACCTGAAGTGAAGCATCGGAATGTAAAACTGGACTCACAGGAGAGGTTCAAATAATAGAAAGTTTGAGTGTCACTCCTCTTGTACTTAAGTCGGTATTGTGCCATTTGTATTAAACTCGGATGCAATTTTTGTGTTTCATCGTCAATAAGAAGATCCAAGATATACAGTAAACCTGAAGTGAAGCATCGGAATCTAAAACTGGACTCCCAGGAGAGGTTCAAATCATAGAAAGTTAGAGTGTCAAATCTCTTGTACTTAAGTCGGTATTGTGCCATTTGTATTAAACTCGGATCCAATTTCTGTGTTTCATTGACATTAAGAAAGTCCAAGGGTTACAGTAAACCAGAAGTGAAGCATCGGAATCTAAAACTGGACTCTCAGGAGAGGTTCAAATCATAGAAAGTTAGAATGTCGGTCCTCTTGTACTTATGTCGGCATTGTGCCTTTTGTATTAAATTCGGATACAATTTCTGTGTTTCATCGTCAATAAGTAGGTGCAAGGTTTACAGGAGACCTGAAGTGAAGCATCGGAATCTAAAACTGGACTCACAGGAGCGGTACAAATTATAGAAAGTGAGAGTGTCAGTCCTCTTGTACTTAAGTCGACATTGTGCCATTTGTATTAAATTCGGATGCAATTTCTGTGTTTCATCGTTAATAAGAAGGTCCAAGGGATACAGTATACCTGAAGTGAAGCATCGGAATCTAAAACTGAACTCACAGGAGAGGTTCAAATCATAGAAAGTTAGAGTGTCTGGCCACTTTTACTTACGTCGGCATTGTGGCTTTTATATTAAATTCCGATGCAATTTCTATGTTTCATCGTCAATAAGAAGGTGCAAGGTATACAGTAAACCTGAAGTGAAGCATCGGTATTTACAACTGGACTCACAGGAGAGGTACAAATCATAGAAAGTTAGAGTGTCAGTCCTCTTGTACTTAAGTCGGCATTGGGCCATTTGCATTAAATTCGGATGCAATTCCTGTGTTTCATAGTCAATAAGAAGGTCCAAGGGATACACTAAACCTGAAGTGAAACATCGGAATCTAAAACTGGACTCACAGGACAGGTTCAAATCATAGAAATATAGAGTGTCACTCCTCTTGTACTTTAGTTGGTATTGTGCCATTTGTATTAAACTCGGATGCAATTTCTGTGTTTCATCGACAATAAGAAAGTCCAAGGGATACAGTAAACCAGAAGTGAAGCATCGGAATCTAAAACTGCACTCTCAGGAGAGGTTCAAATCATAGAAAGTTAGAATATCAGTCCTCTTGTACTTAAGTCGGCATTGAGCATTTTGTATTAAATTCGGATAAAACTTCTGTGTTTCATCGTCAATAAGAAGGTGCAAGGTATACAGGAAACCTGAAGTGAAGCATCGGAATCTAAAACTGGACTCACAGGAGATGTACAAATCATAGAAAGTGAGAGTGTCAGTCCTCTTGTACTTAAGTCGACATTGTGCCATTTGTATTAAGTTCGGATGCAACTTCTGTGTTTCATCGTTAATAAGAAGGTCCAAGGGATACAGTATACCAGAAGTGAAGCATCGGAATCTAAAACTGGACTCACAGGAGAGGTTCAAATCATAGAAAGTTACAGTGTCAGGCCTCTATTACTTACGTCGGCATTGTGGCTTTTGAATTTAATTCCGATGCAATTTCTCTGTTTCATCGTCAATAAGAATGTCCAAGGTATACAGTAAACCTGAAGTGAAGCATCGGAATCTAAAACTGGACTCACAGGAGAGGTTCAAATCATAGAAAGTGAGAGTGTCTGTCCTCTTTTACTTAAGTAGGCATTGTGCCTTTTGAATTTATTTTCGATGCAATTTCTGTGTTTCATCGTCAATAAGAAGGTGCAAGGTATACAGTAACCCTGAAGTGAAGCATCGGAATCTAAAACTGGACTTACAGGAGAGGTTCAAATCATAGAAAGTGAGAGTGTCAGTCCTCTTGTACTTAAGTCGGCATTGTGCCTTTTGTATTAAATTCGGATGCAATTTCTGTGTTTCATCGTCAATAAGAAGGTCCAAGGGATACAGTAAACCTGAAGTGAAGCATCAGAATCTAAAACTGGACTCACAGGAGAGGTTCAAATCATAGAAAGTTAGAGGGCTGTCCTCTTTTACTTAAGTCGGCATTGTGCCTTTTGTATTAAATTCCGATGCAATTTCTGTGTTACATCGTCAATCAGAAGGTGCAAGTTATACAGAAAACCCGAAGTGAACCTTCGGAATCTAAAACTGGACTCACAGGAGATGTACAAATCATAGAAAGTGAGAGTGTCAGTCCTCTTATACTTAAGTCGACATTGTGCCATTTGTATTAAATTCGGATGCAATTCCTGTGTTTCATAGTCAATAAGAAGGTCCAAGGGATACACTAAACCTGAAGTGAAACATCGGAATCTAAAACTGGACTCACAGGAGAGGTTCAAATCATAGAAAGTTAGAGTGTCACTCCTCTTGTACTTAAGTCGGTATTGTGCCTTTTGTATTAAATTCGGATGCAATTTCTGTGTTTTATCGTCAATAAGAAGGACCAAATGGTACAGTGAACCTGAAGTGAAGCATCGGAATCTAAAACTGACCTCACAGGAGAGGTTCGAATCATAGAAAGTGAGAGTGTCAGTCCTCTTGAACTTAAGTCGGCATTGTGCGATTTGTATTAAATTCGGAAGCAATTTCTGTGTTTTTATCCTCAATAAGAGTGTCCAAGGGGTAAAGTAAACCTGAAGTGAAGGATCGCAATCTAAAACTGGACTCACAGGAGAGGTTCAAATCATAGAAAGTGAGAGTGTCAGTCCTCTTGTACTTAAGTGGTCATTTTGCCATTTGTATTATATTCGGATGCAATTTCTGTGTTTCATCGTCAATAAGAAGGTCCAAGGAATACAGTAAACCTAAAGTGAAGCATCGGAATCTAATACTGGACTCACAGGAGAGATTCAAATCATAGAAAGTGAGAGTGTCAGTCCTCTTGTACTTAAGTCGCCATTTTGCCATTTGTATTAAATTCGGATGCAATTTCTGTGTTTCATCGTCAATTACATGGTCCAAGGGATACAGTAAACCTGAAGTGAAGCATCAGAATCTAAAACTGGACTCACAGGAGAGGTTCAAATCATAGAGAGTTAGAGTGTCACACCTCTTGTACTTAAGTCAGTATTGTGCCTTTAGTATTAAATTCGGATGCAATTTCTGTGTTTCATCGCCCATAAGAAGGTCCAAGGGATACAGTAAACCTGAAGTGAAGCATCGGAATCTAAAACTGGACTCACAGGACAGGTTCAAATCATAGAAAGTTAGAGGGTCTGTCCTCTTGTACTTACGTCGGCATTGTGCCTTTTGTATTAAATTCGGATGCAAACTCTGTGTTTCATCGTCAATAAGAAGCTCCAAGGGATACAGTAAACCTGAAGTGAGGCATCGGAATCTAAAACTGGACCTACAGGAGATGTTGAAATCATAGAAGGTTAGAGTGTCAGTCCTGTTGTACTTAAGTCGGCTTTGTGACTTTTGAATATAATTCCGATGCAATTTCTGTGTTTCATCGTCAATAAGAAGGTCCAAGGGATACAGTAAACCTGAAGTGAAACATCGGAATCTAAAACTGGACTCACAGGAGAGTTCAAATCATAGAAAGTGAGAGTGTCTGTCCTCTTTTACTTAAGTAGGCATTGTGCCTTTTGAATTTAATTCCGATGCAAATTCTGTGTTTCATCGTCAATAAGAAGGTGCAAGGTATACAGTAACCCTGAAGTGAAGCATCGGAATGTAAAACTGGACCTACAGGAGAGGTTGAAATCATAGAAGGTTAGAGTGTCAGTCCTGTTGTACTTAAGTCGGCATTGTGCCTTTTGAATTTAATTCCGATGCAATTTCTGTGTTTCATCGTCAATAAGAAGGTCCAAGGTATACAGTAAAGCTGAAGTCAAGCATCGGAATCTAAAACTGGACTCACAGGAGAGGTTCAAATCACAGAAAGTGAGAGTGTCTGTCCTCTTTTACTTAAGTAGGCATTGTGCATTTTGAATTTAATTCCGATGCAATTTCTGTGTTTCATCGTCTATAAGAAGGTGCAAGGTATACAGTAACCCTGAAGTGAAGCATCGGAATCTAAAACTGGACTTACAGGAGAGATTCAAATCATAGAAAGTGAGAGTGTCAGTCCACTTGTACTTATGTCGACATTGTGCCTTTTGTATTAAATTCGGATGCAATTTCTGTGTTTCATCGTCTATAAGAAGGTCCAAGGGATACAGTAAACCTGAAGTGAAGCATCAGAATCTAAAACTGGACTCACAGGAGAGGTTCAAATCATAGAAAATTAGAGGGTCAGTCCTCTTTTACTTAAGTCGGCATTGTGCCTTTTGTATTAAATTCCGATGCAATTTCTGTGTTACGTCGTCAATCAGAAGGTGCAAGTTATACAGAAAACCCGAAGTGAAGATTCGGAATCTAAAACTGGACTCACAGGAGGGATTCAAATCATAGAAAGCGAGAGAGTCAGTCCTCTTGTACTTAAGTCGGCATTGTGCCATTTGTATTAAATTCGGATGCCATTTCTGTGTTTCATCGTCAATACGAAGGTCCAAGATATACAGTAAACCTGAAGTGAAGCATCGGAATCTAAAACTGGACTCACAGGAGGGGTTCAAATAATAGAAAGTTTGAGTGTCACTCCTCTTGTACTTAAGTCGGTATTGTGCCATTTGTATTAAACTCGGATGCAATTTTTGTGTTTCATCGTCAATAAGAAGGTCCAAGATATACAGTAAACTTGAAGTGAAGCATCGGATTCTAAAACAGGACTCACAGGAGAGGTTCAAATCATAGAAAGTTAGAGTGTCAATTCTCTTGTACTTAAGTCGGTATTGTGCCATTTGTATTAAACTCGGATGCTATTTCTGTGTTTCATCGACATTAAGAAAGTCCAAGGGTTACAGTAAACCAGAAGTGAAGCATCGGAATCTAAAACTTGACTCTCAGGAGAGGTTCAAATCATAGAAAGTTAGAATATCGGTCCTCTTGTACTTATGTCAGCTTTGTGCCTTTTGTATTAAATTCGGATACAATTTCTGTGTTTCATCGTCAATAAGAAGGTGCAAGGTATACAGGAGACCTGAAGTGTAGCATCGGAATCTAAAACTGGACTCACGGGAGCGGTACAAATCATAGAAAGTGAGAGTGTCAGTCCTCGTGTACTTAAGTCGACATTGTGCCATTTGTATTAAATTCGGATGCAATTTCTGTGTTTCATCGTTAATAAGAAGGTCCAAGGGATACAGTATACCTGAAGTGAAGCATCGGAATCTAAAACTGAACTCACAGGAGAGGTTCAAATCATAGAAAGTTAGAGTGTCTGGCCTCTTTTACTTACGTCGGCATTGTGGCTTTTATATTAAAATCCGATGCAATTTCTATGTTTCATCGTCAATAAGAAGGTGCAAGGTATACAGTAAACTTGAAGTGAAGCATCGGTATTTACAACTGGACTCACAGGAGAAGTACAAATCATAGAAAGTTAGAGTGTCAGTCCTCTTGTACTTAAGTCGGCATTGTGCCATTTGTATTAATTTCGGATGCAATTCCTGTGTTTCATAGTCAATAAGAAGGTCCAAGGGATACACTAAACCTGAAGTGAAGCATCGGAATCTAAAACTGGACTCACAGGAGAGGTTCAAATCATAGAAATACAGAGTGTCACTCCTCTTGTACTTAAGTCGGTATTGTGCCATTTGTATTAAACTCGGATGCAATTTCTGTGTTTCATCGACAATAAGAAAGTCCAAGGGATTCAGTAAACCTGAAGTGAAGCATCAGAATCTAAAACTGGACTCACAGGAGAGGTTCAAATCATAGAGAGTTAGAGTGTCACTCCTCTTGTACTTAAGTCAGTATTGTGCATTTAGTATTAAATTCGGATGCAATTTCTGTGTTTCATCGCCCATAAGAAGGTCCAAGGGATACAGTAAACCTAAAGTGAAGCATCGGAATCTAAAACTGGACTCACAGGACAGGTTCAAATCATAGAAAGTTAGAGGGTCTGTCCTCTTGTACTTACGTCGGCATTGTGCCTTTTGTATTAAATTCGGATGCAAACTCTGTGTTTCATCGTCAATAAGAAGCTCCAAGGGATACAGTAAACCTGAAGTGAAGCATCGGAATCTAAAACTGGACCTACATGAGATGTTGAAATCATAGAAAGTTAGAGTGTCAGTCCTGTTGTACTTAAGTCGGCATTGTAACTTTTAAATATAATTCCGATGCAATTTCTGTGTTTCATCGTCAATAAGAAGGTCCAAGGGATACAGTAAACATGAAGTGAAGCATCGGAATCTAAAACTGGACTCACAGGAGAGGTTCACATCATAGAAAGTGAGAGTGTCTGTCCTCTTTTACTTAAGTAGGCATTGTGCCTTTTGAATTTAATTCCGATGCAATTTCTGTGTTTCATCGTCAATAAGAAGGTGCAAGGTATACAGTAACCCTGAAGTGAAGCATCGGAATCTAAAACTGGACTTACAGGAGAGGTTCAAATCATAGAATGTGAGAGTGTCAGTCCTCTTGTACTTAAGTCGGCATTGTGCCTTTTGCATTAAATTCGGATGCAATTTCTGTGTTTCATCGTCAATAAGAAGGTCCAAGGGATACAGTAAATCTGAAGTGAAGCATCAGAATCAAAAACTGGACTCGAGGAGAGGTTCAAATCATAGAAAGTTAGAGGGTCTGTCCTCTTTTACTTAAGTCGGCATTGTGCCTTTTGTATTAAATTCCTATGCAATTACTGTGTTTCAACGTCAATCAGAAGGTGCAAGTTATACAGAAAACCCGAAGTGAAGCATCGGAATCTAAAACTGGACTCACAGGAGGGATTCAAATCATAGAAAGTTAGAGGGTCTGTCCGCTTGTACTTACGTCGGCATTGTGCCTTTTGTATTAAATTCGGATGCAAACTCTGTGTTTCATCGTCAATAAGAAGCTCCAAGAGATACAGTAAACCTGATGTGAGGCATCGGAATCTAAAACTGGACCTACAGGAGATGTTGAAATCATAGAAGGTTAGAGTGTCAGTCCTGTTGTACTTAAGTCGGCTTTGTGACTTTTGAATATAATTCCGATGCAATTTCTGTGTTTCATCGTCAATAAGAAGGTCCAAGGGATACAGTAAACCTGAAGTGAAGCATCGGAATCTAAAACTGGACTCACAGGAGAGGTTCAAATCATAGAAAGTGAGAGTGTCTGTCCTCTTTTACTTAAGTAGGCATTGTGCCTTTTGAATTTAATTCCGATGCAAATTCTGTGTTTCATCGTCAATAAGAAGGTGCAAGGTATACAGTAACCCTGAAGTGAAGCATCGGAATGTAAAACTGGACCTACAGGAGAGGTTGAAATCATAGAAGGTTAGAATGTCAGTCCTGTTGTACTTAAGTCGGCATTGTGCCTTTTGAATTTAATTCCGATGCAATTTCTGTGTTTCATCGTCAATAAGAAGGTCCAAGGTATACAGTACAGCTGAAGTCAAGCATCGGAATCTAAAACTGGACTCACAGGAGAGGTTCAAATCACAGAAAGTGAGAGTGTCTGTCCTCTTTTACTTAAGTAGGCATTGTGCATTTTGAATTTAATTCCGATGCAATTTCTGTGTTTCATCGTCTATAAGAAGGTGCAAGGTATACAGTAACCCTGAAGTGAAGCATCGGAATCTAAAACTGGACTTACAGGAGAGATTCAAATCATAGAAGGTGAGAGTGTCAGTCCTCTTGTACTTATGTCGACATTGTGCCTTTTGTATTAAATTCGGATGCAATTTCTGTGTTTCATCGTCTATAAGAAGGTCCAAGGGATACAGTAAACCTGAAGTGAAGCATCAGAATCTAAAACTGGACTCACAGGAGAGGTTCAAATCATAGAAAATTAGAGGGTCAGTCCTCTTTTACTTAAGTCGGCATTGTGCCTTTTGTATTAAATTCCGATGCAATTTCTGTGTTACGTCGTCAATCAGAAGGTGCAAGTTATACAGAAAACCCGAAGTGAAGCTTCGGAATCTAAAACTGGACTCACAGGAGGGATTCAAATCATAGAAAGCGAGAGAGTCAGTCCTCTTGTACTTAAGTCGGCATTGTGCCATTTGTATTAAATTCGGATGCAATTTCTGTGTTTCATCGTCAATACGAAGGTCCAAGATATACAGTAAACCTGAAGTGAAGCATCGGAATCTAAAACTGGACTCACAGGAGGGGTTCAAATAATAGAAAGTTTGAGTGTCACTCCTCTTGTACTTAAGTCGGTATTGTGCCATTTGTATTAAACTCGGATGCAATTTTTGTGTTTCATCGTCAATAAGAAGGTCCAAGATATACAGTAAACTTGAAGTGAAGCATCGGATTCTAAAACAGGACTCACAGGAGAGGTTCAAATCATAGAAAGTTAGAGTGTCAATTCTCTTGTACTTAAGTCGGTATTGTGCCATTTGTATTAAACTCGGATGCTATTTCTGTGTTTCATCGACATTAAGAAAGTCCAAGGGTTACAGTAAACCAGAAGTGAAGCATCGGAATCTAAAACTTGACTCTCAGGAGAGGTTCAAATCATAGAAAGTTAGAATATCGGTCCTCTTGTACTTATGTCAGCTTTGTGCCTTTTGTATTAAATTCGGATACAATTTCTGTGTTTCATCGTCAATAAGAAGGTGCAAGGTATACAGGAGACCTGAAGTGAAGCATCGGAATCTAAAACTGGACTCACAGGAGCGGTACAAATCATAGAAAGTGAGAGTGTCAGTCCTCGTGTACTTAAGTCGACATTGTGCCATTTGTATTAAATTCGGATGCAATTTCTGTGTTTCATCGTTAATAAGAAGGTCCAAGGGATACAGTATACCTGAAGTGAAGCATCGGAATCTAAAACTGAACTCACAGGAGAGGTTCAAATCATAGAAAGTTAGAGTGTCTGGCCTCTTTTACTTACGTCGGCATTGTGGCTTTTATATTAAATTCCGATGCAATTTCTATGTTTCATCGTCAATAAGAAGGTGCAAGGTATACAGTAAACCTGAAGTGAAGCATCGGTATTTACAACTGGACTCACAGGAGAAGTACAAATCATAGAAAGTTAGAGTGTCAGTCCTCTTGTACTTAAGTCGGCATTGTGCCATTTGTATTAATTTCGGATGCAATTCCTGTGTTTCATAGTCAATAAGAAGGTCCAAGGGATACACTAAACCTGAAGTGAAGCATCGGAATCTAAAACTGGACTCACAGGAGAGGTTCAAATCATAGAAATATAGAGTGTCACTCCTCTTGTACTTAAGTCGGTATTGTGCCATTTGTATTAAACTCGGATGCAATTTCTGTGTTTCATCGACAATAAGAAAGTCCAAGGGATTGAGTAAACCAGAAGTGAAGCATCGGAATCTAAAACTGCACTCTCAGGAGAGGTTCAAATCATAGAAAGCTAGAATATCAGTCCTCTTGTACTTAAGTCGACATTGAGCATTTTGTATTAAATTCGGATAAAACTTCTGTGTTTCATCGTCAATAAGAAGGTGCAAGGTATACAGGAAACCTGAAGTGAAGCATCGGTATCTAAAACTGGACTCACAGGAGATGTACAAATCATAGAAAGTGAGATGTCAGTCCTCTTGTACTTAAGTCGACATTGTGCCATTTGTATTAAATTCGGATGCAATTTCTGAGTTTCATCGTCAATAAGAATGTCCAAAGTATACAGTAAACCTGAAGTGAAGCATCGGAATCTAAAACTGGACTCACAGGAGAGGTTCAAATCATAGAAAGTGGGAGTGTCTGTCCTCTTTTACTTAAGTAGGCATTGTGCATTTTGAATTTAATTTCGATGCAATTTCTGTGTTTCATCGTCAATAAGAAAGTGCAAGGTAAACAGTAACCCTGAAGTGAAGCATCGGAATCTAAAACTGGACTTACAGGAGAGGTTCAAATCATAGAAAGTGAGAGTGTCAGTCCTCTTGTACTTAAGTCGGCATTGTGCCATTTGTATTAAATTCGGATGCAATTTCTGTGTTTCATCGTCATTAAGAAGGTCCAAGGGATACAGTAAACCTGAAGTGAAGCATCAGAACCTAAAACTGGACTCACAGGAGAGGTTCAATTCATAGAAAGTTAGAGTGTCACTCCTCTTGTACTTAAGTCGGTATTGTGCCTTTTGTATTAAATTCGGATGCAATTTCTGTGTTTTATCGTCAATAAGAAGGACCAAATGATACAGTGAACCTGAAGTGAAGCATCGGAATCTAAAACTGACCTCACAGGAGAGGTTCGAATCATAGAAAGTGAGAGTGTCAGTCCTCTTGTACTTAAGTCGGCATTGTGCGATTTGTATTAAATTCGGAAGCAATTTCTGTGTTTCATCCTCAATAAGAGTGTCCAAGGGGCAAAGTAAACCTGAAGTGAAGGATCGGAATCTAAAACTGGACTCACAGGAGATTTTCAAATCGTAGAAAGTGAGAGTGTCAGTCCTCTTGTACTTAAGTCGGCATTTTGCCATTTGTATTATATTCGGATGCAATTTCTGTGTTTCATCGTCAATAAGAAGGTCCAAGGAATACAGTAAACCTAAAGTGAAGCATCGGAATCTAATACTGGACTCACAGGAGAGGTTCAAATCATAGAAAGTGAGAGTGTCAGTCCTCTTATACTTAAGTCGCCATTGTGCCATTTGTATTAAATTCGGATGCAATTTCTGTGTTTCATCGTCAATTACATGGTCCAAGGGATACAGTAAACCTGAAGTGAAGCATCAGAATCTAAAACTGGACTCACAGGAGAGGTTCAAATCATAGAGAGTTAGAGTGTCACTCCTCTTGTACTTAAGTCAGTATTGTGCCTTTAGTATTAAATTCGGATGCAATTTCTGTGTTTCATCGCCCATAAGAAGGTCCAAGGGATACAGTAAACCTGAAGTGAAGCATCGGAATCTAAAACTGGACTCACAGGACAGGTTCAAATCATAGAAAGTTAGAGGGTCTGTCCTCTTGTACTTACGTCGGCATTGTGCTTTTGAATTTAATTCCGATGCAATTTCTGTGTTTCATCGTCAATAAGAAGGTGCAAGGTATACAGTAACCCTGAAGTGAAGGATCGGAATCTAAAACTGGACTCACAGGAGAGGTTCACACCATAGAAAGTGAGAGTGTCTGTCCTCTTTTACTTAAGTAGGCATTGTCCCTTTTGAATTTAATTTCGATGCAATTTCTGTGTTTCATCGTCAATACGAAGGTCCAAGATATACAGTAAACCTGAAGTGAAGCATCGGAATCTAAAACTGGACTCACAGGAGAGGTTCAAATAATAGAAAGTTTGAGTGTCACTCCTCTTGTACTTAAGTCGGTATTGTGCCATTTGTATTAAACTTGGATGCAATTTTTGTGTTTCATCGTCAATAAGAAGGTCCAAGATATACAGTAAACCTGAAGTGAAGCATCGGATTCTAAAACAGGACTCACAGGAGAGGTTCAAATCATAGAAAGTTAGAGTGTCAATTCTCTTGTACTTAAGTCGGTATTGTGCCATTTGTATTAAACTCGGATGCAATTTCTGTGTTTCATCGACATTAAGAAAGTCCAAGGGTTACAGTAAACCAGAAGTGAAGCATCGGAATCTAAAACTTGACTCTCAGGAGAGGTTCAAATCATAGAAAGTTAGAATATCGGTCCTCTTGTACTTATGTCAGCTTTGTGCCTTTTGTATTAAATTCGGATACAATTTCTGTCTTTCATCGTCAATAAGAAGGTGCAAGGTATACAGGAGACCTGAAGTGAAGCATCGGAATCTAAAACTGGACTCACAGGAGCGGTACAAATTATAGAAAGTGAGAGTGTCAGTCCTCGTGTACTTAAGTCGACATTGTGCCATTTGTATTAAATTCGGATGCAATTTCTGTGTTTCATCGTTAATAAGAAGGTCCAAGGGATACAGTATACCTGAAGTGAAGCATCGGAATCTAAAACTGAACTCACAGGAGAGGTTCAAATCATTGAAAGTTAGAGTGTCTGGCCTCTTTTACTTACGTCGGCATTGTGGCTTTTATATTAAATTCCGATGCAATTTCTATGTTTCATCGTCAATAAGAAGGTGCAAGGTATACAGTAAACCTGAAGTGAAGCATCGGTATTTACAACTGGACTCACAGGAGAAGTACGAATCATAGAAAGTTAGAGTGTCAGTCCTCTTGTACTTAAGTCGGCATTGTGCCATTTGTATTAATTTCGGATGCAATTCCTGTGTTTCATAGTCAATAAGAAGGTCCAAGGGATACACTAAACCTGAAGTGAAGCATCGGAATCTAAAACTGGACTCACAGGAGAGGTTCAAATCATAGAAATATAGAGTGTCACTCCTCTTGTACTTAAGTCGGTATTGTGCCATTTGTATTAAACTCGGATGCAATTTCTGTGTTTCATCGACAATAAGAAAGTCCAAGGGATTCAGTAAACCAGAAGTGAAGCATCGGAATCTAAAACTGCACTCTCAGGAGAGGTTCAAATCATAGAAAGTTAGAATATCAGTCCTCATGTACTTAAGTCGACATTGAGCATTTTGTATTAAATTCGGATAAAACTTCTGTGTTTCATCGTCAATAAGAAGGTGCAAGGTATACAGGAAACCTGAAGTGAAGCATCGGTATCTAAAACTGGACTCACAGGAGATGTACAAATCATAGAAAGTGAGATGTCAGTCCTCTTGTACTTAAGTCGACATTGTGCCATTTGTATTAAATTCGGATGCAACTTCTGTGTTTCATCGTTAATAAGAAGGTCCAAGGGATACAGTATACCAGAAGTGAAGCATCGGAATCTAAAACTGGACTCACAGGAGAGATTCAAATCATAGAAAGTTACAGTGTCAGGCCTCTATTACTTACGTCGGCATTGTGGCTTTTGAATTTAATTCCGATGCAATTTCCCTGTTTCATCGTCAATAAGAATGTCCAAAGTATACAGTAAACCTGAAGTGAAGCATCGGAATCTAAAACTGGACTCACAGGAGAGGTTCAAATCATAGAAAGTGAGAGTGTCTGTCCTCTTTTACTTAAGTAGGCATTGTGCATTTTGAATTTAATTTCGATGCAATTTCTGTGTTTCATCGTCAATAAGAAAGTGCAAGGTAAACAGTAACCCTGAAGTGAAGCATCGGAATCTAAAACTGGACTTACAGGAGAGGTTCAAATCATAGAAAGTGAGAGTGTCAGTCCTCTTGTACTTAAGTCGGCATTGTGCCATTTGTATTAAATTCGGATGCAATTTTTTGTGTTTCATCGTCAATAAGAAGGTCCAAGGGATACAGTAAACCTGAAGTGAAGCATCAGAACCTAAAACTGGACTCACAGGAGAGGTTCAATTCATGGAAAGTTAGAGTGTCACTCCTCTTGTACTTAAGTCGGTATTGTGCCTTTTGTATTAAATTCGGATGCAATTTCTGTGTTTTATCGTCAATAAGAAGGACCAAATGATACAGTGAACCTGAAGTGAAGCATCGGAATCTAAAACTGACCTCACAGGAGAGGTTCGAATCATAGAAAGTGAGAGTGTCAGTCCTCTTGTACTTAAGTCGGCATTGTGCGATTTGTATTAAATTCGGAAGCAATTTCTGTGTTTCATCCTCAATAAGAGTGTCCAAGGGGTAAAGTAAACCTGAAGTGAAGGATCGGAATCTAAAACTGGACTCACAGGAGAGGTTCAAATCATAGAAAGTGAGAGTGTCAGTCCTCTTGTACTTAAGTCGGCATTTTGCCATTTGTATTATATTCGGATGCAATTTCTGTGTTTCATCGTCAATAAGAAGGTCCAAGGAATACAGTAAACCTAAAGTGAAGCATCGGAATCTAATACTGGACTCACAGGAGAGGTTCAAATCATAGAAAGTGAGAGTGTCAGTCCTCTTGTACTTAAGTCGCCATTGTGCCATTTGTATTAAATTCGGATGCAATTTCTGTGTTTCATCGTCAATTACATGGTCCAAGGGATACAGTAAACCTGAAGTGAAGCATCAGAATCTAAAACTGGACTCACAGGAGAGGTTCAAATCATAGAGAGTTAGAGTGTCACTCCTCTTGTACTTAAGTCAGTATTGTGCCTTTAGTATTAAATTCGGATGCAATTTCTGTGTTTCATCGCCCATAAGAAGGTCCAAGGGATACAGTAAACCTGAAGTGAAGCATCGGAATCTAAAACTGGACTCACAGGACAGGTTCAAATCATAGAAAGTTAGAGGGTCTGTCCTCTTGTACTTACGTCGGCATTGTGCTTTTGAATTAAATTCCGATGCAATTTCTGTGTTTCATCGTCAATAAGAAAGTGCCAGGTATACAGTAACCCTGAAGTGAAGGATCGGAATCTAAAACTGGACTCACAGGAGAGGTTCACACCTAAGAAAGTGAGAGTGTCTGTCCTCTTTTACTTAAGTAGGCATTGTGCCTTTTGAATTTAATTTCGATGCAATTTCTGTGTTTCATCGTCAATAAGAAGGTGCAAGGTATACAGTAACCCTGAAGTGAAGCATCGGAAATTAAAACTGGACTTACAGGAGAGGTTCAAATCATAGAATGTGAGAGTGTCAGTCCTCTTGTACTTAAGTCGGCATTGTGCCTTTTGTATTAAATTCGGATGCAATTTCTGTGTTTCATCGTCAATAAGAAGGTCCAAGGTATACAGTAAATCTGAAGTGAAGCATCAGAATCTAAAACTGGACCTACATGAGATGTAGAAATCATAGAAGGTTAGAGTGTCAGTCCTGTTGTTCTTAAGTCGGCATTGTGACTTCTGAATATAATTCCGATGCAATTTCTGTGTTTCATCGTCAATAGGAAGGTCCAAGGGATACAGTAAACCTGAAGTGAAGCATCGGAATCTAAAACTGGACTCACAGGAGAGGTTCACATCATAGAAAGTGAGAGTGTCTGTCCTCTTTTACTTAGGTAGGCATTGTGCATTTTGAATTTAATTCCGATGCAATTTCTGTGTTTCATCGTCAATAAGAAGGTGCAAGGTATACAGTAACCCTGAAGTGAAGCATCGGAATCTAAAACTGGACTTACAGGAGAGGTTCAAATCAGAGAATGTGAGAGTGTCAGTCCTCTTGTACTTAAGTCGGCATTGTGCCTTTTGTATTAAATTCGGATGCAATTTCTGTGTTTCATCGTCAATAAGAACGTCCAAGGGATACAGTAAATCTGAAGTGAAGCATCAGAATCTAAAACTGGACTCGAGGAGAGGTTCAAATCATAGAAAGTTAGAGGGTCTGTCCTCTTTTACTTAAGTCGGCATTGTGCCTTTTGTATTAAATTCCGATGCAATTTCCTTGTTTCATCGTCAATCAGAAGGTGCAAGTTATACAGAAAACCCGAAGTGAAGCATCGGAATCTAAAACTGGACTCACAGGAGGGATTCAAATCATAGAAAGTTAGAGGATTCTGTCGTCTTGTACTCACGTCGGCATTGTGCCTTTTGTATTAAATTCGGATGCAAACTTTGTGTTTCATCGTCAATAAGAAGCTCCAATTGATACAGTAAACCTGAAGTGAAGCATCGGAATCTAAAACTGGACCTACAGGAGATGTTGAAATCATAGAAGGTTAGAGTGTCAGTCCTGTTGTACTTAAGTCGGCATTGTGACTTTTGAATATAATTCCGATGCAATTTCTGTGTTTCATCGTCAATAAGAAGGTCCAAGGGATACAGTAAACCTGAAGTGAAGCATCGGAATCTAAAACTGGACTCACAGGAGAGGTTCAAATCATAGAAAGTTAGAGTGTCACTCCTCTTGTACTTAAGTCGGTATTGTGCCATTTGTATTAAACTCGGATGCAATTCCTGTGTTTCATCGACAATAAGAAAGTCCCAGGGATACAGTAAACCAGAAGTGAAGCATCGGAATCTAAAACTGGACTCTCAGGAGATGTTCAAATCATAGAAAGTTAGAATGTCAGTCATCTTGTACTTAAGTCGGCATTGAGCCTTTTGTATTAAATTCGTATACAATTTCTGTGTTTCATCGTCAGTAAGAAGGTGCAAGGTATACAGGAAACCTGAAGTGAAGCATCGGAATCTAAAACTGGACTCACAGGAGAGGTTCAAATAATAGAAAGTTTGAGTGTCACTCCTCTTGTACTTAAGTCGGTATTGTGCCATTTGTATTAAACTCGGATGCAATTTTTGTGTTTCATCGTCAATAAGAAGGTGCAAGGTATACAGGAAACCTGAAGTGAAGCATCGGTATTTAAAACTGGACTCACAGGATAGGTTCAAATCATAGAAAGTTAGAGTGTCAGTCCTCTTGTACTTAAGTCGGCTTTGTGACATTTGTATTAAATTCGGATGCAATTCCTGTGTTTCATAGTCGTTAAGAAGGTCCAAGTGATACACTAAACCTGAAGTGAAACATCGGAATCTAAAACTGGACTCACAGGAGGGGTTCAAATCATAGAAAGTTAGAGTGTCACTCCTCTTGTACTTATGACGGCATTGTGCCTTTTGTATTAAATTCCGATGCAATTTCTGTGTTACATCGTCAATCAGAAGGTGCAAGTTATACAGAAAACCCGAAGTGAAGCTTCGGAATCTAAAACTGGTCTCACAGGAGGGATTCAAATCATAGAAAGTGAGAGTGTCACTCCGCTTGTACTTAAGTCGGCATTGTGCCAATTGTATTAAATTCGGGTGCAATTTCTGTGTTTCATCGTCAATAAGAAGGTCCAAGATATACAGTAAACCTGAAGTGTAGCATCGGAATCTAAAACTGGACTCACAGGAGAGGTTCAAATAATAGAAAGTTTGAGTGTCACTCCTCTTGTACTTAAGTCGGTATTGTGCCATTTGTATTAAACTCGGATGCAATTTTTGTGTTTCATCGTCAATAAGAAGGTCCAAGGGATACAGTAAACCTGAAGTGAAGCATCGGAATCTAAAACTGGACTCACAGGAGAGGTTCAAATCATAGAAAGTGAGAGTGTCTGTCCTCTTTTATTTAAGTAGACATTGTGCCATTTGAATTTAATTCAGATGCAATTTCTGTGTTTCATCGTCAATAAGAAGGTGCAAGGTATACAGTAACTCTGAAGTGAAGCATCGGAATCTAAAACTAGACTTACAGGAGAGGTTCAATCATAGAAAGTGAGAGTGTCAGTCCTGTTGTACTTAAGTCGGCATTGTGCTTTTTGTATTAAATTCGGATGCAATTTCTGTGTTTCATCGTCAATAAGAAGGTCCAAGGGATACAGTAAATCTGAAGTGAAGCATCAGAATCTAAAACTAGACTCGAGGAGATGTTCAAATCATAGAAAGTTAGAGGGTCTGTCCTCTTTTACTTAAGTCGGCATTGTGCCTTTTGTATTAAATTCCGATGCAATTTCTGTGTTTCGTCGTCAATCAGAAGGTGCAAGTTATACAGAAAACCGAAGTGAAGCATTGGAATCTAAAACTGGACTCACAGGAGGGATTCAAATCATAGAAAGTTAGAGGGTCTGTCCTCTTTAACTTACGTCGGCATTGTGCCTTTTGTATTAAATTCGGATGCAAACTCTGTGTTTCATCGTCAATAAGAAGCTCCAAGGGATACAGTAAACCTGAAGTGAAGCATCAGAATCTAAAACTGGACCTGCAGGAGATGTTGAAATCATAGAAGGTTAGAGTGTCAGTCCTGTTGTACTTAAGTCGGCATGTGACTGTTGAATATAATTCCGATGCAATTTCTGAGTTTCATCGTCAATAAGAAGGTCCAAGGGATACAGTAAACCTGAAGTGAAGCATCGGAATCTAAAACTGGACTCACAGGAGAGGTTCAAATCATAGAAAATGAGAGTGTCTGTCCTCTTTTACTTAAGTAGGCATTGTGCCTTTTGAATTTAATTCCGATGCAATTTCTGTGTTTCATCGTCAATAAGAAGGTGCAAGGTATTCAGTAACCCTGAAGTGAAGCATCGGAATCTAAAACTGGACTTAAAGGAGAGGTTCAAATCATAGAAAGTGAGAGTGTCAGTCCTATTGTACTTAAGTCGGCATTGTGCCTTTTGTATTAAATTCGTATGCAATTTCTGTGTTTCATCGTCAATAAGAAGGTCCAAGGGATACAGTAAATCTGAAGTGAAGCATCAGAATCTAAAACTGGACTCACATGAGAGGTTCAAATCATAGAAAGTTAGAGGGTCTGTCCTCTTTTACTTAAGTCGGCATTGTGCCTTTTGTATTAAATTCCGATGCAATTTCTGTGTTTCATCGTCAATCAGAAGGTGTAAGTTATACAGAAAACCCGAAGTGAAGCATCGGAATCTAAAACTGGACTCACAGGAGGGATTCAAATCATAGAAAGTGAGAGTGTCAGTCCTCTTGTACTTAAGTCGGCATTGTGCCATTTTTATTAAATTCGGATGCAATTTCTGTGTTTCATTGTCAATAAGACGGTCCAAGATATACAGTAAACCTGAAGTGAAGCATCGGAATCTAAAACTGGACTCACAGGAGAGGTTCAAATCATAGAAAGTTAGAGTGTCACTCCTCTTGTACTTAAGTCGGTATTGTGCCATTTGTATTAAACTCGGATGCAATATCTGTGTTTCATCGACAATACGAAAGTCCAAGGGATACAGTAAACCAGAAGTGAAGCATCGGAATCTAAAACTGGACTCTCAGGAGATGTTCAAATCATAGAAAGTTAGAATGTCAGTCCTCTTGTACTTAAGTCGGCATTGAACCTTTTGTATTAAATTCGTATACAATTTCTGTGTTTCATCGTCAATAAGAAGGTACAAGGTATACAGGAAACCTGAAGTGAAGCATCGGAATCTAAAACTGGACTCACAGGAGAGGTACAAATAATAGAAAGTGAGAGTGTCAGTCCTCTTGTACTTAAGTCGACATTGTGCCTTTTGTATTAAATTCCGATGCAATTTCTATGTTTCATCGTCAATAAGAAGGTGCAAGGTATACAGGATACCTGAAGTGAAGCATCGGTATTTAAAACTGGACTCACAGGATAGGCTCAAATCATAGAAAGTTAGAGTGTCAGTGCTCTTGTACTTAAGTCGGCATTGTGCCATTTGTATTAAATTCGGATGCAGTTCCTGTGTTTCATAGTCGTTAAGAAGGCCCAAGCGATACACTAAACCTGAAGTGAAACATCGGAATCTAAAACTGGACTCACAGGAGAGGTTCAAATCATAGAAAGTTGGAGTGTCACTCCTCTTGTACTTAAGTCGGTATTGTGCCTTTTGTATTAAATTCGGATGCATTTTCTGTGTTTCATCGTCATTAAGAAGGTCCAAGGGACACAGTAAACCCGAGGTGAAGCATCGGAATCTAAAACTGGACAAAAAGGAGAGGTTCAAATCATAGAAAATTAGAGTGTCTTTTCTCTTGTACTTACGTCGGAATTGTGCCTTTTGTATTAAATTCGGATGCAAACTGTGTTTCATCGTCAATAAGAAGTTCCAAGGGATACAGTAAACATGAAGTGAAGCATCGGAATCTAAAACTGGACTCACAGGAGAGGTTCAAATCACAGAAAGTGAGAATCTCTGTCCTTTTTTACTTAAGTAGGCTTTGTGCCTTTTGAATTTAATTCCGATGCAATTTCTGTGTTTCATCGTCAATAAGAAGGTGCAAGGTATACAGTAACCCTGAAGTGAAGCATCGGTATCTAAAACTGGTCTTACAGGAGAGGTTCAAATCATAGAAAGTTAGATTGTCACTCCTCTTGTACTTAAGTCGGTATTGTGCCATTTGCATTAAACTCGGATGCAATTTAGGTGTTTCATCGACATTAAGAAAGTCCAAGGGATACAGTAAACCAGAAGTGAAGCATCGGAATCTAAAACTGGACTCTCAGGAGAGGTTCAAATCATAGAAAGTTAGAATGTCGGTACTCTTGTACTTAAGTCGGCAATGTGCCTTTTGTATTAAATTCGGATACAATTTATGTGTTTCATCGTCAATAAGAAGGTGCAAGGTATACAGGAAAATTGAGTGAAGCATCGGAATCTAAAACTGGACTCACAGGAGAGGTACAAATCATAGAAAGTGAGAGCGTCAGTCCTCTAGTACTTAAGTCGACATTGTGCCATTTGTATTAAATTCGGATGCAATTTCTGTGTTTCATCATTAATAAGAAGGTCCAAGGGATACAGTATACCTGAAGTGAAGCATCGGAATCTAAAACTGGACTCACAGGAGAGGTTCAAATCATAGAAAGTTAGAGTGTCAGGCCTCTTTTACTTACGTCGGCATTGTGGCTTTTATATTAAATTCCGACGCAATTTCTATGTTTCATCGTCAATAAGAAGGTGCAAGGAAAACAGTAAACCTGAAGTGAAGCATCGGAATCTAAAACTGGACTCACAGGAGAGGTTCAAATCATAGAAAGTTAGAGTTTCTGTCCTCTTTTACTTAAGTCAGCATGGTGCCTTTTGTATTAAATTCCGATGCAATTTCTGTGTTACATCGTCAATCAGAAGGTGCAAGTTATACAGAAAACCCGAAGTCAAGCTTCGGAATCTAAAACTGGACTCACAGGAGAGATTCAAATAATAGAAAGTGAGAGTGTCAGTCCTCCTGTACTTAAGTCGGCATTGTGCCATTTGTATTAAATTCGGATACAATTCCTGTGTTTCATCGTCAATAAGAAGGTCCAAGATATACAGTAAACCTGAAGTGAAGCATCGGAATCTAAAACTGGACTCACAGGAGAGGTTCAAATAATAGAAAGTTTGAGTGTCACTCCTCTTGTACTTAAGTCGGTATTGTGCCATTTGTATTAAACTCGGATGCAATTTTTGTGTTTCATCGTCAATAAGAAGGTCCAAGATATACAGTAAACCTGAAGTGAAGCATCGGAATCTAAAACTGGACTCACAGGAGAGGTTCAAATCACAGAAAGTTAGAGTGTCACTCTTCTTGTACTTAAGTCGGTATTGTGCCATTTGTATTAAACTCGGATGCAATTTCTGTGTTTCATCGACAATAAGAAAGTCCAAGGGATACAGTAAACCAGAAGTGAAGCGTCGGATCTAAAACTGGACTGTCAGGAGAGGTTCAAATCATAGAAAGTTAGAATGTTGGTCCTCTTGTACTTAAGTCGGCATTGTGCCTTTTGTATTAAATTCGGATACAATTTCTGTGTTTCATCGTCAATAAGAAGGTGCAACGTATACAGGAAACCCGAAGTGAAGCATCGGAATCTAAAACTGGACTCACAGGAGAGGTACAAATCATAGAAAGTGAGAGTGTCAGTCCTCTTGTACTTAAGTCGACATTGTGCCATTTGTATTAAATTCGGATACAATTTCTGTGTTTCATCGTCAATAAGACGGTGCAAGGTATACAGGAAACCTGAAGTGAAGCATCGGAATCTAAAACCGGACTCACAGGAGAGGTCCAAATCATAGAAAGTGAGAGTGTCAGTCCTCTTGTACTTAAGTCGACATTGTGCCATTTGTATTAAATTCGGATGCAATTCCTGTGTTTCATAGTCGTTAAGAAGGTCCAAGTGATACACTAAACCTGAAGTGAAACATCGGAATCTAAAACTGGACTCACAGGAGAGGTTCAAATCATAGAAAGTTAGAGTGTCACTCCTCTTGTACTTAAGTCGGCATTGTGCCTTTTGTATTAAATTCCGATGCAATTTCTGTGTAACATCGTCAATCAGAAGGTGCAAGTTATACAGAAAACCCGAAGTGAAGCTTCGGAATCTAAAACTGGACTCACAGGAGGGATTCAAATCATAGAAAGTGAGAGTGTCAGTCCTCTTGTACTTAAGTCGGCATTGTGCCATTTGTATTAAATTCGGGTGCAATTTCTGTGTTTCATCGTCAATAAGAAGGTCCAAGATATACAGTAAACCTGAAGTGTAGCATCGGAATCTAAAACTGGACTCACAGGAGAGGTTCAAATAATAGAAAGTTTGAGTGTCACTCCTCTTGTACTTAAGTCGGTATTGTGCCATTTGTATTAAACTCGGATGCAATTTTTGTGTTTCATCGTCTATAAGAAGGTCCAAGGGATACAGTAAACCTGAAGTGAAGCATCGGAATCTAAAACTGGACTCACAGGAGAGGTTCAAATCATAGAAAGTGAGAGTGTCTGTCCTCTTTTACTTAAGTAGACATTGTGCCATTTGAATTTAATTCAGATGCAATTTCTGTGTTTCATCGTCAATAAGAAGGTGCAAGGTATACAGTAACCCTGAAGTGAAGCATCGGAATCTAAAACTAGACTTACAGGAGAGGTTCAAATCATAGAAAGTTAGAATGTTGGTCCTCTTGTACTTAAGTCGGCATTGTGCCTTTTGTATTAAATTCGGATACAATTACTGTGTTTCATCGTCAATAAGAAGGTGCAAGTTATACAGGAAACCCGAAGTGAAGCATCGGAATCTAAAACTGGACTCACAGGAGAGGTACAAATCACAGAAAGTGAGAGTGTCAGTCCTCTTGTACTTAAGTCGACATTGTGCCATTTGTATTAAATTCGGATACAATTTCTGTGTTTCATCGTCAATAAGACGGTGCAAGGTATACAGGAAACCTGAAGTGAAGCATCGGAATCTAAAACCGGACTCACAGGAGAGGTCCAAATCATAGAAAGTGAGAGTGTCAGTCCTCTTGTACTTAAGTCGACATTGTGCCATTTGTATTAAATTCGGATGCAATTCCTGTGTTTCATAGTCGTTAAGAAGGTCCAAGTGATACACTAAACCTGAAGTGAAACATCGGAATCTAAAACTGGACTCACAGGAGAGGTTCAAATCATAGAAAGTTAGAGTGTCACTCCTCTTGTACTTAAGTCGGCGTTGTGCCTTTTGTATTAAATTCCGATGCAATTTCTGTGTAACATCGTCAATCAGAAGGTGCAAGTTATACAGAAAACCCGAAGTGAAGCTTCGGAATCTAAAACTGGACTCACAGGAGGGATTCAAATCATAGAAAGTGAGAGTGTCAGTCCTCTTGTACTTAAGTCGGCATTGTGCCATTTGTATTAAATTCGGGTGCAATTTCTGTGTTTCATCGTCAATAAGAAGTTCCAAGATATACAGTAAACCTGAAGTGTAGCATCGGAATCTAAAACTGGACTCACAGGAGAGGTTCAAATAATAGAAAGTTTGAGTGTCACTCCTCTTGTACTTAAGTCGGTATTGTGCCATTTGTATTAAACTCGGATGCAATTTTTGTGTTTCATCGTCAATAAGAAGGTCCAAGGGATACAGTAAACCTGAAGTGAAGCATCGGAATCTAAAACTGGACTCACAGGAGAGGTTCAAATCATAGAAAGTGAGAGTGTCTGTCCTCTTTTATTTAAGTAGACATTGTGCCATTTGAATTTAATTCAGATGCAATTTCTGTGTTTCATCGTCAATAAGAAGGTGCAAGGTATACAGTAACTCTGAAGTGAAGCATCGGAATCTAAAACTAGACTTACAGGAGAGGTTCAATCATAGAAAGTGAGAGTGTCAGTCCTGTTGTACTTAAGTCGGCATTGTGCTTTTTGTATTAAATTCGGATGCAATTTCTGTGTTTCATCGTCAATAAGAAGGTCCAAGGGATACAGTAAATCTGAAGTGAAGCATCAGAATCTAAAACTAGACTCGAGGAGATGTTCAAATCATAGAAAGTTAGAGGGTCTGTCCTCTTTTACTTAAGTCGGCATTGTGCCTTTTGTATTAAATTCCGATGCAATTTCTGTGTTTCGTCGTCAATCAGAAGGTGCAAGTTATACAGAAAACCGAAGTGAAGCATTGGAATCTAAAACTGGACTCACAGGAGGGATTCAAATCATAGAAAGTTAGAGGGTCTGTCCTCTTTAACTTACGTCGGCATTGTGCCTTTTGTATTAAATTCGGATGCAAACTCTGTGTTTCATCGTCAATAAGAAGCTCCAAGGGATACAGTAAACCTGAAGTGAAGCATCAGAATCTAAAACTGGACCTGCAGGAGATGTTGAAATCATAGAAGGTTAGAGTGTCAGTCCTGTTGTACTTAAGTCGGCATGTGACTGTTGAATATAATTCCGATGCAATTTCTGAGTTTCATCGTCAATAAGAAGGTCCAAGGGATACAGTAAACCTGAAGTGAAGCATCGGAATCTAAAACTGGACTCACAGGAGAGGTTCAAATCATAGAAAATGAGAGTGTCTGTCCTCTTTTACTTAAGTAGGCATTGTGCCTTTTGAATTTAATTCCGATGCAATTTCTGTGTTTCATCGTCAATAAGAAGGTGCAAGGTATTCAGTAACCCTGAAGTGAAGCATCGGAATCTAAAACTGGACTTAAAGGAGAGGTTCAAATCATAGAAAGTGAGAGTGTCAGTCCTATTGTACTTAAGTCGGCATTGTGCCTTTTGTATTAAATTCGTATGCAATTTCTGTGTTTCATCGTCAATAAGAAGGTCCAAGGGATACAGTAAATCTGAAGTGAAGCATCAGAATCTAAAACTGGACTCACATGAGAGGTTCAAATCATAGAAAGTTAGAGGGTCTGTCCTCTTTTACTTAAGTCGGCATTGTGCCTTTTGTATTAAATTCCGATGCAATTTCTGTGTTTCATCGTCAATCAGAAGGTGTAAGTTATACAGAAAACCCGAAGTGAAGCATCGGAATCTAAAACTGGACTCACAGGAGGGATTCAAATCATAGAAAGTGAGAGTGTCAGTCCTCTTGTACTTAAGTCGGCATTGTGCCATTTTTATTAAATTCGGATGCAATTTCTGTGTTTCATTGTCAATAAGACGGTCCAAGATATACAGTAAACCTGAAGTGAAGCATCGGAATCTAAAACTGGACTCACAGGAGAGGTTCAAATCATAGAAAGTTAGAGTGTCACTCCTCTTGTACTTAAGTCGGTATTGTGCCATTTGTATTAAACTCGGATGCAATATCTGTGTTTCATCGACAATACGAAAGTCCAAGGGATACAGTAAACCAGAAGTGAAGCATCGGAATCTAAAACTGGACTCTCAGGAGATGTTCAAATCATAGAAAGTTAGAATGTCAGTCCTCTTGTACTTAAGTCGGCATTGAACCTTTTGTATTAAATTCGTATACAATTTCTGTGTTTCATCGTCAATAAGAAGGTACAAGGTATACAGGAAACCTGAAGTGAAGCATCGGAATCTAAAACTGGACTAACAGGAGAGGTACAAATAATAGAAAGTGAGAGTGTCAGTCCTCTTGTACTTAAGTCGACATTGTGCCTTTTGTATTAAATTCCGATGCAATTTCTATGTTTCATCGTCAATAAGAAGGTGCAAGGTATACAGGATACCTGAAGTGAAGCATCGGTATTTAAAACTGGACTCACAGGATAGGCTCAAATCATAGAAAGTTAGAGTGTCAGTGCTCTTGTACTTAAGTCGGCATTGTGCCATTTGTATTAAATTCGGATGCAATTCCTGTGTTTCATAGTCGTTAAGAAGGCCCAAGCGATACACTAAACCTGAAGTGAAACATCGGAATCTAAAACTGGACTCACAGGAGAGGTTCAAATCATAGAAAGTTGGAGTGTCACTCCTCTTGTACTTAAGTCGGTATTGTGCCTTTTGTATTAAATTCGGATGCATTTTCTGTGTTTCATCGTCATTAAGAAGGTCCAAGGGACACAGTAAACCCGAGGTGAAGCATCGGAATCTAAAACTGGACAAAAAGGAGAGGTTCAAATCATAGAAAATTAGAGTGTCTTTTCTCTTGTACTTACGTCGGAATTGTGCCTTTTGTATTAAATTCGGATGCAAACTGTGTTTCATCGTCAATAAGAAGTTCCAAGGGATACAGTAAACATGAAGTGAAGCATCGGAATCTAAAACTGGACTCACAGGAGAGGTTCAAATCACAGAAAGTGAGAATCTCTGTCCTTTTTTACTTAAGTAGGCTTTGTGCCTTTTGAATTTAATTCCGATGCAATTTCTGTGTTTCATCGTCAATAAGAAGGTGCAAGGTATACAGTAACCCTGAAGTGAAGCATCGGTATCTAAAACTGGTCTTACAGGAGAGGTTCAAATCATAGAAAGTTAGATTGTCACTCCTCTTGTACTTAAGTCGGTATTGTGCCATTTGCATTAAACTCGGATGCAATTTAGGTGTTTCATCGACATTAAGAAAGTCCAAGGGATACAGTAAACCAGAAGTGAAGCATCGGAATCTAAAACTGGACTCTCAGGAGAGGTTCAAATCATAGAAAGTTAGAATGTCTGTACTCTTGTACTTAAGTCGGCAATGTGCCTTTTGTATTAAATTCGGATACAATATATGTGTTTCATCGTCAATAAGAAGGTGCAAGGTATACAGGAAAATTGAGTGAAGCATCGGAATCTAAAACTGGACTCACAGGAGAGGTACAAATCATAGAAAGTGAGAGCGTCAGTCCTCTAGTACTTAAGTCGACATTGTGCCATTTGTATTAAATTCGGATGCAATTTCTGTGTTTCATCATTAATAAGAAGGTCCAAGGGATACAGTATACCTGAAGTGAAGCATCGGAATCTAAAACTGGACTCACAGGAGAGGTTCAAATCATAGAAAGTTAGAGTGTCAGGCCTCTTTTACTTACGTCGGCATTGTGGCTTTTATATTAAATTCCGACGCAATTTCTATGTTTCATCGTCAATAAGAAGGTGCAAGGAAAACAGTAAACCTGAAGTGAAGCATCGGAATCTAAAACTGGACTCACAGGAGAGGTTCAAATCATAGAAAGTTAGAGTTTCTGTCCTCTTTTACTTAAGTCAGCATGGTGCCTTTTGTATTAAATTCCGATGCAATTTCTGTGTTACATCGTCAATCAGAAGGTGCAAGTTATACAGAAAACCCGAAGTCAAGCTTCGGAATCTAAAACTGGACTCACAGGAGAGATTCAAATAATAGAAAGTGAGAGTGTCAGTCCTCCTGTACTTAAGTCGGCATTGTGCCATTTGTATTAAATTCGGATACAATTCCTGTGTTTCATCGTCAATAAGAAGGTCCAAGATATACAGTAAACCTGAAGTGAAGCATCGGAATCTAAAACTGGACTCACAGGAGAGGTTCAAATAATAGAAAGTTTGAGTGTCACTCCTCTTGTACTTAAGTCGGTATTGTGCCATTTGTATTAAACTCGGATGCAATTTTTGTGTTTCATCGTCAATAAGAAGGTCCAAGATATACAGTAAACCTGAAGTGAAGCATCGGAATCTAAAACTGGACTCACAGGAGAGGTTCAAATCACAGAAAGTTAGAGTGTCACTCTTCTTGTACTTAAGTCGGTATTGTGCCATTTGTATTAAACTCGGATGCAATTTCTGTGTTTCATCGACAATAAGAAAGTCCAAGGGATACAGTAAACCAGAAGTGAAGCGTCGGATCTAAAACTGGACTGTCAGGAGAGGTTCAAATCATAGAAAGTTAGAATGTTGGTCCTCTTGTACTTAAGTCGGCATTGTGCCTTTTGTATTAAATTCGGATACAATTTCTGTGTTTCATCGTCAATAAGAAGGTGCAAGGTATACAGGAAACCCGAAGTGAAGCATCGGAATCTAAAACTGGACTCACAGGAGAGGTACAAATCATAGAAAGTGAGAGTGTCAGTCCTCTTGTACTTAAGTCGACATTGTGCCATTTGTATTAAATTCGGATACAATTTCTGTGTTTCATCGTCAATAAGACGGTGCAAGGTATACAGGAAACCTGAAGTGAAGCATCGGAATCTAAAACCGGACTCACAGGAGAGGTCCAAATCATAGAAAGTGAGAGTGTCAGTCCTCTTGTACTTAAGTCGACATTGTGCCATTTGTATTAAATTCGGATGCAATTCCTGTGTTTCATAGTCGTTAAGAAGGTCCAAGTGATACACTAAACCTGAAGTGAAACATCGGAATCTAAAACTGGACTCACAGGAGAGGTTCAAATCATAGAAAGTTAGAGTGTCACTCCTCTTGTACTTAAGTCGGCATTGTGCCTTTTGTATTAAATTCCGATGCAATTTCTGTGTAACATCGTCAATCAGAAGGTGCAAGTTATACAGAAAACCCGAAGTGAAGCTTCGGAATCTAAAACTGGACTCACAGGAGGGATTCAAATCATAGAAAGTGAGAGTGTCAGTCCTCTTGTACTTAAGTCGGCATTGTGCCATTTGTATTAAATTCGGGTGCAATTTCTGTGTTTCATCGTCAATAAGAAGGTCCAAGATATACAGTAAACCTGAAGTGTAGCATCGGAATCTAAAACAGGACTCACAGGAGAGGTTCAAATAATAGAAAGTTTGAGTGTCACTCCTCTTGTACTTAAGTCGGTATTGTGCCATTTGTATTAAACTCGGATGCAATTTTTGTGTTTCATCGTCTATAAGAAGGTCCAAGGGATACAGTAAACCTGAAGTGAAGCATCGGAATCTAAAACTGGACTCACAGGAGAGGTTCAAATCATAGAAAGTGAGAGTGTCTGTCCTCTTTTACTTAAGTAGACATTGTGCCATTTGAATTTAATTCAGATGCAATTTCTGTGTTTCATCGTCAATAAGAAGGTGCAAGGTATACAGTAACCCTGAAGTGAAGCATCGGAATCTAAAACTAGACTTACAGGAGAGGTTCAAATCATAGAAAGTTAGAATGTTGGTCCTCTTGTACTTAAGTCGGCATTGTGCCTTTTGTATTAAATTCGGATACAATTACTGTGTTTCATCGTCAATAAGAAGGTGCAAGTTATACAGGAAACCCGAAGTGAAGCATCGGAATCTAAAACTGGACTCACAGGAGAGGTACAAATCATAGAAAGTGAGAGTGTCAGTCCTCTTGTACTTAAGTCGACATTGTGCCATTTGTATTAAATTCGGATACAATTTCTGTGTTTCATCGTCAATAAGACGGTGCAAGGTATACAGGAAACCTGAAGTGAAGCATCGGAATCTAAAACCGGACTCACAGGAGAGGTCCAAATCATAGAAAGTGAGAGTGTCAGTCCTCTTGTACTTAAGTCGACATTGTGCCATTTGTATTAAATTCGGATGCAATTCCTGTGTTTCATAGTCGTTAAGAAGGTCCAAGTGATACACTAAACCTGAAGTGAAACATCGGAATCTAAAACTGGACTCACAGGAGAGGTTCAAATCATAGAAAGTTAGAGTGTCACTCCTCTTGTACTTAAGTCGGCGTTGTGCCTTTTGTATTAAATTCCGATGCAATTTCTGTGTAACATCGTCAATCAGAAGGTGCAAGTTATACAGAAAACCCGAAGTGAAGCTTCGGAATCTAAAACTGGACTCACAGGAGGGATTCAAATCATAGAAAGTGAGAGTGTCAGTCCTCTTGTACTTAAGTCGGCATTGTGCCATTTGTATTAAATTCGGGTGCAATTTCTGTGTTTCATCGTCAATAAGAAGTTCCAAGATATACAGTAAACCTGAAGTGTAGCATCGGAATCTAAAACTGGACTCACAGGAGAGGTTCAAATAATAGAAAGTTTGAGTGTCACTCCTCTTGTACTTAAGTCGGTATTGTGCCATTTGTATTAAACTCGGATGCAATTTTTGTGTTTCATCGTCAGTAAGAAGGTCCAAGGGATACAGTAAACCTGAAGTGAAGCATCGGAATCTAAAACTGGACTCACAGGAGAGGTTCAAATCATAGAAAGTGAGAGTGTCTGTCCTCTTTTACTTAAGTAGACATTGTGCCATTTGAATTTAATTCAGATGCAATTTCTGTGTTTCATCGTCAATAAGAAGGTGCAAGGTATACAGTAACCCTGAAGTGAAGCATCGGAATCTAAAACTAGACTTACAGGAGAGGTTCAAATCATAGAAAGTGAGAGTGTCAGTCCTGTTGTACTTAAGTCGGCATTGTGCCTTTTGTATTAAATTCTGATGCAATTTCTGTGTTTCATCGTCAATAAGAAGGTCCAAGGGATACAGTAAATCTGAAGTGTAGCATCAGAATCTAAAACTGGACTCGAGGAGAGGTTCAAATCATAGAAAGTTAGAGGGTCTGCCCTCTTTTACTTAAGTCGGCATTGTGCCTTTTGTATTAAATTCCGATGCAATTTCTGTGTTTCGTCGTCAATCAGAAGGTGCAAGCTATACAGAAAACCGAAGTGACGCATTGGAATCTAAAACTGGACTCACAGGAGGGATTCAAATCATAGAAAGTTAGAGGGTCTGTCCTCTTTTACTTACGTCGGCATTGTGCCTTTTGTATTAAATTCGGATGCAAACTCTGTGTTTCATCGTCAATAAGAAGCTCCAAGGGATACAGTAAACCTGAAGTGAAACATCAGAATCTAAAACTGGACCTACAGGAGATGTTGAAATCATAGAAGGTTAGAGTGTCAGTCCTGTTGTACTTAAGTCGGCATTGTGACTTTTGAATATAATTCCGATGCAATTTCTGAGTTTCATCGTCAATAAGAAGGTCCAAGGGATACAGTAAACCTGAAGTGAAGCATCGGAATCTAAAACTGGACTCACAGGAGAGGTTCAAATCATAGAAAATGAGAGTGTCTGTCCTCTTTTACTTAAGTAGGCATTGTGCCTTTTGAATTTAATTCCGATGCAATTTCTGTGTTTCATCGTCAATAAGAAGGTGCAAGGTATACAGTAACCCTGAAGTGAAGCATCGGAATCAAAAACTGGACTTAAAGGAGAGGTTCAAATCATAGAAAGTGAGAGTGTCAGTCCTATTGTACTTAAGTCGGCATTGTGCCTTTTGTATTAAATTCGTATGCAATTTCTGTGTTTCATCGTCAATAAGAAGGTCCAAGGGATACAGTAAATCTGAAGTGAAGCATCAGAATCTAAAACTGGACTCACATGAGAGGTTCAAATCATAGAAAGTTAGAGGGTCTGTCCTCTTTTACTTAAGTCGGCATTGTGCCTTTTGTATTAAATTCGGATGCAAACTCTGTGTTTCATCGTCAATAAGAAGCTCCAAGGGATACAGTAAACCTGAAGTGAAACATCAGAATCTAAAACTGGACCTACAGGAGATGTTGAAATCATAGAAGGTTAGAGTGTCAGTCCTGTTGTACTTAAGTCGGCATTGTGACTTTTGAATATAATTCCGATGCAATTTCTGAGTTTCATCGTCAATAAGAAGGTCCAAGGGATACAGTAAACCTGAAGTGAAGCATCGGAATCTAAAACTGGACTCACAGGAGGGATTCAAATCATAGAAAGTGAGAGTGTCAGTCCTCTTGTACTTAAGCCGGCATTGTGCCATTTTTATTAAATTCGGATGCAATTTCTGTGTTTCATTGTCAATAAGACGGTCCAAGATATACAGTAAACCTGAAGTGAAGCATCGGAATCTAAAACTGTACTCACAGGAGAGGTTCAAATCATAGAAAGTTAGAGTGTCAATCCTCTTGTACTTAAGTCGGTATTGTGCCATTTGTATTAAACTCGGATGCAATATCTGTGTTTCATCGACAATAAGAAAGTCCAAGGGATACAGTAAACCAGAAGTGAAGCATCGGAATCTAAAACTGGACTCTCAGGAGATGTTCAAATCATAGAAACTTAGAATGTCAGTCCTCTTGTACTTAAGTCGGCATTGAACCTTTTGTATTAAATTCGTATACAATTTCTGTGTTTCATCGTCAATTAGAAGGTGCAAGGTATACAGGAAACCTGAAGTGAAGCATCGGAATCTAAAACTGGACTCACAGGAGGGGTACAAATAATAGAAAGTGAGAGTGTCAGTCCTCTTGTACCTAAGTCGACATTGTGCCTTTTGTATTAAATTCCGATGCAATTTCTATGTTTCATCGTCAATAAGAAGGTGCAAGGTATACAGGATACCTGAAGTGAAGCATCGGTATTTAAAACTGGATTCACAGGATAGGTTCAAATCATAGAAAGTTAGAGTGTCAGTGCTCTTGTACTTAAGTCGGCATTGTGCCATTTGTATTAAATTCGGATGCAATTTTCTGTGTTTCATAGTCGTTAAGAAGGTCCAAGGGATACACTAAACCTGAAGTGAAACATCGGAATCTAAAACTGGACTCACAGGAGAGGTTCAAATCATAGAAAGTTAGAGTGTCACTCCTCTTGTACTTAAGTCGGTATTGTGCCTTTTGTATTAAATTCGGATGCATTTTCTGTGTTTCATCGTCATTAAGAAGGTCCAAGGGACACAGTAAACCCGATGTGAAGCATCGGAATCTAAAACTGGCCACATAGGAGAGGTTCAAATCATCGAAAATTAGAGGGTCTTTTCTCTTGTACTTACGTCGGAATTGTGCCTGTTGCATTAAATTCGGATGCAATCTGTGTTTCATCGTCAATTAGAAGTTCCAAGGGATACAGTAAACTTGAAGTGAAGCATCGGAATCTAAAACTGGACCTACAGGAGAAGTTGAAATCATAGAAGGTTAGAGTGTCAGTCCTGTTGTACTTAAGTCGGCATTGTGCCTTTTGAATTTAATTCCGATGCAATTTCTGTGTTTCATCGTCAATAAGAAGGTCCAAGGTATACAGTAAACCTGAAGTGAAGCATCGGAATCTAAAACTGGACTCACAGGAGAGGTTCAAATCACAGAAAGTGAGAGTGTCTGTCCTTTTTTACTTAAGTAGGCTTTGTGCCTTTTGAATTTAATTCCGATGCAATTTCTGTGTTTCATCGTCAATAAAAAGGTGCAAGGTATACAGTAACCCTGAAGTGAAGCATCGGAATCTAAAACTGGTCTTACAGGAGAGGTTCAAATCATAGAAAGTTAGATTGTCACTCCTCTTGTACTTAAGTCGGTATTGTGCCATTTGCATTAAACTCGGATGCAATGTAGGTGTTTCATCGACATTAAGAAAGTCCAAGTTATACAGTAAACCAGAAGTGAAGCATCGGAATCTAAAACTGGACTCTCAGGAGAGGTTCAAATCATAGAAAGTTAGAATGTCGGTACTCTTGTACTTAAGTCGTCATTGTGCCTTTTGTATTAAAATCGGATACAATTTATGTGTTTCATCGTCAATAAGAAGGTGCAAGGTATACAGGAAACCTGAGTGAAGCATCGGAATCTAAAACTGGACTCACAGGAGAGGTACTAATCATAGAAAGTGAGAGCGTCAGTCCTCTTGTACTTAAGTCGACATTGTGCCATTTGTATTAAATTCGGATGCAATTTCTGTGTTTCATCATTAATAAGAAGGTCCAAGGGATACAGTATACCTGAAGCATCGGAATCTAAAACTGGACTCACAGGAGAGGTTCAAATCATAGAAAGTTAGAGTGTCAGGCCTCTTTTACTTACGTCGGCATTGTGGCTTTTATATTAAATTCCGACGCAATTTCTATGTATCATCGTCAATAAGAAGGTGCAAGGTATACAGTAAACCTGAAGTGAAGCATCGGAATCTAAAACTGGACTCACAGGAGAGGTTCAAATCATAGAAAGTTAGAGGGTCTGTCCTCTTTTACTTAAGTCGGCATGGTGCCTTTTGTATTAAATTCCGATGCAATTTCTGTGTTACATCGTCAATCAGAAGGTGCAGGTTATACAGAAAACCCGAAGTCAAGCTTCGGAATCTAAAACTGGACTCACAGGAGAGATTCAAATCATAGAAAGTGAGAGTGTCAGTCCTCCTGTACTTAAGTCGGCATTGTGCCATTTGTATTAAATTCGGATACAATTTCTGTGTTTCATCGTCAATAAGAAGGTCCAAGATATACAGTAAACCTGAAGTGAAGCATCGGAATCTAAAACTTGACTCACAGGAGAGGTTCAAATAATAGAAAGTTTGAGTGTCACTCCTCTTGTACTTAAGTCGGTATTGTGCCATTTGTATTAAACTCGGATGCAATTTTTGTATTTCATCGTCAATAAGAAGGTCCAAGATATACAGTTAACCTGAAGTGAAACATCGGAATCTAAATCTGGACTCACAGGAGAGGTTCAAATCATAGAAAGTTAGAGTGTCACTCTTCTTGTACTTAAGTCGGTATTGTGTCATTTGTATTAAACTCGGATGCAATTTCTGTGTTTCATCGACAATAAGAAAGTCCAAGGGATACAGTAAACCAGAAGTGAAGCGTCGGATCTAAAACTGGACTGTCAGGAGAGGTTCAAATCATAGAAAGTTAGAATGTTGGTCCTCTTGTACTTAAGTCGGCATTGTGCCTTTTGTATTAAATTCGGATACAATTTCTGTGTTTCATCGTCAATAAGAAGGTGCAAGGTATACAGGAAACCTGAAGTGAAGCATCGGAATCTAAAACTGGACTCACAGGAGAGGTACAAATCATAGAAAGTGAGAGTGTCAGTCCTCTTGTACTTTAGTCGACATTGTGCCATTTGTATTAAATTCGGATACAATTTCTGTGTTTCATCGTCAATAAGAAGATGCAAGGTATACAGGAAACCTGAAGTGAAGCATCGGAATCTAAAACCGGACTCACAGGAGAGGTCCAAATCATAGAAAGTGAGAGTGTCAGTCCTCTTGTACTTAAGTCGACATTGTGCCATTTGTATTAAATTCGGATGCAATTTCTGTGTTTCATCGTTAATAAGAAGGTCCAAGGGATACAGTATACCTGAAGTGAAGCATCGGAATCTAAAACTGGACTCACTGGAGAGGTTCAAATTATAGAAAGTTAGAGTGTCAGGCCTCCTTTACTTACATCGGCATTGTGGCGTTTGTATTAAATTCCGATGCAATTTCTATGTTTCATCGTCAATAAGAAGGTGCAAGGTATTCAGTAAACCTGAAGTGAAGCATCGGTATTTAAAACTGGACTCACAGGAGAGGTAATAATCATAGAAAGTTAGAGTGTCAGTCCTCTTGTACTTAAGTCGGCATTGTGCCATTTGTATTAAGTTCGGATGCAATTCCTGTGTTTCATAGTCAATAAGAAGGTCCAAGGGATACACTAAACCTGAAGTGAAACATCGGAATCTAAAACTAAACTCACAGGAGAGGTTCAAATCATAGAAAGTTAGATTGTCACTCCTCTTGTACTTAAGTCGGTATTGTGCCATTTGTATTAAATTCGGATGCAATTTCTGTGTTTCATCGACAATAAGAAAGTCCAAGGGATACAGTAAACCAGAAGTGAAGCATCGGAATCTAAAACTGGACTCCCAGGAGAGGTTCAAATCATAGAAAGTTAGAATGTCAGTCCCCTTGTACTTAAGACGGCATTGAGCCTTTTGTATTAAATTATTAAATTCGGATACAATTTCTGTGTTTCATCGTCATTAAGAAGGTGCAAGGTATACAGGAAACCTGAAGTGAAACATCGGAATCTAAAACTGGACTCACAAGAGAGGTACAAATCATAGAAAGTGAGAGTGTCAGTCCTCTTGTACTTAAGTCGACATTGTGCCATTTGTATTAAATTCGTATGCAATTTCTGTGTTTCATCGTTAATAAGAAGGTCCAAGGGATACAGTATACCTGAAGTGAAGCATCGGAATCTAAAACTGGACTCATAGGAGAGGTTCAAAACATTGAAAGTTAGAGTGTCAGGCCTCTTTTACTTACGTCGGCATTGTGGCTTTTGTATTAAATTCCGATGCAATTTCTATGATGCATCGTCAATAAGAAGGTGCAAGGAATACAGTAAACCTGAAGTGAAGCATCGGTATTTAAAACTGGACTCACAGGAGAGGTTCAAATCATAGAAAGTTAGAGTGTCAGTCCTCTTGTACTTAAGTCGGCATTGTGCCATTTGTATTACATTCGGATGCAACTCCTGTGTTTCATAGTCGTTAAGAAGGTCCAAGGGATACACTAAACCTGAAGTGAGACATCGGTATATAAAACTGGACTCACAGGAGAGGTTCAAATCATAGAAAGTTAGAGTGTCACTCCTCTTGTACTTAAGTCGGTATTGTGATTTTTGGATTAAATTCGGATGCAATTTCTGTGTTTCATCGTCAATAAGAAGGTCCAAGGGACACAGTAAACTTGAAGTGAAGCATCGGAATCTTAAACTGGACTCACAGGAGAGGTTCAAATCATAGAAAGTTAGAATGTCTGTCCACTTGTACTTACGTCTGCATTGTGCCTTTTGTATTAAATTCGGATGCAAACTCTGTGTTTCATCGTCAATAAGAAGGTCCAAGGTATACAGTAAACCTGAAGTGAAGCATCGGAATCTAAAACTGGACCTACAGGAGAGGTTGAAATCATAGAAGGTTAGAGTGTCAGTCCTGTTGTACTTAAGTCGGCATTGTGCGTTTTGAATTTAATTCCGATGCAATTTCTGTGTTTCATCGTCAATAAGAAGGTCCAAGGGATACAGTAAACCTGAAGTGAAGCACCGGAATCTAAAACTGGACTCACAGGAGAGGTTCAAATCATAGAAAGTGAGAGTGCCTGTCCTCTTTTACTTAAGTAGGCATTGTGCCTTTTGAATTTAATTCCGATGCAATTTCTGTGTTTCATCGTCAACAAGAAAGTGCAAGGTATACAGTAACCCCAGAAGTGAAGCATCGGAATCTAAAACTGGACTTACAGGACAGGTTCTAATCATAGAAAGTGAGAGTGTCAGTCCTCTTGTACTTAAGTCGGCATTGTGCCTTTTCTATTAAATTCGGATGCAATTTCTGTGTTTCATCGTCAATAAGAAGGTCCAAGGGATACAGTAATCCTGAAGTGAAGCATCAGAATCTAAAACTGGACTCACAGGAGAGGTTCAAATCATAGAAAGTTAGAGGGTCTGTCCTCTTTTACTTAAGTCGGCATTGTGACTTTTGTATTAAATTCCGATGCAATTTCTGTGTTACATCGTCAATCAGAAGGTGCAAGTTATACAGAAAACCTGAAGTGAAGCTCTGGAATCTAAAACTGGACTCACAGGAGGGATTCAAATCATAGAAAGTGAGAGTGTCAGACCTCTTGTACTTAAGTCGGCATTGTGCCATTTGTATTAAATTCGGACGCAATTTCTGTGTTTCATCGTCAATAAGAAGGTCCAAGATATACAGTAAACCTGAAGTGAAGCATCAGAATCTAAAACTGGACTCACAGGAGAGGTTCAAATCATAGAATGTGAGAGCGTCAGTCCTCTTGTACTTAAGTCGACATTGTGCCATTTGTATTAAATTTGGATGCAATTTCTGTGATTCATCATTAATAAGAAGTTCCAAGGGATACAGTATACCTGAAGTGAAGCATCGGAATCTAAAACTGGACTCACAGGAGAGGTTCAAATCATAGAAAGTTAGAGTGTCAGGCCTGTTTTACTTACGTCGGCATTGTGGCTTGTATATTAAATTCCGATGCAATTTCTATGTTTCATCGTCAATAAGAAGGTGCAAGGTATACAGTAAACCTGAAGTGAAGCATCGGTATTTAAAACTGGACTCACAGGAGAGGTACAAATCATAGAAAGTTAGTGTGTCAGTCCTCTTGTACTTAAGTCGGCATTGTGCCATTTGTATTCAATTCGGATGCAATTTCTGTGTTTCATCGTCAATAAGAAGGTGCAAGGTATACAGGAAACCTGAAGTGAAGCATCGGAATCTAAAACTGGACTCACAGAAGAGGTACAAATCATAGAAAGTGAGAGTGTCAGTACTCTTGTACTTAAGTCGACATTGTGCCATTTGTATTAAATTCGGATCCAATTTCTGTGTTTCATCGTCAATAAAAAGGTGCAAGGTATACAGGAAACCTGAAGTGAAGCATCGGAATCTAAAACCGGACTCACAGGAGAGGTACAAATCATAGAAAGTGAGAGTGTCAGTCCTCTTGTACTTAAGTCGACATTGTGCCATTTGTATTAAATTCGGATGCAATTTCTGTGTTTCATCGTTAATAAGAAGGTCCAAGGGATACAGTATACCTGAAGTGAAGCATCGGAATCTAAAACTGGACTCACTGGAGAGGTTCAAATTATAGAAAGTTAGAGTGTCAGGCCTCTTTTAGTTACATCGGCATTGTGGCGTTTGTATTAAATTCCGATGCAATTTCTATGTTTCATCGTCAATAAGAAGGTGCAAGGTATTCAGTAAACCTGAAGTGAAGCATCGGTATTTAAAACTGGACTCACAGGAGAGGTAAAAATCATAGAAAGTTAGAGTGTCAGTCCTCTTGTACTTAAGTCGGCATTGTGCCATTTGTATTAAGTTCGGATGCAATTCCTGTGTTTCATAGTCAATAAGAAGGTTCAAGGGATACACTAAGCCTGAAGTGAAACATCGGTATCTAAAACCGGACTCACAATAGAGGTTCAAATCATAGAAAGTTAGAGTGTCACTCCTCTTGTACTTAAGTCGGTATTGTGCCTTATGGATTAAATTCGGATGCAATTTCTGTTTTCATCGTCAATAAGAAGGTCCATGGGACACAGTAAACCTGAAGTGAAGCATCGGAATCTTAAACTGGACTCACAGGAGAGGTTCAAATCATAGAAAGTTAGAATGTCTGTCCACTTGTACTTACGTCTGCATTGTGCCTTTTGCATTAAATTCGGATGCAAACTCTGTGTTTCATCGTCAATAAGAAGGTCCAAGGGATACAGTAAACCTGAAGTGAAGCATCGGAATCTAAAACTGGACCTACAGGAGAGGTTGAAATCATAGAAGGTTAGAGTGTCAGTCCTGTTGTACTTAAGTCGGCATTGTGCGTTTTGAATTTAATTCCGATGCAATTTCTGTGTTTCATCGTCAATAAGAAGGTCCAAGGGATACAGTAAACCTGAAGTGAAGCATCGGAATCTAAAACTGGACTCACAGGAGAGGTTCAACTCATAGAAAGTGAGAGTGCCTGTCCTCTTTTACTTAAGTAGGCATTGTGCCTTTTGAATTTAATTCCGATGCAATTTCTGTGTTTCATCGTCAATAAGAAGGTGCAAGGTATACAGTAACCCCAGAAGTGAAGCATCGGAACTAAAACTGGACTTACAGGACAGGTTCAAATCATAGAAAGTGAGAGTGTCAGTCCTCTTGTACTTAAGTCGGCATTGTGCCTTTTGTATTAAATTCGGATGCAATTTCTGTGTTTCATCGTCAATAAGAAGGTCCAAGGGATACAGTAATCCTGAAGTGAAGCATCAGAATCTAAAACTGGACTCACACGAGAGGTTCAAATCATAGAAAGTTAGAGGGTCTGTCCTCTTTTACTTAAGTCGGCATTGTGCCTTTTGTATTAAATTCCGATGCAATTTCTGTGTTACATCGTCAATCAGAAGGTGCAAGTTATACAGAAAACCCGAAGTGAAGCTCTGGAATCTAAAACTGGACTCACAGGAGGGATTCAAATCATAGAAAGTGAGAGTGTCAGTCCTCTTGTACTTAAGTCGGCATTGTGCCATTTGTATCAAACTAGGATGCAATTTCTGTGTTTCATCGACAATAAGAAAGTCCAAGGGATACACTAACCAGAAGTGAAGCATCGGAATCTAAAACTGGACTCTCAGGAGAGGTTCAAATCATAGAAAATTAGAATGTCAGTCCTCTTGTACTTAAGTCGGCATTGTTCCTTTTGTATTAAATTCGGATACAATTTCTGTGTTTCATCGTCAATAAGAAGGTGCAAGGTATACAGGAAACCTGAAGTGAAGCATCGGAATCTAAAACTGACCTCACAGGAGTGGTTCGAATCATAGAAAGTGAGAGTGTCAGTCCTCTTGTACTTACGTCGGCATTGTGGCTTTTGCATTAAATTCCGATGCACTTTCTATGTTTCATCGTCAATAAGAAGGTGCAAGGTATACAGTAAACCTGTAGTGAAGCATCGGTATTTAAAACTGCGCTCATGGGAGAGGTCCAAATCATAGAAAGTTAGAGTGTCAGTCCTCTTGTGCTTAAGTCGGCATTGTGCCATTTGTATTAAATTCGGATGCAATTCCTGTGATTCATAGTCAATAAGAAGGTCCAAGGGATACACTAAACCTGAAGTGAAACATCGGAATCTAAAACTGGACTCACAGGAGAGGTTCAAATCATAGAAAGTTAGAGTGTCACTCCTCTTGTACTTAAGTCGGTATTGTGCTTTTTGTATTAAATTCGGATGCAATTCCTGTGTTTTATCGTCAATAAGATGGACCAAATGATACAGTGAACCTGAAGTGAACCATCGGAATCTAAACCTGACCTCACAGGAGTGGTTCGAATCATAGAAAGTGAGAGTGCCAGTCCTCTTGTACTTAAGTCGGCATTGTGCGATTTGTATTAAATTCGGAAGCAATTTCTGTGTTTCATCCTCAATAAGAGTGTCCAAGGGGTAAACTAAAACTGAAGTGAAGCATCGGAATCTAAAACTAAACTCACAGGAGGGATTCAAATCATAGAATGTGAGAGTGTCAGTCCTCTTGTACTTAAGTCGGCATTGTGCCATTTGTATTAAATTCGGATGTAATTTCTGTGTTTCATCGTCAATAAGAAGGTCCAAGATATACAGTAAACCTGAAGTGAAGCATCGGAATCTAAAACTGGTCTCACAAGAGAGGTTCAAATCATAGAAAGTTAGTGTGACACTCCTCTTGTACTTAAGTCGGTATTGTGCCATTTGTACGAAACTCGGATGCAATTTCTGTGTTTCATCGTCAATAAGAAAGTCCAAGGGATACAGTAAACCAGAAGTGAAGCATCGGAATCTAAAACTGGACTCTCTGGAGAGGTTCAAATCATAGATAGTTAGAGTGTCACTCCTCTTGTACTTAAGTGGGCATTGTGCGTTTTGTATTAAATTCGGATTCAATTTCTGTGTTTCATCGTCAATAAGAAGGTGTAAGGTATACAGGAAACCTGAAGTGAAGCGTCGGAATCTAAAACTGGACTCACAGGAGAGGTTCAAATCATAGGAAGTGAGAGTGTCAGTCCTCTTGTACTTAAGTCGACATTGTGCCATTTTTATTAAATTCGGATGCAATTTCTGTGTTTCATCGACAATAAGAAAGTTTAAGGGATACAGTAAACCAGAAGTGAAGCATCGGAATCTAAAACTGGACCTACAGGAGATGTTGAAATCATAGAAGGTTAGAGTGTCAGTCCTGTTGTACTTAAGTCGGCATTGTGCCTTTTGAATTAAATTCGGATGCAATTTCTGTGTTTAATCGTCAATAAGAAGGTCCAAGGGATACAGTAAACCTGAAGTGAAGCATCGGAATCTAAAATTGGACTCACAGGAGAGGTTCAAATCATAGAAAGTGAGAGTGTCTGTCCTCTTGTACTTAAGTAAGCATTGTGCCTTTTGAATTTAATTCCGATGCAATTTCTGTGTTTCATCGTCAATAAGAAGGTGCAAGGTATACAGTAACCCTGAAGTGAAGCATCGGAATCTAAAACTGGACTTACAGGAGAGGTTCAAATCATAGAAAGTGAGAGTGTCAGTCCTCTTGTACTTAAGTCGGCATTGTGCCTTTTGAATTAAATTCGGATGCAATTTCTGTGTTTAATCGTCAATAAGAAGGTCCAAGGGATACAGTAAATCTGAGTGAAGCATCAGAATCTAAAACTGGACTCACAGGAGAGGTTCAAATCATAGAAAGTTAGAGGGTCTGTCCTCTTTTACTTAAGTCGGCATTGTGCCTTTTGTATTTAATTCCGATGCAATTTCTGTGTTTCATCGTCAATCAGAAGGTGCAAGTTATACAGAAAACCCGAAGTGAAGCATCGGAATCTAAAACTGGACTCACAGGAGGGATTCAAATCATAGAAAGTGAGAGTGTCAGTCCTCTTGTACTTAAGTCGGCATTGTGCCTTTTGTATTAAATTCGGATGCAATTTCTGTGTTTCATTGTCAATAAGACGGTCCATGATATACAGTAAACCTGAAGTGAAGCATCGGAATCTAAAACTGGACTCACAGGAGAGGTTCAAATCATAGAAAGTTAGAGTGTCACTCCTCTTGTACTTAAGTCGGTATTGTGCCATTTGTATTAAACTCGGATGCAATTTCTGTGTTTCATCGACAATAAGAAAGTCCAAGGGATACAGTAAACCAGACGTGAAGCATCGGAATCTAAAACTGGACTCTCAGGAGATGTTCAAATCATAGAAAGTTAGAATGTCAGTCCTCTTGTACTTAAGTCGGCATTGAACCTTTTGTATTAAATTCGTATACAATTTCTGTGTTTCATCGTCAATAAGAAGGTGCAAGGTATACAGGAAACCTGAAGTGAAGCATCGGAATCTAAAACTGGACTCACAGAGGAGGTACAAATAATAGAAAGTGAGAGTGTCAGTCCTCTTGTACTTAAGTCGACATTGTGCCATTTGTATTAAATTCAGATGCAATTTCTGTGTTTCATCGTTAATAAGAAGGTCCAAGGGATACAGTATACCTGAAGTGAAGCATCGGAAACTAAAACTGGACTCATAGGAGAGGTTCAAATCATAGAAAGTTAGAGTGTCAGGCCTCTTTTACTTACGTCGGTACTGTGGCTTTTGTATTAAATTCCGATGCAATTTCTATGTTTCATCGTCAATAATAAGGTGCAAGGTATACAGGAAACCTGAAGTGAAGCATCGGTATTTAAAACTGGACTCACAGGATAGGTTCAAATCATAGAAAGTTAGAGTGTCAGACCTCTTGTACTTAAGACGGCATTGTGCCATTTGTATTAAATTCGGATGCAATTCCAGTGTTTCATAGTCGTTAAGAATGTCCAAGGGATACACTAAACCTGAAGTGAAAAATCGGAATCCAAAACTGGACTCACAGGAGAGGTTCAAATCTTAGGAAGTTAGAGTGTCACTCCTCTTGTACTTAAGTCGGTATTATGCCTTTTGTATTAAATTCGATTGCATTTTCTGTGTTTCATCGTCGTTAAGAAGGTCCAAGGGACACAGTAAACCCGATGTGAAGCATCGGAATCTAAAACTGGTCCTACAGGAGAGGATGAAATCATAGAAGGTTAGAGTGTCAGTCCTGTTGTACTTAAGTCGGCATTGTGCCTTTTGAATTTAATTCCGATGCAATTTCTGTGTTTCATCGTCAATAAGAAGGTGCAAGGTATACAGTAACCCTGAAGTGAAGCATCGGAATCTAAAACTGGTCTTACAGGAGAGGTTCAAATCATAGAAAGTGAGAGTGTCAGTCCTCTTGTACTTAAGTCGGCATTGTGCATTTGTATTAAATTCGGATGCAATGTCTGTGTTTCATCGTCAATAAGAAGGTCCAAGGGATACAGTAAACCTGAAGTGAAGCATCAGAATCTAAAACTGGACTCACAGGAGAGGTTCAAATCATTGAAAGTTAGAGGGTCAGTCCTCTTTTACTTAAGTCGGCATTGTGCCTTTTGTATTAAATTCCGATGCAATTTCTGAGTTACATCGTCAATCAGAAGGTGCAAGTTATACAGAAAACCCGAAGTGAAGCTTCGGAATCTAAAACTGGACTCACAGGAGGGATTCAAATCATAGAAAGTGAGAGTGTCAGTCCTCTTGTACTTAAGTCGGCATTGTGCCATTTGTATTAAATTCGGGGGCAATTTCTGTGTTTCATCGTCAATAAGATGGTCCAAGATATACAGTAAACCTGAAGTGTAGCATCGGAATCTAAAACTGGACTCACAGGAGAGGTTCAAATAATAGAAAGTTTGAGTGTCACTCCTCTTGTACTTAGGTCGGTATTGTGCCATTTGTATTAAACTCGGATGCAATTTTTGTGTTTCATCGTCAATAAGATGGTCCAAGGGATACAGTAAACCTGAAGTGAAGCATCGGAATCTAAAACTGGACTCACAGGAGAGGTTCAAATCATAGAAAGTGAGAGTGTCTGTCCTCTTTTACTTAAGTAGGCATTGTGCCTTTTGAATTTAATTCAGATGCAATTTCTGTGTTTCATCGTTAATAAGAAGGTGCAAGGTATACAGTAACCCTGAAGTGAAGCATCGGAATCTAAAACTGGACTCGAGGAGATGTACAAATCATAGAAAGTTAGAGGGTCTGTCTTCTTTTACTTAAGTCGGCATTGTGCCTTTTGTATTAAATTCCGATGCAATTTCTGTGTTTCATCGTCAATAAGAAGGTGCAAGGTATACAGTAACCCTGAAGTGAAGCATCGGAATCTAAAACTGGACTTACAGGAGAGGTTCAAATCATAGAAAGTTAGAGGGTCTGTCCTCTTTTACTTACGTCGGCATTGTGCTTTTTGTATTAAATTCGGATGCAAACTCTGTGTTTCATCGTGAATAAGAATCTCCAAGGGATACAGTAAACCTGAAGTGAAGCATCAGAATCTAAAACTGGACTCACAGGAGAGGTTCAAATCATAGAAAGTGAGAGTGTCAGTCCTCTTGTACTTAAGTCGGCATTGTGCCGTTTGTATTAAATTCGGATGCAATTTCTGTGTTTCATCGTCAATAAGAAGGTCCAAGGGATACAGTAAATCTGAAGTGATGCATCAGAATCTAAAACTGGACTCGAGGAGAGGTTCAAATCATAGAAAGTTAGAGGGTCTGTCTTCTTTTACTTAAGTCGGCATTGTGCCTTTTGTATTAAATTCCGATGCAATTTCTGTGTTTCATCGTCAATCAGAAGGTTCAAGTTATACAGAAAACCCGAAGTGAAACATCGGAATCTAAAACTGGACTCACAGGAGGGATTCAAATCATAGAAAGTTAGAGGGTCTGTCCTCTTTTACTTACGTCGGCATTGTGCTTTTTGTATTAAATTCGGATGCAAACTCTGTGTTTCATCGTGAATAAGAAGCTCCAAGGGATACAGTAAACCTGAAGTGAAGCATCGGAATCTAAAACTGGACCTACAGGAGATGTTGAAATCATAGAAGGTTAGAGTGTCAGTCCTGTTGTACTTAAGTCGGCATTGTGACTTTTGAATATAATTCCGATGCAATTTCTGTGTTTCATCGTCAATAAGACGGTCCAAGGGATACAGTAAACCTGAAGTGAAGCATCGGAATCTAAAACTGGACTCACAGGATAGGTTCAAATCATAGAAAGTGAGAGTCTCTGTCCTCTTTTACTTAAGTAGGCATTGTGCCTTTTGAATTTAATTCCGATGCAATTTCTGTGTTTCATCGTCAATAACAAGGTGCAAGGTATACAGTAACCCTGAAGTGAAGCATCGGAATCTAAAACTGGACTTACAGGAGAGGTTCAAATCATAGAAAGTTAGAGGGTCTGTCCTCTTTTACTTAAGTCGGCATTGTGCCTTTTGTATTAAATTCGTATACAATTTCTGTGTTTCATCGTCAATAAGAAGGTGCAAGGTATACAGGAAACCTAAAGTGAAGCATCGGAATCTAAAACTGGACTCACAGGAGAGGTACAAATAATAGAAAGTGAGAGTGTCAGTCCTCTTGTACTTAAGTCGACATTGTGCCATTTGTATTAAATTCGGATGCAATTTCTGTGTTTCATCGTTAATAAGAAAGTCCAAGGGATACAGTAAACCAGAAGTGGAGCATCGGAATCTAAAACTGGACTCACAGGAGAGGTTCAAATCATAGAAATTTAGAGTGTCACTCCTCTTGTACTTAAGTCGGCATTGTGCCATTTGTATTAAATTCGGATGCAATTTCTGTGTTTCATTGTCAATAAGACGGTCCAAGATATACAGTAAACCTGAAGTGAAGCATCGGAATCTAAAACTGGACTCACAGGAGAGGTTCAAATCATAGAAAGTTAGAGTGTCACTCCTCTTGTACTTAAGTCAGTATTGTGCCATTTGTATTAAACTCGGATGCAATTTCTGTGTTTCATCGTCAATAAGAAGGTCCAAGGTATACAGTAAACCTGAAGTGAAGCATCGGAATCTAAAACTGGACTCACAGGAGAGGTTCAAATCACAGAAAGTGAGAGTGTCTGTCCTCTTTTACTTAAGTAGGCATTGTGCCTTTTGAATTTAATTCCGATGCAATTTCTGTGTTTCATCGTCAATAAGAAGGTGCAAGGTATACAGTAACCCTGAAGTGAAGCATCGGAATCTAAAACTGGTCTTACAGGAGAGGTTCAAATCATAGAAAGTGAGAGTGTCAGTCCTCTTGTACTTAAGTCGGCATTGTGCATTTGTATTAAATTCGGATGCAATTTCTGTGTTTCATCGTCAATAAGAAGGTCCAAGGGATACAGTAAACCTGAAGTGAAGCATCAGAATCTAAAACTGGACTCACAGGAGAGGTTCAAATCATAGAAAGTTAGAGGGTCAGTCCTCTTTTACTTAAGACGGCATTGTGCCTTTTGTATTAAATTCCGATGCAATTTCTGTGTTACATCGTCAATCAGAAGGTGCAAGTTATACAGCAAACCCGAAGTGAAGCTTCGGAATCTAAAACTGGACTCACAGGAGGGATTCAAATCATAGAAAGTGAGAGTGTCAGTCCTCTTGTACTTAAGTCGGCATTGTGCCATTTGTATTAAATTCGGGTGCAATTTCTGTGTTTCATCGTCAATAAGAAGGTCCAAGATATACAGTAAACCTGAAGTGTAGCATCGGAACCTAAAACTGGACTCACAGGAGAGGTTCAAATAATAGAAAGTTTGAGTGTCACTCCTGTTGTACTTAAGTCGGTATTGTGCCATTTGTATTAAACTCGGATGCAATTTTTGTGTTTCATCGTCAATAAGAAGGTCCAAGATATACAGTAAACCTGAAGTGAAGCATCGGAATCTAAAACTGGACTCACAGGAGAGGTTCAAATCATAGAAAGTTAGATTGTCACTCCTCGTGTACTTAAGTCGGTATTGTGCCATTTGCATTAAACTCGGATGCAATTTCTGTGTTTCATCGACATTAAGAAAGTCCAAGGGATACAGTAAACCAGAAGTGAAGCATCGGAATCTAAAACTGGACTCTCAGGAGAGGTTCAAATCATAGAAAGTTAGAATGTCGGTACTCTTGTACTTAAGTCGGCATTGTGCCTTTTGTATTAAATTCGGATACAATTTCTGTGTTTCATCGTCAATAAGAAGGTGCAAGGTATACAGGAAACCTGAAGTGAAGCATCGGAATCTAAAACTGGACTCACAGGAGGGATTCAAATCATAGAAAGTGAGAGTGTCAGTCCTCCTGTACTTAAGTCGGCATTGTGCAATTTGTATTAAATTCGAATGCAATTTCTGTGTTTCATCGTCAATAAGAAGGTCCAAGATATACAGTAAACCTGAAGTGAAGCATCGGAATCTAAATCTGGACTCACAGGAGAGGTTCAAATAATAGAAAGTTTGCGTGTCACTCCTATTGTACTTAAGTCGGTATTGTGCCATTTGTATTAAACTCGGATGCAATTTTTGTATTTCATCGTCAATAAGAAGGTCCAAGATATACAGTAAACCTGAAGTGAAGCATCGGAATCTAAAACTGGACTCACAGGAGAGGTACAAATCATAGAAAGTTAGAGTGTCACTCTTCTTGTACTTAAGTCGGTATTGTGCCATTTGTATTAAACTCGGATGCAATTTCTGTGTTTCATCGACAATAGGAAAGTCCAAGGGATACAGTAAACCAGAAGTGAAGCGTCGGATCTAAAACTGGACTGTCAGGAGAGGTTCAAATCATAGAAAGTTAGAATGTCGGTCCTCTTGTACTTAAGTCAGCATTGTGCCGTTTGTATTAAACTCGGATGCAAATACTGTGTTTCATCGACAATAAGAATGTCCAAGGGATACAGTAAACCAGAAGTGAAGCATCGGAATCTAAAACTGGACTCACAGGAGAGGTTCAAATCATAGAAAGTTAGAATGTCAGTGCCCTTGTACTTAAGACGGCATTGAGCCTTTTGTATTAAATTATTAAATTCGGATACAATTTCTGTGTTTCATCGTCATTAAGAAGGTGCAAGGTATACAGGAAACCTGAAGTGAAACATAGGAATCTAAAACTGGACTCACACGAGAGGTACAAATCATAGAAAGTGAGAGTGTCAGTCCTCTTGTACTTAAGTCGGCATTGTGCTATTTGTATTAAATTCGGATGCAATTCCTGTGTTTCATAGTCGTTAAGAAGGTCCAAGGGATACACTAAACCTGAAGTGAAACATCGGTATCTAAAACTGGACTCACAGGAGAGGTTCAAATCATAGAAAGTTAGAGTGTCACTCCTCTTGTACTTAAGTCGGTATTGTGCCTTTTGGATGAAATTCGGATGCAATTTCTGTGTTTCATCGTCAATAAGAAGGTCCAAGGAACACAGTAAACCTGAAGTGAAGCATCGGAATCTTAAACTGGACTCACAGGAGAGGTTCAAATCATAGAAAGTGAGAGTGCCTGTCCTCTTTTACTTAAGTAGGCATTGTGCCTTTTGAATTTAATTCCGATGCAATTTCTGTGTTTCATCGTCAATAAGAAGGTGCAAGGTATACAGTAACCCTGAAGTGAAGCATCGGAATCTAAAACTGGACTTACAGGACAGGTTCAAATCTTAGAAAATGAGAGTGTCAGTCCTCTTGTACTTAAGTCGGCATTGTGCCTTTTCTATTAAATTCGGATGCAATTTCTGTGTTTCATCGTGAATAAGGAGGTCCAAGGGATACAGTAATCCTGAAGTGAAGCATCAGAATCTAAAACTGGACTCACACGAGAGGTTCAAATCATAGAAAGTTTGAGGTCCTGTCCTCTTTTACTTAAGTCGGCATTGTGCCTTTTGTATTAAATTCCGATGCAATTTCTGAGTTACATCGTCAATCAGAAGGTGCAAGTTATACAGAAAACCCGAAGTGAAGCTCTGGAATCTAAAACTGGACTGACAGGAGGGATTCAAATCATAGAAAGTGAGAGTGTCAGTCCTCTTGTACTTAAGTCGGCATTGTGCTATTTGTATTAAATTCGGATGCAATTCCTGTGTTTCATAGTCGTTAAGAAGGTCCAAGGGATACATTAAACCTGAAGTGAAACATCGGTATCTAAAACTGGACTCACAGGAGAGGTTCAAATCATAGAAAGTTAGAGTGTCACTCCTCTTGTACTTAAGTCGGTATTGTGCCTTTTGGATGAAATTCGGATGCAATTTCTGTGTTTCATCGTCAATAAGAAGGTCCAAGGAACACAGTAAACCTGAAGTGAAGCATCGGAATCTTAAACTGGACTCACAGGAGAGGTTCAAATCATAGAAAGTTAGAGTGTCTGTCCACTTGTACTTACGTCTGCATTGTGCCTTTTGTATTAAATTCGGATGCAAACTCTGTGTTTCATCGTCAATAAGAAGGTCCAAGGGATACAGTAAACCTGAAGTGAAGCATCGGAATCTGAAACTGGACCTACAGGAGAGGTTGAAATCATAGAAGGTTAGAGTGTCAGTCCTGTTGTACTTAAGTCGGCATTGTGCGTTTTGAATTTAATTCCGATGCAATTTCTGTGTTTCATCGTCAATAAGAAGGTCCAAGGGATACAGTAAACCTGAAGTGAAGCATCGGAATCTAAAATTGGACTCACAGGAGAGGTTCAAATCATAGAAAGTGAGAGTGCCTGTCCCCTTTTTTTTTCTTAAGTAGGCATTGTGCCTTTTGAATTTAATTCCGATGCAATTTCTGTGTTTCATCGTCAATAAGAAGGTGCAAGGTATACAGTAACCCTGAAGTGAAGCATCGGAATCTAAATCTGGACTTACAGGACAGGTTCAAATCATAGAAAATGAGAGTGTCAGTCCTCTTGTACTTAAGTCGGCATTGTGCCTTTTCTATTAAATTCGGATGCAATTTCTGTGTTTCATCGTGAATAAGGAGGTCCAAGGGATACAGTAATCCTGAAGTGAAGCATCAGAATCTAAAACTGGACTCACACGAGAGGTTCAAATCATAGAAAGTTAGAGGGCCTGTCCTCTTTTACTTAAGTCGGCATTGTGCCTTTTGTATTAAATTCCGATGCAATTTCTGTGTTACAACGTCAATCAGAAGGTGCAAGTTATACAGAAAACCCGAAGTGAAGCTCTGGAATCTAAAACTGGACTCACAGGAGGGATTCAAATCATAGAAAGTGAGAGTGTCAGTCCTCTTGTACTTAAGTCGGTATTGTGCCATTTGTATTAAACTCGGATGCAATTTCTGTGTTTCATCGTCAATAAGAAGTTCCAAGATATACAGTAAACCTGAAGTGAAGCATCGGAATCTGAAACTGGACTCACAGGAGAGGTTCATATCATAGAAAGTTAGAGTGTCACTCCTCTTGTACTTAAGTCGGTATTGCGCAATTTGTATCAAACTCGGATGCAATTTCTGTGTTTCATCGACAATAAGAAAGTCCAAGGGATACAGTAAACCAGAAGTGAAGCATTGGAATCCAAAACTGGACTCTCAGGAGAGGTTCAAATCATAGAAAGTAAGAATGTCAGTCCTCTTGTACTTAAGTCGGCATTCTTCCTTTTGTATTAAATTCGGATACAATTTCTGTGTTTCATCGTCAATAAGAAGGTGCAAGGTATACAGGAAACCTGAAGTGAACCATCGGAATCTAAAACTGACTCACAGGAGAGGTACAAATCATAGAAAGTGAGAGTGTCTGTCCTGTTATACTTATGTCGGCATTGTGGCATTTGTATCAAATTCGGATGCAATTTCTGTGTTTCATCGTTAATGAGAAGGTCCAAGGGATACAGTATACCTGAAGTGAAGCATCGGAATCTAAAACTGGACTCACAGGAGAAGTTCAAATCATAGAAAGTTAGAGTGTCAGTCCTCCTGTACTTAAGTCGGCATTGTGCCTTTTCTATTAAATTCGGATGCAATTTCTGTGTTTCATCGTCAATAAGAAGGTGCAAGGGATACAGTAATCCTGAAGTGAAGCATCAGAATCTAAAACTGGGCTCACATGAGAGGTTCAAATCATAGAAAGTTAGAGGGTCTGTCCTCTTTTACTTAAGTCGGCATTGTGCCTTTTGTATTAAATTCCGATGCAATTTCTGTGTTACATCGTCAATCAGAAGGTGCAAGTTATACAGAAAACCCGACGTGAAGCTCTGGAATCTAAAACTGGACTCACGGGAGGGATTCAAATCATAGAAAGTGAGAGTGTCAGTCCTCTTGTACTTAAGTCGGCATTGTGCTATTTGTATTAAATTCGGACGCATTTTCTGTGTTTCATCGTCAATAAGAAGGTCCAAGATATACAGTAAACCTGAAGTGAAGCATCGGAATCTAAAACTGGACTCACAGGAGAGGTTCAAATCATAGAAAGTTAGAGTGTCAGGCCTCTTTTACTTATGTCGGCATTGTGGCTTTTGTATTAATTTCCGATTCAATTTCTATGCTTCATCGTCAATAAGAAGGTGCAAGGTATACAGTAAACCTGAAATGAAGCATCGGTCTTTAAAACTGGGCTCACAGGAGAGGTTCAAACCATAGAAAGTTAGAGTGTCAGTCCTCTTGTACTTAAGTCGGCATTGGGTCGTTTGTATTCAATTCGGATGCAATTCCTGTGTTTCATAGTCAATAAGAAGGTCCAAGGGATACACTAAACCTGAAGTGAAACATCGGAATCTAAAACTGGACTTACAGGAGAGGTTCAAATCATAGAAAGTTAGTGTGTCACTCCTCTTGTACTTAAGTCGGTATTGTGCCTTTTGTATTAAATTCGGATGCAATTTCTGTGTTTTATCGTCAATAAGAAGGACCAAATGATACAGTGAACCTGAAGTGAAGCATCGGAATCTAAACCTGACCTCACAGGAGGGGTTCGAATCATAGAAAGTGAGAGTGTCAGTCCTCTTGTACTTAAGTCGGCATTGTGCGATTTGTATTACATTCGGAAGCAATTTCTGTGTTTCATCCTCAATAAGAGTGTCCAAGGGGTAAAGTAAAACTGAAGTGAAGCATCGGAATCTAAAACTGGACTCACAGGAGAGGTTGAAATCATAGAAAGTGGGAGTGTCAGTCCTCTTGTAGTTAAGTCGGCATTTAGCCATTTGTATTACATTCGGATGCAATTTCTGTGTTTCAACGTCAATAAGAAGAGCCAAGGGATACAGTAAACCTGAAGTGAAGCATCAGAATCTAAAACTGGACTCAAAGGAGAGGTACAAATCATAGAAAGTTAGAGGGTCTGTCCTCTTTTACTTAAGTCGGCATTGTGCTTTTTGTATTAAATTCCAATGCAATTTCTGTGTTTCATCGTCAATCAGAAGGTGCAAGTTATACAGAAAACCCGAAGTGAAGCATCGGAATCTACAACTGGACTCACAGGAGGGATTCAAATCATAGAAAGTGAGAGTGTCAGTCCTCTTGCACTTAAGTCGGCATTGTGCCATTTGTATTAAATTCGGATGCAATTTCTGTGTTTCATCGTCAATAAGAAAGTCCAAGATATACAGTAAACCTGAAGTGAAGCATCGGAATCTAAAACTGGACTCACAGGAGAGGTTCAAATCATAGAAAGTTAGTGTGTCACTCCTCTCGTACTTAAGTCGGTATTGTGCCATTTGTATTAAACTCGGATGCAATTTCTGTGTTTCATCGTCAATAAGAAAGTCCAAGGGATACAGTAAACCAGAAGTGAAGCATCGGAATCTAAAACAGGACTCTCTGGAGAGGTTCAAATCATAGATAGTTAGAATGTCAGTCCTCTTGTACTTAAGTCGGCATTGTGCCTTTTGTATTAATTTCGGATACAATTTCTGTGCTTCATCGTCAATTAGAAGGTGTAAGGTATACAGGAAACCTGAAGTGAAGCATCGGAATCTAAAACTGGACTCACAGGAGAGGTTCAAATCATAGAAAGTGAGAGTGTCAGTCCTCTTGTACTTAAGTCGACATTGTGCCATTTGTATTACATTCGGATGCAATTTCTGTGTTTCATCGTTAATAAGAAGGTCCAAGGGGTACAGTATACCTGAAGTGAAGCATCGGAAACTAATACTGGACTCACAGGAGAGGTTCAAATCATACAAAGTTAGTGTGTCAGGCCTCTTTTACTTACGTCGGCATTGTGCCTTTTGTATTAAATTCCGATGCAATTTCTATGTTTCATCGTCAATAAGAAGGTGCAGGGTATAGAGTAAACCTGAAGTGAAGCATAGGAATTTAAAACTGGACTCACAGGAGAGGTTCAAATCATAGAAAGTGAGAGTGTCAGTCCTCTTGTACTTATGTCGGCATTATGCCATTTGTATTAAATTCGGATGCAATTCCTGTGTTTCATAGTCAATAAGAAGATCCGAGGGATACACTAAACCTAAAGTGAAACATCGGAATCTAAAACTGGACTCACAGGAGAGGTTCAAATCATAGAAAGTTAGAGTGTCACTCCTCTTGTAATTAAGTCGGTATTGTGCCTTTTGTATTAAATTCGGATGCAATTTCTGTGCTTTATCGTCAATAAGAAGTTCCAAGGGATACAGTAAACCTAAAGTGAAGCATCGGAATCTAAAACTGACCTCACAGGAGAGGTTTGAATCATAGAAAGTGAGAGTGTCAGTCCTCTTGTACTTAAGTCGGCATTGTGCGATTTGTATTAAATTCGGATGCAATTTCTGTGTTTCATCCTCAATAAGAGTGTCCAAGGGATAAAGTAAATCTGAAGTGAAGCATTGGAATCTAATACTGGACTCACAGGAGAGGTTCAAATCATAGAAAGTGGGAGTGTCAGTCCTCTTATACTTAAGTCGGCATTGTGCCATTTGTATTAAATTCGGATGCAATTTCTGTGTTTCATCGTCAATAAGAAGGTGCAAGGTATACAGTAAACCTGAAGTGAAGCATCGGAATCTGAAACTGGACTCACAGGAGAGGTTCAAATCATAGAAAGAGAGAGTGTCAGTCCTCTTGTACTTAAGTCGCCATTGTGCCTGTTGTATTAAATTCGGATGCAATTTCTGTGTTTCATCGTCAATAAGAAGGTCCAAGGGGTACAGTAAACCTGAAGTGAAGCATCGGAACCTAAAACTGGACTCACAGGAGCGGTTCAAATCATTGAAAGTTAGAGTGTCAGTCCTCTTGTACTTAAGTCGGCATTGTGCCTTTTGTATTAAGTTCGGATGCAAACTCTGTGTTTCATCGTCAATAAGAAGGTCCAAGGGATACAGTAAACATGAAGTGAAGAATCGGAATCAAAAACTGGACTCACAGGAGAGGTTAAAATCATAGAAAGTGAATATGTCAGTCCTCTTGTACTTAAGTCGGCATTATGGCATTTGTATTAAATTCGGATGCAATTTCTGTGTTTCATCGTCAATAAGAAGGTCCAAGGAATACAGTAAACCTTAAGTGAAACATCGGAATCTAAAACTGGACTCACAGGAGAGGCTCAAATCATAGAGAGTCAGAGTGTCATTCCTCTTGTACTTAAGTCGGCATTGTGCCATTTGTGTTAAATTCGGATGCAATTTCTGTGTTTCATCGTCAATAAGAAGGTCCAAGAGATACAGTAAATCTGTAGTGAAGCATCGGAATCTAAAACTGGACTCACAGAAGAGGTTCCAATCATAGAAAGTTAGAGTGTCAGTCCTCATGTACTTAAGTCGTCATTGTGGATTTTGAATTTAATTCCGATGCAATATCTGTGTTTCATCGTCAATAAAAAGGTGCAAGGTACACAGTAAACCTGAAGTGAAGCATCGGAATCTAAAACTGGACTCACAGGAGAGGTTCAAATCATAGAAAGTGAGAGTGTCAGTCCTCTTGTTCTTAAATCGCCTTTGTGCCCTTTGTATTAATTTCGGATGCAATTTCTGTGTTTCATCGTAAACCAGAAGGTCCAAGGGATACAGTAAACATGAAGTGAAGAATCGGAATCAAAAACTGGACTCACAGGAGTGGTTAAAATCATAGAAAGTGAATATGTCAGTCCTCTTGTACTTAAGTCGGCATTATGGCATTTGTATTAAATTCGGATGCAATTTCTGTGTTTCATCGTCAATAAGAAGGTCCAAGGAATACAGTAAACCTTAAGTGAAACATCGGAATCTAAAACTGGACTCACAGGAGAGGCTCAAATCATAGAGAGTCAGAGTGTCATTCCTCTTGTACATAAGTCGGCATTGTGCCATTTGTGTTAAATTCGGATGCAATTTCTGTGTTTCATCGTCAATAAGAAGGTCCAAGAGATACAGTAAATCTGTAGTGAAGCATCGGAATCTAAAACTGGACTCACAGAAGAGGTTCAAATCATAGAAAGTTAGAGTGTCAGTCCTCATGTACTTAAGTCGGCATTGTGCGTTTTAATTTTAATTCCGATGCAATTTCTGTGCTTCATCGTCAATAAGAAGGTGCAAGGTATACAGTAAACCTGAAGTGAAGCATCGGAATCTAAAACTGGACCCACAGGAGAGGTTCAAATCATAGAAAGTGAGAGTGTCAGTCCTCTTTACTTAAGTCGCCATTGTGCCTTTTGTATTAAATTCGGATGCAATTTCTGTGTTTCATCGCCAATAAGAAGGTCCAAGGGATACAGTAAACCTGAAGTGAAGCATCGGAATCTAAAACTGGACTCACAGGAGAGGTACAAATCATAGAATGTGAGAGTGTCAGTCCACTTGTACTTAAGTCGCCATTGTGCCTTTTGTATTAAATTCGGATGCAATTTCTGTCTTTCATCGTCAACAAGAAGGACCAAGCGATACAGTAAACGTGAAGTGAAGCATCGGAATCTAAAACTGCACTCAAAGGAGCGGTTCAAATCATAGAAAGTTAAAGTGTCACTCCGCTTGTACTTGAGTCGGTGTTGTGCCTTTTGTATTAAATTCGGATGCAATTTCTGTGTTTCATCGTCAATAAGAAGGTCCAAGAGATACAGTAAACCTGAAGTGAAGCATCGGAATCTAAAACTGGGCTCACAGGAGAGGTTCAAATCATAGAAAGTTAGAATGTCAGTCCTCGACTACTTAAGTCGGCATTGTGCCTTTTGTATTAAATTCGGATGCAATTTACTGTGTTTCATCGTCAATAAGAAGGTGCAAGGTATACGGTAAACCTGAAAAATCGGAATCTAAAAATGGACTCACAGGAGAGGTTCAAATCATAGAAAGTGAGAGTGTCAGTCCTCTTGTACTTAAGTCGTCATTGTGCCATTTGTATTAAATTCGGATGCAATTTCTGTGTTTCATCGTCAATAAGAAGGTCCAAGGGATACAGTAAACATGAAGTGAAGCATCGGAATCTAAAACTGGACTCACAGGAGAGTTGAAATGATAGAAAGTTAGAGTGTCACTCCTTTTGTACTTAAGTCGGTATTGTGCCTTTTGTATTAAATTCGGATGCAATTTCTACGTTTCATCGTCAATCAGAAAGTCCAAGAGATACAGTAAACATGAAGTGAAGCATCGGAATCTAAAACTGGCCTCACAGGAGAGGTTCATATCATAGAAAGTTAGAGCGTCAGTCGTCTTGTACTTAAATCGGCATTGTGCCTTTTGAATTTAATTCCGGTGCAATTTCTGTGTTTCATCGTCAATAAGAAGGTGCAAGGTATACAGTAAACCAAAAGTGAAGCATCGGAATCTAAAACTGGACTCACCGGAGAGGTTCAAATCATAGAGAGTGAGAGTGTCAGTCCTCTTGTACTTAAGTCGCCATTGTGATTTTTGTATTAAATTCGGATGCAATTTCTGTGTTTGATCGTCAATAAGACGGTCCAAGGGATACAGTAAACATGAAGTGAAGCATCGGATTCTAAAACTGGACTCACAGGAGAGGTTCAAATCATAGAAAGTTAGAGTGTCACTCCTTTTGTACTTAAGTCGGCATTGTGCCTTTTGTATTAAATTCGGATGCAATTTACTGTGTTTCATCGTCAATAAGAAGGTGCAAGGTATACAGTAAACCTGAAGAATCGGAATCTAAAAATGGACTCACAGGAGAGGTTCAAATCATAGAAAGTGAGAGTGTCAGTCCTCTTGTACTTAAGTCGGCATTGTGCCATTTGTATTAAATTCGGATGCAATTTCCGTGTTTGATCGTCAGTAAGAAGGCCCCAGGGATACAGTAAACCTGAGGTGAAGAATCGGAATCTAAAACTGAACTCACAGGAGAGGTTCAAATCATAGAAAGTGAGAGTGTCAGTGCTCTTGTACTTAAGTCGGCAATGTGCCATTTGTATTAAATGCGGATGCTATTTCTGTGTTTCATCGTCAATAAGAAAGTCCAAGGGATACAGTAAACCTGAAGTGAGGCATCGGAATCTAAAACTGGGCTCACAGGAGAGGTTCAAATCATAGAAAGTGAGAGTGTCAGTCCTCTTGTACTTAAGTCGGCATTGTGCCGTTTGTATTAACTTCGGATGCAATTTCTGTGTTTCATCGTCAATAAGAAGGTCCCAGGGATACAGTAAACCTGAAGTGAAGCATCGGAATCTAAAACTGGGCTCACAGGAGAGGTACAAATCGTAGAAAGTGAGAGTGTCAGTCCTCTTGTACTTAAGTCGGCATTGTGATATTTGTACTAATTTCGGATGCAATTTCTGTGTTTCATCGTCAATAAGAAGGTCCAAGGGATACAGTAAACCTGAAGTGAAGCATCGGAATCTAGAACTGGACTCACAGGAGAGGTTCAAATGATAGAAAGTGAGAGTCTCAGTCCTCTTGTACTTAAGTCGGCATTGTGCCTTTTGTATTTAATTCGGATGCAATTTCTGTGTTTCATCGTCAATAAGATGGTGCAAGGTATACAGTAAACCTGAAGTGAAGCATCGGAATCTAAAACTATACTCACAGGAGAGGTTCAAATCATAGAAAGTTTGAGTCTCAGTCCTCTTGTACTTATGTCGGCATTGTGCCTTTTGTATTAAATTCGGATGCAATTTCTGTGTTTCATCGTCAATAAGAAGGTATAAGGGATACAGTAAACCTGAAGTGAAGTGTCGGAATCTAAAACGGAACTCACAGGAGAGGTTCAAATCATAGAAAGTGAGAGTGTCAGTCCTCTTGTACTTAAGTCGGCATTGTGCCATTTGTATTAAATTCGGATACAATTTCTGTGTTTCATCGTCAAAAAGAAGGTCCAAGGGATACAGTAAACCTGAAGTGAAGCATCGGAATCTAAAAGTAGACTCACAGGGGAGGTTCAAATCATAGAAAATTAGAGTAATAGTCCTCTTGCACTTAAGTCGGCATTGTCCTTTTGTATTAAATTCGGATGCAAACTCTGTGTTTCTTCGTCAATAAGAAGGTCCAAGGGATACAGTAAACCTGATTTGAACCAGCGGAATCTAAAATGAACTCACAGGAGAGGTTCAAATCATAGAAAGTGAGAGTGTCAGTCCTCTTGTACTTAAGTCAGCATTGTGCCTTTTGTATTGAATTCATATGCAATTTCTGTGTTTCATCGTCAATAAGGAGGTCCAAGGGATACAGTAAACCTGAAGTGAAGCCTCAGAATCTAAAACTGGACTCACAAGAGAGGTTCAAACCATAGAAAGTGAGAGTGTCAATCCTCTTGCACTTAAGTCGGTATTGTGCCTTTTGTATTAAAATCGGATACAATTTCTGTGTTTCATCGTCAATAAGAAGGTCCAAGGGATGCAGTAAACCTTAAGTGAAGCATCGGAATCTAAAACTGGACTCACAGGATAGGTTCATATCATAGAATGTTAGAGTGTCAGTCCTCTTTTACTAAAGTCGGCATTGTGCATTTTGTATTAAATTCGGAAGCAATTTCTGTGTTTCATCGTCAATAAGAAGGTCAAAGGGTTAAAGTTAACCTGAAATGAAGCATCGCAATCTAAAACTGTACTCACAGGAGAGGGTCAATTCATAGAAAGTGAGAGTGTCAGTTATCTTGTACTTAAGCCGGCATTAAGCCATTTGTATTAAATTCGGATGCAAATTCTGTGTTTCATCGTCAATAAAGAGGTCCAAGAGATACAGTAAACCTGAAGTGAAGCATCTGAATCTAAAACTGGACTCACAGGAAAGGTTCAAATCATAGAAAGTGTGATTGTCAGGCCTCTTTTACTTGTGTCGGCTTTGTGCCATTTGTATTAAATTCAGATGCAATTTCTGTGATTCATCGTCAATAAGAAGGTCCAAGGGATACAGTAAACCTGAAGTGAAGCATCGGAATCTAAAACTGGACTCACAGGATAGGTTCAATACATAGAAAGTGACAGTGTCAGTCATCTTGTCATTAAGTCGGCATTATGCCATTTGTATTTAATTCGGATGCAATTTCTGTGTTTCATCGTCAATAAGAAGGTGCAAGGTATAGAGTAGACCTGAAGTGAAACATCAGAATCTAAAACAGGACTCACAGGAAAGGTTCAAATCATAGAAAGTGTGAGTGTCAGTCCTCTTATACTTAAGTCGGCATTGTGCCATTTGTATTAAATTCGGATGCAATTTCTGTGTTTCATCGTCAATAAGAAGGTGCAAGGTATACAGTAAACCTGAAGAATCGGAATCTAAAACTGGACTCACAGGAGGGGTTCAAATCATAAAAAGTGAGAGTGTCAGTCCTCTTGTACTTAAGTCGGCATTGTGCCATTTGTATTAAATTCGGTTGCAATTTCTGTGTTTCATCGTCAATAAGAAGGTCCAAGGGATACAGTAAACCTGAGGTGAGGCATCGGAATCTAAAACTGGACTCACAGGAGAGGTTCCAATCATAGAAAGTTAGAGTGTCAGTCCTCTTGTACTTAAGTCGGAATTGTGCCTTTTGAATTTAATTCCGATGGAATTTCTGTGTTTCATCGTCAATAAGAAGGTGCAAGGTATAGAGTAGACCTGAAGTGAAACATCAGACTCTAAAACAGGACTCACAGGAGAGGTTCAAATCATAGAAAGTGAGGGTGTCAGTCCTCTTGCACTTATGTCGGCATTGTACCATTTGTATTAAATTCGGATGCAATTTCTGTGTTTCATCGTCAATAAGAAGGTCCGAGGGATACAGTAAACCTGAAGTGAAGCATTGGAATCTAAAACTGGACTCACAGAAGAGGTTCAAATCATAGAAAATGAGAGTGTCAGTCCTCTTGTACTTAAGTCGGCATTGTGCCATTTGTATTAAATTCGGTTGCAATTTCTGTGTTTCATCGTCAGTAAGAAGGTCCAAGGGATACAGTAAACCTGAAGTGAGGCATCGGAATCTAAAACTGGACTCGCAGGAGAGGTTCCAATCATAGAAAGTTAGAGTGTCAGTCCTCTTGTACTTACGTCGGTATTGTGCCATTTGAATTTAATTCCGATGCAATTTCTGTGTTTCATCGTCAATAAGAAGGTACAAGGTATACAGTAGACCTGAAGTGAAACATCGGAATCTAAAACAGGACTCAAAGGAGAGGTTCAAATCATAGAAAGTGAGAGTGTCAGTCTTCTTGTACTTAGGTCGGCATGTGCCATTTGTATTAAATTCGGATGCAATTTCTGTGTTTCATCGTCAATAAGAAGGTCCAAGGGATACAGTAAACCCGAAGTGAAGCATCGGAATCTAAAACTGGACCCACAGGAGAGATTCAAATCATAGAAAGTTAGAGTGTCACTCCGCTTGTACTTAAGTCGGTATTGTGCCTTTTGTAATAAATTCGGATGCAATTTCTGTGTTTCATCGTCAATAAGAAGGACCAAGTGATACAGTAAACCTTAAGTGAAACATCGGAATCTAAAACTGGACTCCCAGGATAGGTTCAAATAATAGAAAGTGAGAGTGTCAGTCATCTTGTAATTAAGTCGGCATTATGCCTTTTGTATTAAATTCGGATGCAATTTCTGAGTTTCATCGTCAATAAGAAGGTCCAAGAGATACAGTAAACCCGAAGTGAAGCATCTGAATCTAAAACTGGACTCACAGGAAAGGTTCATATCATAGAAAGTGTGAGTGTCAGTCCTCTTGTACTTAAGTCGGCATTGTGCCATTTGTATTAAATTCGGATGCAATTTCTGTGTTTCATCGTCAATAAGAAGGTCCAAGGGATCCAGTAAACCTGAAGTGAAGCATCGGAATCTAAAACTGGACTCACAGGAGAGGTCAAATCATAGAACGTTAGAATGTCAGTACTCTTGTACTTAAGTCGGCATTGTGCCATTTGTATTAAATTCGGATGCAATTTCTGTGTTTCATCGTCAATAAGACGGTGCAAGGTATACAGTAAACCTGAAGAATCGGAATCAAGAACTGGACTCACAGGAGAGGTTCAAATCATAGAAAGTGAGAGTGTCAGTCCTCTTGTACTTAAGTCAGCATTGCGCCATTTGTATTAAATTCGGATGCAATTTCTGTGTTTCATCGTCAATAAGGAGGTCCAAGGGATACAGTAAACCTGAAGTGAAGCCTCAGAATCTAAAACTGGACTCACAAGAGAGGTTCAAACCATAGAAAGTGAGAGTGTCAATCCTCTTGTACTTAAGTCAGCATTGTGCCTTTTGTATTGAATTCATATGCAATTTCTGTGTTTCATCGTCAATAAGGAGGTCCAAGGGATACAGTAAACCTGAAGTGAAGCCTCAGAATCTAAAACTGGACTCAGAAGAGAGGTTCAAACCATAGAAAGTGAGAGTGTCAATCCTCTTGTACTTAAGTCGGTATTGTGCCTTTTGTGTTAAAATCGGATACAATTTCTGTGTTTCATCGTCAATAAGAAGGTCCAAGGGATACAGTAAACCTTAAGTGAAGCATCGGAATCTAAAACTGGACTCACAGGATAGGTTCATATCATAGAATGTTAGAGTGTCAGTCCTCTTTTACTAAAGTCGGCATTGTGCATTTTGTATTAAATTCGGAAGCAATTTCTGTGTTTCATCGTCAATAAGAAGGTCAAAGGGTTAGAGTTAACCTGAAGTGAAGCATCGGAATCTAAAACTGTACTCACAGGAGAGGGTCAATTCATAGAAAGTGAGAGTGTCAGTTATCTTGTACTTAAGCCGGCATTAAGCCATTTGTATTAAATTCGGATGCAAATTCTGTGTTTCATCGTCAATAAGGAGGTCCAAGAGATGCAGTAAACCTGAAGTGAAGCATCTGAATCTAAAACTGGACTCACAGGAAAGGTTCAAATCATAGAAAGTGTGATTGTCAGGCCTCTTTTACTTGTGTCGGCATTGTGCCATTTGTATTTAATTCAGATGCAATTTCTGTGATTCATCGTCAATAAGAAGGTCCAAGGGATACAGTAAACCTGAAGTGAAGCATCGGAATCTAAAACTGGACTCACAGGATAGGTTCAAATCATAGAAAGAGACAGTGTCAGTCATCTTGTAATTAAGTCGGCATTATGCCATTTGTATTTAATTCGGATGCAATTTCTGTGTTTCAGCGTCAATAAGAAGGTCCAAGAGATACAGTAAACCTGAAGTGAAGCATCTGAATCTAAAACTGGACTCACAGGAAAGGTTCAAATCATAGAAAGTGTGAGTGTCAGTCCTCTTTTACTTAAGACGGCATTGTGCCATTTGTATTAAATTCGGATGCAATTTCTGTGTTTCATCGTCAATAAGAAGGTGCAAGGTATACAGTAAACCTGAAGAATCGGAATCAAGAACTGGACTCACAGGAGAGGTTCAAATCATAGAAAGTGAGAGTGTCAGTCCTCTTGTACTTAAGTCAGCATTGCGCCATTTGTATTAAATTCGGATGCAATTTCTGTGTTTCATTGTCAATAAGACGGTCCAAGATATACAGTAAACCTGAAGTGAAGCATCGGAATCTAAAACTGGACTCACAGGAGAGGTTCAAATCATAGAAAGTTAGAGTGTCACTCCTCTTGTACTTAAGTCAGTATTGTGCCATTTGTATTAAACTCGGATGCAATTTCTGTGTTTCATCGTCAATAAGAAGGTCCAAGGTATACAGTAAACCTGAAGTGAAGCATCGGAATCTAAAACTGGACTCACAGGAGAGGTTCAAATCACAGAAAGTGAGAGTGTCTGTCCTCTTTTACTTAAGTAGGCATTGTGCCTTTTGAATTTAATTCCGATGCAATTTCTGTGTTTCATCGTCAATAAGAAGGTGCAAGGTATACAGTAACCCTGAAGTGAAGCATCGGAATCTAAAACTGGTCTTACAGGAGAGGTTCAAATCATAGAAAGTGAGAGTGTCAGTCCTCTTGTACTTAAGTCGGCATTGAGCATTTGTATTAAATTCGGATGCAATTTCTGTGTTTCATCGTCAATAAGAAGGTCCAAGGGATACAGTAAACCTGAAGTGAAGCATCAGAATCTAAAACTGGACTCACAGGAGAGGTTCAAATCATAGAAAGTTAGAGGGTCAGTCCTCTTTTACTTAAGACGGCATTGTGCCTTTTGTATTAAATTCCGATGCAATTTCTGTGTTACATCGTCAATCAGAAGGTGCAAGTTATACAGCAAACCCGAAGTGAAGCTTCGGAATCTAAAACTGGACTCACAGGAGGGATTCAAATCATAGAAAGTGAGAGTGTCAGTCCTCTTGTACTTAAGTCGGCATTGTGCCATTTGTATTAAATTCGGGTGCAATTTCTGTGTTTCATCGTCAATAAGAAGGTCCAAGATATACAGTAAACCTGAAGTGTAGCATCGGAACCTAAAACTGGACTCACAGGAGAGGTTCAAATAATAGAAAGTTTGAGTGTCACTCCTGTTGTACTTAAGTCGGTATTGTGCCATTTGTATTAAACTCGGATGCAATTTTTGTGTTTCATCGTCAATAAGAAGGTCCAAGATATACAGTAAACCTGAAGTGAAGCATCGGAATCTAAAACTGGACTCACAGGAAAGGTTCAAATCATAGAAAGTGTGAGTGTCAGTCCTCTTTTACTTAAGTCGGCATTGTGCCATTTGTATTAAATTCGGAAGCAATTTCTGTGTTTCATCGTCAATAAGAAGGTCAAAGGGTTAGAGTTAACCTGAAGTGAAGCATCGGAATCTAAAACTGTACTCACAGGAGAGGGTCAATTCATAGAAAGTGAGAGTGTCAGTTATCTTGTACTTAAGCCGGCATTAAGCCATTTGTATTAAATTCGGATGCAAATTCTGTGTTTCATCGTCAATAAGGAGGTCCAAGAGATACAGTAAACCTGAAGTGAAGCATCTGAATCTAAAACTGGACTCACAGGAAAGGTTCAAATCATAGAAAGTGTGATTGTCAGGCCTCTTTTACTTGTGTCGGCATTGTGCCATTTGTATTAAATTCAGATGCAATTTCTGTGATTCATCGTCAATAAGAAGGTCCAAGGGATACAGTAAACCTGAAGTGAAGCATCGGAATCTAAAACTGGACTCACAGGATAGGTTCAAATCATAGAAAGTGACAGTGTCAGTCATCTTGTAATTAAGTCGGCATTATGCCATTTGTATTTAATTCGGATGCAATTTCTGTGTTTCAGCGTCAATAAGAAGGTCCAAGAGATACAGTAAACCTGAAGTGAAGCATCTGAATCTAAAACTGGACTCACAGGAAAGGTTCAAATCATAGAAAGTGTGAGTGTCAGTCCTCTTTTACTTAAGTCGGCATTGTGCCATTTGTATTAAATTCGGATGCAATTTCTGTGTTTCATCGTCAATAAGAAGGTGCAAGGTATACAGTAAACCTGAAGAATCGGAATCTAAAACTGGACTCACAGGAGGGGTTCAAATCATAAAAAGTGAGAGTGTCAGTCCTCTTGTACTTAAGTCGGCATTGTGCCATTTGTATTAAATTCGGTTGCAATTTCTGTGTTTCATCGTCAATAAGAAGGTCCAAGGGATACAGTAAACCTGAGGTGAGGCATCGGAAACTAAAACTGGACTCACAGGAGAGGTTCCAATCATAGAAAGTTAGAGTGTCAGTCCTCTTGTACTTAAGTCGGAATTGTGCCTTTTGAATTTAATTCCGATGCAATTTCTGTGTTTCATCGTCAATAAGAAGGTGCAAGGTATAGAGTAGACCTGAAGTGAAACATCAGAATCTAAAACAGGACTCACAGGAGAGGTTCAAATCATAGAGAGTGAGGTTGTCAGTCCTCTTGCACTTAAGTCGGCATTGTGCCATTTGTATTAAATTCGGATGCAATTTCTGTGTTTCATCGTCAATAAGAAGGTCCGAGGGATACAGTAAACCTGAAGTGAAGCATTGGAATCTAAAACTGGACTCACAGGAGAGGTTCAAATCATAGAAAATGAGAGTGTCAGTCCTCTTGTACTTAAGTCGGCATTGTGCCATTTGTATTAAATTCGGTTGCAATTTCTGTGTTTCATCGTCAGTAAGAAGGTCCAAGGGATGCAGTAAACCTGAAGTGAGGCATCGGAATCTAAAACTGGACTCACAGGAGAGGTTCCAATCATAGAAAGTTAGAGTGTCAGTCCTCTTGTACTTACGTCGGCATTGTGCCATTTGAATTTAATTCCGATGCAATTTCTGTGTTTCATCGTCAATAAGAAGGTACAAGGTATACAGTAGACCTGAAGTGAAACATCGGAATCTAAAACAGGACTCAAAGGAGAGGTTCAAATCATAGAAAGTGAGAGTGTCAGTCTTCTTGTACTTAGGTGGGCATGTGCCATTTGTATTAAATTCGGATGCAATTTCTGTGTTTCATCGTCAATAAGAAGGTCCAAGGGATACAGTAAACCTGAAGTGAAGCATCGGAATCTAAAACTGGACCCACAGGAGAGATTCAAATCATAGAAAGTTAGAGTGTCACTCCGCTTGTACTTAAGTCGGTATTGTGCCTTTTGTAATAAATTCGGATGCAATTTCTGTGTTTCATCGTCACTAAGAAGGACCAAGTGATACAGTAAACCTTAATTGAAACATCGGAATCTAAAACTGGACTCCCAGGATAGGTTCAAATAATAGAAAGTGAGAGTGTCAGTCATCTTGTAATTAAGTCGGCATTATGCCATTTGTATTAAATTCGGATGCAATTTCTGTGTTTCATCGTCAATAAGAAGGTCCAAGAGATACAGTAAACCTGAAGTGAAGCATCTGAATCTAAAACTGGACTCACAGGAAACGTTCAAATCATAGAAAGTGTGAGTGTCAGTCCTCTTGTACTTAAGTCGGCATTGTGCCATTTGTATTAAATTCGGATGCAATTTCTGTGTTTCATCGTCAATAAGAAGGTCCGAGGGATCCAGTAAACCTGAAGTGAAGCATCGGAATCTAAAACTGGACTCACAGGAGAGGTCAAATCATAGAACGTTAGAATGTCAGTACTCTTGTACTTAAGTCGGCATTGTGCCATTATATTAAATTCGGATGCAATTTCTGTGTTTCATCGTCAATAAGAAGGTGCAAGGTATACAGTAAACCTGAAGATTCGGAATCTAGAACTGGACTCACAGGAGAGGTTCAAATCATAGAAAGTGAGAGTGTCAGTCCTCTTGTACTTAAGTCAGCATTGCGCCATTTGTATTAAATTCGGATGCAATTTCTGTGTTTCATTGTCAATAAGAAGGTCCAAGGGATACAGTAAACCTGAAGTGAAGCATCGGAATGTAAAACTGGACTCACAGGAGAGGTTCAAATCATAGAAAGTGAGAGTGTCAGTACTCTTGTACTTAAGTCGGCATTGTGCCATTTGTATTAAATTCGGATGCAATTTCTGCGTTTCATCGTCAATAAGAAGGTCCAAGGGATACAGTAAACCTGAAGTGAAGCATCGGAATCTAAAACTGGACCCACAGGAGAGATTCAAATCATAGAAAGTTAGAGTGTCACTCCGCTTGTACTTAAGTCGGTATTGTGCCTTTTGTAATAAATTCGGATGCAATTTCTGTGTTTCATCGTCAATAAGAAGGACCAAGTGATACAGTAAACCTTAAGTGAAACATCGGAATCTAAAACTGGACTCCCAGGATAGGTTCAAATAATAGAAAGTGAGAGTGTCAGTCATCTTGTAATTAAGTCGGCATTATGCCTTTTGTATTAAATTCGGATGCAATTTCTGAGTTTCATCGTCAATAAGAAGGTCCAAGAGATACAGTAAACCCGAAGTGAAGCATCTGAATCTAAAACTGGACTCACAGGAAAGGTTCATATCATAGAAAGTGTGAGTGTCAGTCCTCTTGTACTTAAGTCGGCATTGTGCCATTTGTATTAAATTCGGATGCAATTTCTGTGTTTCATCGTCAATAAGAAGGTCCAAGGGATCCAGTAAACCTGAAGTGAAGCATCGGAATCTAAAACTGGACTCACAGGAGAGGTCAAATCATAGAACGTTAGAATGTCAGTACTCTTGTACTTAAGTCGGCATTGTGCCATTTGTATTAAATTCGGATGCAATTTCTGTGTTTCATCGTCAATAAGACGGTGCAAGGTATACAGTAAACCTGAAGAATCGGAATCAAGAACTGGACTCACAGGAGAGGTTCAAATCATAGAAAGTGAGAGTGTCAGTCCTCTTGTACTTAAGTCAGCATTGCGCCATTTGTATTAAATTCGGATGCAATTTCTGTGTTTCATCGTCAATAAGGAGGTCCAAGGGATACAGTAAACCTGAAGTGAAGCCTCAGAATCTAAAACTGGACTCACAAGAGAGGTTCAAACCATAGAAAGTGAGAGTGTCAATCCTCTTGTACTTAAGTCAGCATTGTGCCTTTTGTATTGAATTCATATGCAATTTCTGTGTTTCATCGTCAATAAGGAGGTCCAAGGGATACAGTAAACCTGAAGTGAAGCCTCAGAATCTAAAACTGGACTCACAAGAGAGGTTCAAACCATAGAAAGTGAGAGTGTCAATCCTCTTGTACTTAAGTCGGTATTGTGCCTTTTGTGTTAAAATCGGATACAATTTCTGTGTTTCATCGTCAATAAGAAGGTCCAAGGGATACAGTAAACCTTAAGTGAAGCATCGGAATCTAAAACTGGACTCACAGGATAGGTTCATATCATAGAATGTTAGAGTGTCAGTCCTCTTTTACTAAAGTCGGCATTGTGCATTTTGTATTAAATTCGGAAGCAATTTCTGTGTTTCATCGTCAATAAGAAGGTCAAAGGGTTAGAGTTAACCTGAAGTGAAGCATCGGAATCTAAAACTGTACTCACAGGAGAGGGTCAATTCATAGAAAGTGAGAGTGTCAGTTATCTTGTACTTAAGCCGGCATTAAGCCATTTGTATTAAATTCGGATGCAAATTCTGTGTTTCATCGTCAATAAGGAGGTCCAAGAGATGCAGTAAACCTGAAGTGAAGCATCTGAATCTAAAACTGGACTCACAGGAAAGGTTCAAATCATAGAAAGTGTGATTGTCAGGCCTCTTTTACTTGTGTCGGCATTGTGCCATTTGTATTAAATTCAGATGCAATTTCTGTGATTCATCGTCAATAAGAAGGTCCAAGGGATACAGTAAACCTGAAGTGAAGCATCGGAATCTAAAACTGGACTCACAGGATAGGTTCAAATCATAGAAAGAGACAGTGTCAGTCATCTTGTAATTAAGTCGGCATTATGCCATTTGTATTTAATTCGGATGCAATTTCTGTGTTTCAGCGTCAATAAGAAGGTCCAAGAGATACAGTAAACCTGAAGTGAAGCATCTGAATCTAAAACTGGACTCACAGGAAAGGTTCAAATCATAGAAAGTGTGAGTGTCAGTCCTCTTTTACTTAAGACGGCATTGTGCCAGTTGTATTAAATTCGGATGCAATTTCTGTGTTTCATCGTCAATAAGAAGGTGCAAGGTATACAGTAAACCTGAAGAATCGGAATCAAGAACTGGACTCACAGGAGAGGTTCAAATCATAGAAAGTGAGAGTGTCAGTCCTCTTGTACTTAAGTCAGCATTGCGCCATTTGTATTAAATTCGGATGCAATTTCTGTGTTTCATTGTCAATAAGACGGTCCAAGATATACAGTAAACCTGAAGTGAAGCATCGGAATCTAAAACTGGACTCACAGGAGAGGTTCAAATCATAGAAAGTTAGAGTGTCACTCCTCTTGTACTTAAGTCAGTATTGTGCCATTTGTATTAAACTCGGATGCAATTTCTGTGTTTCATCGTCAATAAGAAGGTCCAAGGTATACAGTAAACCTGAAGTGAAGCATCGGAATCTAAAACTGGACTCACAGGAGAGGTTCAAATCACAGAAAGTGAGAGTGTCTGTCCTCTTTTACTTAAGTAGGCATTGTGCCTTTTGAATTTAATTCCGATGCAATTTCTGTGTTTCATCGTCAATAAGAAGGTGCAAGGTATACAGTAACCCTGAAGTGAAGCATCGGAATCTAAAACTGGTCTTACAGGAGAGGTTCAAATCATAGAAAGTGAGAGTGTCAGTCCTCTTGTACTTAAGTCGGCATTGAGCATTTGTATTAAATTCGGATGCAATTTCTGTGTTTCATCGTCAATAAGAAGGTCCAAGGGATACAGTAAACCTGAAGTGAAGCATCAGAATCTAAAACTGGACTCACAGGAGAGGTTCAAATCATAGAAAGTTAGAGGGTCAGTCCTCTTTTACTTAAGACGGCATTGTGCCTTTTGTATTAAATTCCGATGCAATTTCTGTGTTACATCGTCAATCAGAAGGTGCAAGTTATACAGCAAACCCGAAGTGAAGCTTCGGAATCTAAAACTGGACTCACAGGAGGGATTCAAATCATAGAAAGTGAGAGTGTCAGTCCTCTTGTACTTAAGTCGGCATTGTGCCATTTGTATTAAACTCGGATGCAATTTTTGTGTTTCATCGTCAATAAGAAGGTCCAAGATATACAGTAAACCTGAAGTGAAGCATCGGAATCTAAAACTGGACTCACAGGAAAGGTTCAAATCATAGAAAGTGTGAGTGTCAGTCCTCTTTTACTTAAGTCGGCATTGTGCCATTTGTATTAAATTCGGAAGCAATTTCTGTGTTTCATCGTCAATAAGAAGGTCAAAGGGTTAGAGTTAACCTGAAGTGAAGCATCGGAATCTAAAACTGTACTCACAGGAGAGGGTCAATTCATAGAAAGTGAGAGTGTCAGTTATCTTGTACTTAAGCCGGCATTAAGCCATTTGTATTAAATTCGGATGCAAATTCTGTGTTTCATCGTCAATAAGGAGGTCCAAGAGATACAGTAAACCTGAAGTGAAGCATCTGAATCTAAATCTGGACTCACAGGAAAGGTTCAAATCATAGAAAGTGTGATTGTCAGGCCTCTTTTACTTGTGTCGGCATTGTGCCATTTGTATTAAATTCAGATGCAATTTCTGTGATTCATCGTCAATAAGAAGGTCCAAGGGATACAGTAAACCTGAAGTGAAGCATCGGAATCTAAAACTGGACTCACAGGATAGGTTCAAATCATAGAAAGTGACAGTGTCAGTCATCTTGTAATTAAGTCGGCATTATGCCATTTGTATTTAATTCGGATGCAATTTCTGTGTTTCAGCGTCAATAAGAAGGTCCAAGAGATACAGTAAACCTGAAGTGAAGCATCTGAATCTAAAACTGGACTCACAGGAAAGGTTCAAATCATAGAAAGTGTGAGTGTCAGTCCTCTTTTACTTAAGTCGGCATTGTGCCATTTGTATTAAATTCGGATGCAATTTCTGTGTTTCATCGTCAATAAGAAGGTGCAAGGTATACAGTAAACCTGAAGAATCGGAATCTAAAACTGGACTCACAGGAGGGGTTCAAATCATAAAAAGTGAGAGTGTCAGTCCTCTTGTACTTAAGTCGGCATTGTGCCATTTGTATTAAATTCGGTTGCAATTTCTGTGTTTCATCGTCAATAAGAAGGTCCAAGGGATACAGTAAACCTGAGGTGAGGCATCGGAAACTAAAACTGGACTCACAGGAGAGGTTCCAATCATAGAAAGTTAGAGTGTCAGTCCTCTTGTACTTAAGTCGGAATTGTGCCTTTTGAATTTAATTCCGATGCAATTTCTGTGTTTCATCGTCAATAAGAAGGTGCAAGGTATAGAGTAGACCTGAAGTGAAACATCAGAATCTAAAACAGGACTCACAGGAGAGGTTCAAATCATAGAGAGTGAGGTTGTCAGTCCTCTTGCACTTAAGTCGGCATTGTGCCATTTGTATTAAATTCGGATGCAATTTCTGTGTTTCATCGTCAATAAGAAGGTCCGAGGGATACAGTAAACCTGAAGTGAAGCATTGGAATCTAAAACTGGACTCACAGGAGAGGTTCAAATCATAGAAAATGAGAGTGTCAGTCCTCTTGTACTTAAGTCGGCATTGTGCCATTTGTATTAAATTCGGTTGCAATTTCTGTGTTTCATCGTCAGTAAGAAGGTCCAAGGGATGCAGTAAACCTGAAGTGAGGCATCGGAATCTAAAACTGGACTCACAGGAGAGGTTCCAATCATAGAAAGTTAGAGTGTCAGTCCTCTTGTACTTACGTCGGCATTGTGCCATTTGAATTTAATTCCGATGCAATTTCTGTGTTTCATCGTCAATAAGAAGGTACAAGGTATACAGTAGACCTGAAGTGAAACATCGGAATCTAAAACAGGACTCAAAGGAGAGGTTCAAATCATAGAAAGTGAGAGTGTCAGTCTTCTTGTACTTAGGTGGGCATGTGCCATTTGTATTAAATTCGGATGCAATTTCTGTGTTTCATCGTCAATAAGAAGGTCCAAGGGATACAGTAAACCTGAAGTGAAGCATCGGAATCTAAAACTGGACCCACAGGAGAGATTCAAATCATAGAAAGTTAGAGTGTCACTCCGCTTGTACTTAAGTCGGTATTGTGCCTTTTGTAATAAATTCGGATGCAATTTCTGTGTTTCATCGTCACTAAGAAGGACCAAGTGATACAGTAAACCTTAATTGAAACATCGGAATCTAAAACTGGACTCCCAGGATAGGTTCAAATAATAGAAAGTGAGAGTGTCAGTCATCTTGTAATTAAGTCGGCATTATGCCATTTGTATTAAATTCGGATGCAATTTCTGTGTTTCATCGTCAATAAGAAGGTCCAAGAGATACAGTAAACCTGAAGTGAAGCATCTGAATCTAAAACTGGACTCACAGGAAACGTTCAAATCATAGAAAGTGTGAGTGTCAGTCCTCTTGTACTTAAGTCGGCATTGTGCCATTTGTATTAAATTCGGATGCAATTTCTGTGTTTCATCGTCAATAAGAAGGTCCGAGGGATCCAGTAAACCTGAAGTGAAGCATCGGAATCTAAAACTGGACTCACAGGAGAGGTCAAATCATAGAACGTTAGAATGTCAGTACTCTTGTACTTAAGTCGGCATTGTGCCATTTGTATTAAATTCGGATGCAATTTCTGTGTTTCATCGTCAATAAGAAGGTGCAAGGTATACAGTAAACCTGAAGAATCGGAATCTAGAACTGGACTCACAGGAGAGGTTCAAATCATAGAAAGTGAGAGTGTCAGTCCTCTTGTACTTAAGTCAGCATTGCGCCATTTGTATTAAATTCGGATGCAATTTCTGTGTTTCATTGTCAATAAGAAGGTCCAAGGGATACAGTAAACCTGAAGTGAAGCATCGGAATGTAAAACTGGACTCACAGGAGAGGTTCAAATCATAGAAAGTGAGAGTGTCAGTACTCTTGTACTTAAGTCGGCATTGTGCCATTTGTATTAAATTCGGATGCAATTTCTGCGTTTCATCGCCAATAAGAAGGTCCAAGGGATACAGTAAACCTGAAGTGAAGCATCGGAATCTAAAACTGGACTCACAGGAGAGGTTCAAATCACAGAAAGTGAGAGTGTCAGTCATCTTGTAATTAAGTCGGCATTGTGCCTTTTGAATTTAATTCCGATGCAATATCTGTGTTTCATCGTCAATAAGAGGGTGCAAGGTATACAGTAAACCTGAAACGAAGCATCGGAATCTAAAACTGGACTCACAGGAGATGTTCAAATTATAGAAAGTGAGAGTGTCAGTCATCTTGTAATTAAGTCGGCATTGTGCCTTTTGAATTTAATTCCGATGCAATTTCTGTGTTTCATCGTCAATAAGAAGCTTCAAGGTATACAGTAAACCTGAAGTGAAGCATCGGAATCTAAAACTGGACACACAGGAGAGGTTCAAATCATAGAAAGTGAGAGTGTCAGTCCTCTTGTACTTAAGTCAGCATTGCGCCATTTGTATTAAATTCCGATGCAATTTCTGTGTTTCATCGTCAATAAAAAGGCCCAAGGGATACAGTAAACCTGAAGTGAAGCATCGGAATCTAAAACGGAACTCACAGGATAGGTTCAAATCATAGAAAGTGAGAGTGTCAGTCATCTTGTAATGAAGTCGGCATTATGCCATTTGTATTAAATTCGGATGCAATTTCTGTGTTTCATCGTCTATAAGAAGGTCCAAGGGATACAGTAAACCTGAAGTGAGGCATCGGAATCTAAAACTGGACTCACAGGATTGGTTCCAATCATAGAAAGTTAGAGAGTCAGTCCTCTTGTACTTAAGTCGGAATTGTGCCTTTTGAATTTAATTCCGATGCAATTTCTGTGTTTCATCGTCAATAAGAAGGTGCAAGGTATAGAGTAGACCTGAAGTGAAACATCAGAATCTAAAACAGGACTCACAGGAGATGTTCAAATCATAGAAAGTGAGGGTGTCAGTCCTCTTGCACTTAAGTCGGCATTGTGCCATTTGTATTAAATTCGGATGCGATTTCTGTGTTTCATCGTCAATAAGAAGGTCCAAGGGATACAGTAAACCTGAAGTGAAGCATTGGAATCTAAAACTGGACTCACAGGAGAGGTTCAAATCATAGAAAATGAGAGTGTCAGTCCTCTTGTACTGAAGTCGGCATTGTGCTATTTGTATTTAATTTGGTTGCAACTTCTGTGTTTCATCGTCAGTAAGAGGGTCCAAGGGATACAGTAAACCTGAAGTGAGGCATCGGAATCTAAAACTGGACTCACAGGAGAGGTTCCAATCATAGAAAGTTAGTGTGTCAGTCCTCTTGTACTTACGTCGGCATTGTGCCTTTTGAATTTAATTCCGATGCAATTTCTGTGTTTCATCGTCAATAAGAAGGTACAAGGTATGCAGTAGACCTGAAGTGAAACATCGGAATCTAAAACAGGACTCAAAGGAGAGGTTCAAATCATAGAAAGTGAGAGTGTCAGTCTACTTGTACTTAAGTCGGCATGTGCCATTTGTATTAAATTGGGATGCAATTTCTGTGTTTCATCGTCAATAAGAAGGTCCAAGGGATACAGTAAACCTGAAGTGAAGCATCGGAATCTAAAACTGGACCCACAGGAGAGATTCAAATCATAGAAAGTTAGAGTGTCACTCCGCTTGTCCTTAAGTCGGTATTGTGCCTTTTGTAATAAATTCGGATGCAATTTCTGTGTTTCATCGTCAATAAGAAGGACCAAGTGATACAGTAAACCTTAAGTGAAACATCGGAATCTAAAACTGGACTCCCAGGATAGGTTCAAATAATAGAAAGTGAGAGTGTCAGTCATCTTGTAATTAAGTCGGCATTATGCCATTTGTATTAAATTCGGATGCAATTTCTGTGTTTCATCGTCAATAAGAAGGTCCAAGAGATACAGTAAACCTGAAGTGAAGCATCTGAATCTAAAACTGGACTCACAGGAAAGGTTCAAATCATAGAAAGTGTGAGTGTCAGTCCTCTTGTACTTAAGTCGGCATTGTGCCATTTGTATTAAATTCGGATGCAATTTCTGTGTTTCATCGTCAATAAGAAGGTCCAAGGGATCCAGTAAACCTGAAGTGAAGCATCGGAATCTAAAACTGGACTCACAGGAGAGGTCAAATCGTAGAACGTTAGAATGTCAGTACTCTTGTACTTAAGTCGGCATTGTGCCATTTGTATTAAATTCGGATGCAATTTCTGTGTTTCATCGTCAATAAGAAGGTGCAAGGTATACAGTAAACCTGAAGAATCGGAATCTAAATCTGGACTCACAGGAGAGGTTCCAATCATAGAAAGTTAGAGTGTCAGTCCTCTTGTACTTAAGTCGGCATTGTGCCTTTTGAATTTAATTCCGATGCAATTTCTGTGTTTCATCGTCTATAAGAAGGTCCAAATGATACAGTAAACCTTAAGTGAAACATCGGAAACTAAAACTGGACTCCCAGGATAGTTTCAAATAATAGAAAGTGAGAGTGTCAGTCATCTTGTAATTAAGTTGGCATTATGCCATTTGTATTAAATTCGGATGCAATTTCTGTGCTTCATCGTCAATAAGAAGGTCTAAGAGATACAGTAAACCTGAAGTGAAGCATCTGAATCTAAAACTGGACTCACAGGAAATGTTCAAATCATAGAAAGTGTGAGTGTCAGTCCTCTTGTACTTAAGTCGGCATTGTGCCATTTGTATTAAATTCGGTTGCAATTTCTGTGTTTCATCGTCAGTAAGAGGGTCCAAGGGATACAGTAAACCTGAAGTGAAGCATCGGAATCTAAAACTGGACTCACAGGAGAGGTCAAATCATAGAACGTTAGAGTGCCACTCCTCTTGTACTTGAGTCGGTATTGTGCCTTTTGTATTAAATTCTTATGCAAACTCTGTGTTTCATCGTCAATAAGAAGTTCCAAGGGATACAGTAAACCAGAAGTGATGCATCGGAATCCAAAACTGGGCTCACAGGAGAGGTTCGAATCATAGAAAGTTAGAATGTCAGTCCTCTTGTACTTAAGTCGGCATTGTGCCTTTTGTATTAAATTCGGATGCAATTTCTGTGTTTCATCGTCAATAAGAAGGTCCAAGGTATACAGTAAACCTGAGGAATCGGAATCTAAAACTGGACTCACAGGAGAGGTCAAATCGTAGAACGTTAGAATGTCAGTACTCTTGTACTTAAGTCGGCATTGTGCCATTTGTATTAAATTCGGATGCAATTTCTGTGTTTCATCGTCAATAAGAAGGTCCAAGGTGTACAGTAAACCTGAAGAATCGGAATGTAAAACTGGACTCACAGGAGATGTTCAAATTATAGAAAGTGAGAGTGTCAGTCCTCTTGTACTTAAGTCGTCATTGTGCCTTTTGTATTAAATTCGGATGCAATTTCTATGTTTCATCGTCAATAAGAAGGTCCAAGGGATACAGTAAAAATGTAGTGAAGCAGCAGAATCTAAATCTGGACTCACAGGAGAGGTTCCAATCATAGAAAGTTAGAGTGTCAGTCCTCTTGTACTTAAGTCGGCATTGTGCCTTTTGAATTTAATTCCGATGCAATTTCTGTGTTTCATCGTCTATAAGAAGGTCCAAATGATACAGTAAACCTTAAGTGAAACATCGGAAACTAAAACTGGACTCCCAGGATAGGTTCAAATAATAGAAAGTGAGAGTGTCAGTCATCTTGTAATTAAGTTGGCATTATGCCATTTGTATTAAATTCGGATGCAATTTCTGTGCTTCATCGTCAATAAGAAGGTCTAAGAGATACAGTAAACCTGAAGTGAAGCATCTGAATCTAAAACTGGACTCACAGGAAATGTTCAAATCATAGAAAGTGTGAGTGTCAGTCCTCTTGTACTTAAGTCGGCATTGTGCCATTTGTATTAAATTCGGTTGCAATTTCTGTGTTTCATCGTCAGTAAGAGGGTCCAAGGGATACAGTAAACCTGAAGTGAAGCATCGGAATCTAAAACTGGACTCACAGGAGAGGTCAAATCATAGAACGTTAGAGTGCCACTCCTCTTGTACTTGAGTCGGTATTGTGCCTTTTGTATTAAATTCTTATGCAAACTCTGTGTTTCATCGTCAATAAGAAGTTCCAAGGGATACAGTAAACCAGAAGTGATGCATCGGAATCCAAAACTGGGCTCACAGGAGAGGTTCGAATCATAGAAAGTTAGAATGTCAGTCCTCTTGTACTTAAGTCGGCATTGTGCCTTTTGTATTAAATACGGATGCAATTTCTGTGTTTCATCGTCAATAAGAAGGTCCAAGGTATACAGTAAAACTGAAGAATCGGAATCTAAAACTGGACTCACAGGAGAGGTTCAAATCATAGAAAGTGAGAGTGTCAGTCCTCTTGTACTTAAGTCGGCATTGCGCCATTTGTATTAAATTCGGATGCAATTTCTGTGTTTCATTGTCAATAAGAAGGTCCAAGGGATACAGTAAACCTGCAGTGAAGCATCGGAATGTAAAACTGGACTCACAGGAGAGGTTCAAATAATAGAAAGTGAGAGTGTCAGTACTCTTGTACTTAAGTCGGCATTGTGCCATTTGTATTAAATTCGGATGCAATTTCTGTGTTTCATCGCCAATAAGAAGGTCCAAGGGATACAGTAAACCTGAAGTGAAGCATCGGAATCTAAAACTGGACTCACAGGAGAGGTTCAAATCATTGAAAGTGAGAGTGTCAGTCATCTTGTAATTAAGTCGGCATTGTGCTTTTTGAATTTAATTCCGATGCAATTTCTGTGTTTCATCGTCAATAAGAGGGTGCAAGGTATACAGTAAACCTGAAATGAAGCATCGGAATAAAACTGGACTCACAGGAGAGGTTCAAATCATAAAAAGTTAGAGTGTCAGTACTCTTTTATTTAAGTCGGCATTGTGCGTTTTAAATTTAATTCCTATGCAATATCTGTGTTTCATCGTCAACAAGAAGGTCCAAGGGATAAAGTAAACCTGAAGTGAAGCATCGGAATCTAGAACTGGACTCACAGGAGATGTTCAAATCATAGAAAGTGAGAGTGTCAGTCCCCTTGTACTTAAGCCGCCATTGAGATTTTTGTATTAAATTCGGACGCAATTTCTGTGTTTCATCGTCAATAAGAAGGTCCAAGGGATACAGTAAACCTGAAGTGAAGCATCGGAATCTAAAACTGGACTCACAGGAGAGGTTCAAATCACAGAAAGTGAGAGTGTCAGTCATCTTGTAATTAAGTCGGCATTGTGGATTTTGAATTTAATTCCGATGCAATTTCTGTGTTTCATCGTCAATAAGAGGGTGCAAGGTATACAGTAAACCTGAAACGAAGCATCGGAATCTAAAACTGGACTCACAGGAGATGTTCAAATTATAGAAAGTGAGAGTGTCAGTCATCTTGTAATTAAGTCGGCATTGTGCCTTTTGAATTTAATTCCGATGCAATTTCTGTGTTTCATCGTCAATAAGAAGCTTCAAGGTATACAGTAAACCTGAAGTGAAGCATCGGAATCTAAAACTGGACACACAGGATAGGTTCAAATCATAGAAAGTGAGAGTGTCAGTCATCTTGTAATTAAGTCGGCATTATGCTATTTGTATTAAATTCGGATGCAATTTCTGTGTTTCATCGTCAATAAGAAGGTGCAAGGTATATAGTAAACCTGAAGTGAAGCATCGGAATCTAAAACTGGACTCACAGGAAAGGTTCAACTCATAGAATGTGAGCGTGTCAGTCCTCTTGTACTTGATTCGGCATTGTGCCTTTTGTATTAAATTCAGATGCAATTTCTGTGTTTCATCGTCAATAAAAAGGCCCAAGGGATACAGTAAACCTGAAGTGAAGCATCGGAATCTAAAACGGAACTCACAGGATAGGTTCAAATCATAGAAAGTGAGAGTGTCAGTCATCTTGTAATGAAGTCGGCATTATGCCATTTGTATTAAATTCGGATGCAATTTCTGTGTTTCATCGTCTATAAGAAGGTCCAAGGGATACAGTAAACCTGAAGTGAGGCATCGGAATCTAAAACTGGACTCACAGGATTGGTTCCAATCATAGAAAGTTAGAGTGTCAGTCCTCTTGTACTTAAGTCGGAATTGTGCCTTTTGAATTTAATTCCGATGCAATTTCTGTGTTTCATCGTCAATAAGAAGGTGCAAGGTATAGAGTAGACCTGAAGTGAAACATCAGAATCTAAAACAGGACTCACAGGAGATGTTCAAATCATAGAAAGTGAGGGTGTCAGTCCTCTTGCACTTAAGTCGGCATTGTGCCATTTGTATTAAATTCGGATGCGATTTCTGTGTTTCATCGTCAATAAGAAGGTCCAAGGGATACAGTAAACCTGAAGTGAAGCATTGGAATCTAAAACTGGACTCACAGGAGAGGTTCAAATCATAGAAAATGAGAGTGTCAGTCCTCTTGTACTGAAGTCGGCATTGTGCCATTTGTATTTAATTTGGTTGCAACTTCTGTGTTTCATCGTCAGTAAGAGGGTCCAAGGGATACAGTAAACCTGAAGTGAGGCATCGGAATCTAAAACTGGACTCACAGGAGAGGTTCCAATCATAGAAAGTTAGTGTGTCAGTCCTCTTGTACTTACGTCGGCATTGTGCCTTTTGAATTTAATTCCGATGCAATTTCTGTGTTTCATCGTCAATAAGAAGGTACAAGGTATGCAGTAGACCTGAAGTGAAACATCGGAATCTAAAACAGGACTCAAAGGAGAGGTTCAAATCATAGAAAGTGAGAGTGTCAGTCTACTTGTACTTAAGTCGGCATGTGCCATTTGTATTAAATTGGGATGCAATTTCTGTGTTTCATCGTCAATAAGAAGGTCCAAGGGATACAGTAAACCTGAAGTGAAGCATCGGAATCTAAAACTGGACCCACAGGAGAGATTCAAATCATAGAAAGTTAGAGTGTCACTCCGCTTGTCCTTAAGTCGGTATTGTGCCTTTTGTAATAAATTCGGATGCAATTTCTGTGTTTCATCGTCAATAAGAAGGACCAAGTGATACAGTAAACCTTAAGTGAAACATCGGAATCTAAAACTGGACTCCCAGGATAGGTTCAAATAATAGAAAGTGAGAGTGTCAGTCATCTTGTAATTAAGTCGGCATTATGCCATTTGTATTAAATTCGGATGCAATTTCTGTGTTTCATCGTCAATAAGAAGGTCCAAGAGATACAGTAAACCTGAAGTGAAGCATCTGAATCTAAAACTGGACTCACAGGAAAGGTTCAAATCATAGAAAGTGTGAGTGTCAGTCCTCTTGTACTTAAGTCGGCATTGTGCCATTTGTATTAAATTCGGATGCAATTTCTGTGTTTCATCGTCAATAAGAAGGTCCAAGGGATCCAGTAAACCTGAAGTGAAGCATCGGAATCTAAAACTGGACTCACAGGAGAGGTCAAATCGTAGAACGTTAGAATGTCAGTACTCTTGTACTTAAGTCGGCATTGTGCCATTTGTATTAAATTCGGATGCAATTTCTGTGTTTCATCGTCAATAAGAAGGTGCAAGGTATACAGTAAACCTGAAGAATCGGAATCTAAATCTGGACTCACAGGAGAGGTTCCAATCATAGAAAGTTAGAGTGTCAGTCCTCTTGTACTTAAGTCGGCATTGTGCCTTTTGAATTTAATTCCGATGCAATTTCTGTGTTTCATCGTCTATAAGAAGGTCCAAATGATACAGTAAACCCTAAGTGAAACATCGGAAACTAAAACTGGACTCCCAGGATAGGTTCAAATAATAGAAAGTGAGAGTGTCAGTCATCTTGTAATTAAGTTGGCATTATGCCATTTGTATTAAATTCGGATGCAATTTCTGTGCTTCATCGTCAATAAGAAGGTCTAAGAGATACAGTAAACCTGAAGTGAAGCATCTGAATCTAAAACTGGACTCACAGGAAATGTTCAAATCATAGAAAGTGTGAGTGTCAGTCCTCTTGTACTTAAGTCGGCATTGTGCCATTTGTATTAAATTCGGTTGCAATTTCTGTGTTTCATCGTCAGTAAGAGGGTCCAAGGGATACAGTAAACCTGAAGTGAAGCATCGGAATCTAAAACTGGACTCACAGGAGAGGTCAAATCATAGAACGTTAGAGTGCCACTCCTCTTGTACTTGAGTCGGTATTGTGTATTTTGTATTAAATTCTTATGCAAACTCTGTGTTTCATCGTCAATAAGAAGTTCCAAGGGATACAGTAAACCAGAAGTGATGCATCGGAATCCAAAACTGGGCTCACAGGAGAGGTTCGAATCATAGAAAGTTAGAATGTCAGTCCTCTTGTACTTAAGTCGGCATTGTGCCTTTTGTATTAAATTCGGATGCAATTTCTGTGTTTCATCGTCAATAAGAAGGTCCAAGGTATACAGTAAACCTGAGGAATCGGAATCTAAAACTGGACTCACAGGAGAGGTCAAATCGTAGAACGTTAGAATGTCAGTACTCTTGTACTTAAGTCGGCATTGTGCCATTTGTATTAAATTCGGATGCAATTTCTGTGTTTCATCGTCAATAAGAAGGTCCAAGGTGTACAGTAAACCTGAAGAATCGGAATGTAAAACTGGACTCACAGGAGATGTTCAAATTATAGAAAGTGAGAGTGTCAGTCCTCTTGTACTTAAGTCGTCATTGTGCCTTTTGTATTAAATTCGGATGCAATTTCTATGTTTCATCGTCAATAAGAAGGTCCAAGGGATACAGTAAAAATGTAGTGAAGCAGCAGAATCTAAATCTGGACTCACAGGAGAGGTTCCAATCATAGAAAGTTAGAGTGTCAGTCCTCTTGTACTTAAGTCGGCATTGTGCCTTTTGAATTTAATTCCGATGCAATTTCTGTGTTTCATCGTCTATAAGAAGGTCCAAATGATACAGTAAACCTTAAGTGAAACATCGGAAACTAAAACTGGACTCCCAGGATAGGTTCAAATAATAGAAAGTGAGAGTGTCAGTCATCTTGTAATTAAGTTGGCATTATGCCATTTGTATTAAATTCGGATGCAATTTCTGTGCTTCATCGTCAATAAGAAGGTCTAAGAGATACAGTAAACCTGAAGTGAAGCATCTGAATCTAAAACTGGACTCACAGGAAATGTTCAAATCATAGAAAGTGTGAGTGTCAGTCCTCTTGTACTTAAGTCGGCATTGTGCCATTTGTATTAAATTCGGTTGCAATTTCTGTGTTTCATCGTCAGTAAGAGGGTCCAAGGGATACAGTAAACCTGAAGTGAAGCATCGGAATCTAAAACTGGACTCACAGGAGAGGTCAAATCATAGAACGTTAGAGTGCCACTCCTCTTGTACTTGAGTCGGTATTGTGCCTTTTGTATTAAATTCTTATGCAAACTCTGTGTTTCATCGTCAATAAGAAGTTCCAAGGGATACAGTAAACCAGAAGTGATGCATCGGAATCCAAAACTGGGCTCACAGGAGAGGTTCGAATCATAGAAAGTTAGAATGTCAGTCCTCTTGTACTTAAGTCGGCATTGTGCCTTTTGTATTAAATACGGATGCAATTTCTGTGTTTCATCGTCAATAAGAAGGTCCAAGGTATACAGTAAAACTGAAGAATCGGAATCTAAAACTGGACTCACAGGAGAGGTTCAAATCATAGAAAGTGAGAGTGTCAGTCCTCTTGTACTTAAGTCGGCATTGCGCCATTTGTATTAAATTCGGATGCAATTTCTGTGTTTCATTGTCAATAAGAAGGTCCAAGGGATACAGTAAACCTGCAGTGAAGCATCGGAATGTAAAACTGGACTCACAGGAGAGGTTCAAATAATAGAAAGTGAGAGTGTCAGTACTCTTGTACTTAAGTCGGCATTGTGCCATTTGTATTAAATTCGGATGCAATTTCTGTGTTTCATCGCCAATAAGAAGGTCCAAGGGATACAGTAAACCTGAAGTGAAGCATCGGAATCTAAAACTGGACTCACAGGAGAGGTTCAAATCATTGAAAGTGAGAGTGTCAGTCATCTTGTAATTAAGTCGGCATTGTGCTTTTTGAATTTAATTCCGATGCAATTTCTGTGTTTCATCGTCAATAAGAGGGTGCAAGGTATACAGTAAACCTGAAATGAAGCATCGGAATAAAACTGGACTCACAGGAGAGGTTCAAATCATAAAAAGTTAGAGTGTCAGTACTCTTTTATTTAAGTCGGCATTGTGCGTTTTAAATTTAATTCCTATGCAATATCTGTGTTTCATCGTCAACAAGAAGGTCCAAGGGATAAAGTAAACCTGAAGTGAAGCATCGGAATCTAGAACTGGACTCACAGGAGATGTTCAAATCATAGAAAGTGAGAGTGTCAGTCCCCTTGTACTTAAGCCGCCATTGAGATTTTTGTATTAAATTCGGACGCAATTTCTGTGTTTCATCGTCAATAAGAAGGTCCAAGGGATACAGTAAACCTGAAGTGAAGCATCGGAATCTAAAACGGAACTCACAGGATAGGTTCAAATCATAGAAAGTGAGAGTGTCAGTCATCTTGTAATTAAGTCGACATTATGCCATTTGTATTAAATTAGGATGCAATTTCTGTGTTTCATCGTCAACAACAAGGTCCAAGGAATACAGTAAACCTGAAGTGAAGCATTGGAATCTAAAACTGAACTCACAGGAGAGGTTCAAATCATAGAAAGTGAGAGTGTCAGTCCTCTTGTACTTAAGTCGGCATTGTGCCATTTGTATTAAATTCGGTTGCAATTTCTGTGTTTCATCGTCAATGAGAAGGTCCAAGGGATACAGTAAACCTGAAGTGAGGCATCGGAATCTAAAACTCGACTCACAGGAGAGGTTCCAATCATAGAAAGTTAGAGTGTCAGTCCTCTTGTACTTAAGTCGGCATTGTGCCATTTGTATTAAATTCGGATGCATTTTCTGTGTTTCATCGTCAATAAAAAGGTCCAAGGGATACAGTAAACCTGAAGTGAAGCATCGGAATCTAAAACTGGACCCACAGGAGAGATTCAAATCATAGAAAATTAGAGTGTCACTCCGCTTGTACTTAAGTTAATATTGTGCCTTTTGTATTAAATTCGGATGCAATTTCTGTGTTTCATCGTCAATAAGAAGGTCCAAGGGATAAAGTAAACCTTAAGTGAAACATCGGAATCTAAAACTGGACTCACAGGATATGTTCAAATCATAGAAAGTGAGAGTGTCAGTCATCTTGTAATTAAGTCGGTAATATGCCATTTGTATTAAATTCGGATGCAATTTCTGTGTTTCATCGTCAATAAGAAGGTCCAAGAGATACAGTAAACCTGAAGTGAAGCATCTGAATCTAAAACTGGACTCACAGGAATGGTTCAAATCATAGAAAGTGTGAGTGTCAGTCCTCTTGTACTTAAGTCGGCATTGTGCCATTTGTATTAAATTCGGTTGCAATTTCTGTGTTTCATCGTCAATAAGAAGGTCCAAGGGATACAGTAAACCTGAAGTGAAGCATCGGAATCTGAAACTGGACTCACAGGAGAGGTCAAATCATAGAAAGTTAGAGTGTCACTCCTCTTGTACCTGAGTCGGTATTGTGCCTTTTGTATTAAATTCTTATTCAAACTCTTTGTTTCATCGACAATAAGAAGGTCCAAGGGATACAGTAAACCTGAAGTGAAGCATCGGAATCTAAAACTGGGCTCACAGGAGAGGTTCAAATCATAGAAAGTAAGAATGTCAGTCCTCTTATACTTAAGTCGGTATTGTGCCTTTTGTATTAAATTCGGATGCAAATTCTGTGTTTCATCGTCAATAAGAAGGTGCAAGGTATACAGTAAACCTGAAGTGAAACATCGGAATCTAAAACTGGACTCACAGGATAGGTTCAAATCATAGAAAGTGAGAGTGTCAGTCATCTTGTAATTAAGTCGGTAATATGCCATTTGTATTAAATTCGGATGCAATTTCTGTGTTTCATTGTCAATAAGAAGGTCCAAGCGATACAATAAACCTGAAGTGAAGCATCGGAATGTAAAACTGGACTCACAGGAGAGGTTCAAATCATAGAAAGTGAGAGAGTCAGTACTCTTGTACTTAAGTCGGCATTGTGCCATTTGTATTAAATTCGGATGCAATTTCTGTGATTCATCGTCAATAAGAAGGTCCAAGGGATACAGTAAACCTGAAGTGAAGCATCGGAAACTAAAACTGGACTCACAGTAGAGGTCAGATCATAGAAAGTTAGAGTGTCACTCCTCTTGTACTAGAGTCGGTATTGTGCATTTTGTATTACATTTTTATGCAAACCCTGTGTTTCATCGTCAATAAGAAGGTCCAAGGGATACAGTAAACCTGAAGTGAAGCATCGGAATCTAAAACTGGACTCACAGTAGAGGTCAGATCATAGAAAGTTAGAGTGTCACTCCTCTTGTACTAGAGTCGGTATTGTGCATTTTGTATTACATTTTTATGCAAACCCTGTGTTTCATCGTCAATAAGAAGGTCCAAGGGATACAGTAAACCTGAAGTGAAGCATCGGAATCTAAAACTGGGCTCACAGGAGAGGTTCAAATCATAGAAAGTTTGAATGTCAGTCCTCTTGTACTTAAGTCGGCATTGTGCCTTTTGTATTGAATTGGGATGCAATATCTGTGTTTCATCGTCAATAAGAAGGTGCAAGGTATACAGTAAACCTGAAGAATCGGAATCTAAAACTGGACTCACAGGAGAGGTTCAAATCATAGAAAGTGAGAGTGTCAGTCATCTTGTAATTAAGTCGGCATTATGCCATTTGTATTAAATTCGGATGTAATTTCTGTGTTTCATCGTCAATAAGAAGGTCCAAGGGTTACAGTAAACCTGAAGTGAAGCATCGGAATCTAAAACGGAACTCACAGGATAGGTTCAAATCATAGAAAGTGAGAGTGTCAGTCATCTTGTAATTAAGTCGGCATTATGACATTTGTATTAAATTCGGATGCAATTTCTGTGTTTCATCGTCACTAAGAAGGTCCAAGGGATACAGTAAACCTGAAGTGAAGCATTGGAATCTAAAACTGGACTCACAGGAAAGGTTCAAATCATAGAAATTGTGAGTGTCAGTCCTCTTGTACTTAAGTTGGCGTTGTGCCATTTGTATTAAATTCGGATGCAATTTCTGTGTTTCATCGTCAATAAGAAGGTACAAGGGATACAGTAAACCTGAAGTGAAGCATCGGAATCTAAAACTGGACTCACAGGAGAGGTCAAATCATAGAAAGATTGAGTGTCACTCCTCTTGTACTTGAGTAAGTCTTGTGCCTTTTGTATTAAATTCTTATGGAAACTCTGTGTTTCATCGTCAATAAGAAGGTCCAAGGGATACAGTAAACCTGAAGTGAAGCATTGGAATCTAAAACTGGACTCACAGGAAAGGTTCAAATAATAGAAAGTGAGAGTGTCAGTCCTCTTGTACTTAAGTCGGCATTGTGCCATTTGTATTAAATTCGGATGCAATTTCTGTGTTTCATCGTCAATAAGAAGGTTTAAGGGATACAGTAAACCTGAAGTGAAGCATCGGAATGTAAAACTGGACTCACAGGAAACGTTCAAATCATAGAAAGTGAGAGTGTCAGTACTCTTGCACTTAAGTCGGCATTGTGCCATTTGTATTAAATTCGGATGCAATTTCTGTGTTTCATCTCCAATAAGAAGGTCCAAGGGATACAGTAAACCTGAAGTGAAGCATCGGAATCTAAAACTGGACTCACAGGAGAGGTTCAAATCATAGAAAGTGAGAGTGTCAGTCATCTTGTATTTAAGTCGGCATTGTGCCTTTTGAATTTAATTCCGATGCAATTTCTGTGTTTGATCGTCAATAAGAGGGTGCAAGGTATACAGTAAACCTGAAATGAAGCGTCAGAATCTAAAACTGGACTCACAGGAGATGTTCACATTATAGAAAGTGAGAGTGTCAGTCCTCTTGTACTTAAGTCGTCATTGTGCCTTTGTATTAAATTCGGATGCAATTTCTGTGTTTCATCGTCAATAAGAAGGTCCAAGGGATACAGTAAACATGTAGTGAAGCATCGGAATCTAAATCTGGACTCACAGGAGAGGTTCCAATCATAGAAAGTTTGAGTGTCAGTCCTCTTGTACTTAAGTCGGCATTGTGCCTTTTGAATTTAATTCCGATGCAATTTCTGTGTTTCATCGTCAATAAGAAGGTGCAAGGTATACTGTAAACCTGAAGTGAAGCATCGGAATCTAAAACTGGACTCACAGGAGAGGTTCAAATCATAGAATGTGAGAGTGTCAGTCCACTTGTACTTAAGTCGCCATTGTGCCTTTTGTATTAAATTCGGATGCAATTTCTGTCTTTCATCGTCAACAAGAAGGACCAAGCGATACAGTAAACCTGAAGTGAAGCATCGGAATCTAAAACTGGACTCACAGGAGAGGTTCAAATCATAGAAAGTTAGAGTGTCATTCCGCTTGTACTTAAGTCGGTATTGTGCCTTTTGTATTAAGTTCGGATACAATTTCTGTGTTTCATCGTCAATAAGAAGGTCCAAGGGATACAGTAAACCTTAAGTGAAACATCGGAACCTAAAACTGGACTCACAGGATAGGTTCAAATCATAGAAAGTGAGAGTGTCAGTCATCTTGTAATTAAGTCGGCATTATGCCATTTGTATTTAATTCGGATGCAATTTCTGTGTTTCATCGTCAATAAGAAGGTCCAAGAGATACAGTAAACCTGAAGTAAAGCATCTGAATCTAAAACTGGACTCACAGGAAAGGTTCAGATCATAGAAAGTGTGAGTGTCAGTCCTCTTTTACTTAAGTCGGCATTGTGCCATTTGTATTAAATTCGGATGCAATTTCTGTGATTCATCGTCAATAAGAAGGTCCAAGGGATACAGTAAACCTGAAGTGAAGCATCGGAATCTAAAACTGGACCCACAGGAGAGGTCAAGTCATAGAAAGTTAGAGTGTCACTCCTCTTGTACTAGAGTCGGTATTGTGCCTTTTGTATTAAATTCTTATCAAACTCTGTGTTTCATCGTCAATAAGAAGGTCCAAGGGATACAGTAAACCTGAAGTGAAGCATCGGAATGTAAAACTGGACTCACAGGAGACGTTCAAATCATAGAAAGTGAGAGTATCAGTACTCTTGCACTTAAGTCGGCATTGTGCCATTTGTATTAAATTCGGATGCAATTTCTGTGTTTCATCGCCAATAAGAAGGTCCAAGGGATACAGTAAACCTGAAGTGAAGCATCGGAATCTAAAACTGGACTCACAGGAGAGGTTCAAATCATAGAAAGTGAGAGTGTCAGTCGTCTTGTACTTAAGTCGGCATTGCGAATTTTTTGTTACATTCGGATGTAAAATCTGTGTTTCATCGTCAATACGAAGGTTTAAGGGTTATAGTAAACCTGAAGTGAAGCATTGGAATCTAAAACTGGACTCACTGGAGAGGTTCAAATCATAGAAAGTGAGAGTGTCAGTCCTCTTGTACTGAAGTCGGCATGGTGCGTTTTGTATTAAATTCGGATGCAATTTCTGTGTTTCATCGTCAATAAGATGGTGCAAGGTATATAGTAAACCTGAAGTGAAGCATCGGAATCTAAAACTGGACTCACAGAAGAGGTTCAACTCATAGAATGTGAGAGTGTCAGTCCTCTTGTACTTGATTCGGCATTGTGCCTTTTGTATTAAATTCAGATGCAATTTCTGTGTTTCATCGTCAATAAGAAGGTCCAAGGGAAACAGTAAAGCTGAAGTGAAGCATCGGTATCTAAATCTGGAAACACAGGAGAGGTTCCAATCATAGAAAGTTAGAGTGTCAGTCCTCTTGTACTTAAGTCGGCATTGTGCCATTTGAATTTAATTCCGATGCAATTTCTGTGTTTCATTGTCAATAAGAAGGTGCAAGGTATACAGTAAACCTGAAGTGAAGCATCGGAATCTAAAACTGGACTCACAGGAGAGGTCAATTCATAGAAAGTTAGAGTGTCACTCCTCTTGTACTAGAGTCGGTATTGTGCCTTTTGTATTAAATTCTTATGCAAACTCTGTGTTTCATCGTCAATAAGTAGGTCCAAGGGATACAGTAAACCTGAAGTGAAGCATCGGAATCTAAAACTGGGCTCACAGGAGAGGTTCAAATCACAGAAAGTTAGAATGTCTCTCCTCTTGTACTTAAGTCGGCATTGTGCCTTTTGTATTAAATTCGGATGCAATTTCTGTGTTTCATCGTCAATAAGAAGGTGCAAGGTATACAGTAAACCTGAATAATCGGAATCTAAAAGTGGACTCACAGGAGAGGTTAAAATTATAGAAAGTGAGAGTGTCAGTCCTCTTGTACTTAAGTCGGCATTGCGCCTTTTTTGTTACATTCGGATGCAAAATCTGTGTTTCATCGTCAATACGAAGGTTTAAGGGATATAGTAAACCTGAAGTGAAGCATCGGAATCTAAAACTGGACTCACAGGAGAGGTCAAATCATAGAAAGTGAGAGTGTCAGTCCTCTTGTACTTAAGTCGGCATTGCGCCATTTGTATTAAATTCGGATGCAATTTCTGCGTTTCATTGTCAATAAGAAGGTCCAAGGGATACAGTAAACCTGAAGTGAAGCATCGGAATGTAAAACTGGACCCACAGGAGATGTTCAAATTATAGCAAGTGAGAGTGTCAGTCCTCTTGTACTTAAGTCGTCATTGTGCCTTTTGTATTAAATTCGGATGCAATTTCTGTGTTTCATCGTCAATAAGAAGGTCCAAGGGATACAGTAAACATGTAGTGAAGCATCGGAATCTAAATCTGGACTCACAGAAGAGGTTCCAATCATAGAAAGTTAGAGTGTCAGTCCTCTTGTACTTAAGTCGTCATTGTGCCTTTTCAATTTAATTCCGATGCAATTTCTGTGTTTCATCGTCAATAAGAAGGTGCAAGGTATACAGTAAACCTGAAGTGAAGCATCGGAATATAAAACTGGACTCACAGGAGAGGTTCAAATCATAGAATGTGAGAGTGTCAGTCCACTTGTACTTAAGTCGCCATTGTGCCTTTTGTATTAAATTCGGATGCAATTTCTGTCTTTCATCGTCAACAAGAAGGACCAAGCGATACAGTAAACCTGAAGTGAAGCATCGGAATCTAAAACTGGACTCACAGGAGAGGTTCAAATCATAGAAAGTTAGAGTGTCACTCCGCTTGTACTTAGGTCGGTATTGTGCCTTTTGTATTAAATTCGGATGCAATTTCTGTGTTTCATCGTCAATAAGAAGGTCCAAGGGATACAGTAAACCTTAAGTGAGGCATCGGAATCTAAACTTGGGCTCACAGGAGAGGTTCAACTCATAGAATGTGAGAGTGTCAGTCCTCTTGTACTTGATTCGGCATTGTGCCTTTTGTATTAAATTCAGATGCAATTTCTGTGTTTCATCGTGAATTAGAAGGTCCAAGGGATACAGTAAACCTGAAATGAAGCATCGGAATCTAAAACGGAACTCACAGGATAGGTTCAAATCATAGAAAGTGAGAGTGTCAGCCATCTTGTAATTAAGTCGGCATTATGCCATTTGTATTAAATTCGGATGCAATTTCTGTGTTTCATCGTCAATAAGAAGGTCCAAGGGATACAGTAAACCTGAAGTGAGGCATCGGAATCTAAAACTGGACTCACATGAGAGGTTCCAATCATAGAAAGTAAAAGTGGCAGTCCTCTTGTACTTACGTCGGCATTGTGCCTTTTGAATTTAATTCCGATGCAATTTCTGTGTTTCATCGTCAATAAGAAGGTGCAAGGTATACAGTAAACCTGAAATGACGCATCAGAATCTAATTTTGGACTCACAGGAGATGTTCAAATTATAGAAAGTGAGAGTATCAGTAGTCTAATACTTAAGTCGTCATTGTGCCTTATGTATTAAATTCGGATGCAATTTCTGTGTTTCAACGTCAATAAGAAGGCCCAGGGGATACAGTAAACATGTAGTGAAGCATCGAAATCTAAATCTGGACTCACAGGAGAGGTTCCAATCATAGAAAGTTAGAGTGTCAGTCCTCTTGTACTTATGTCGGCATTGTGACTTTTGAATTTAATTCCGATGCAATTTCTGTGTTTCATCGTCAATAAGAAGGTGCAAGGTATACAGTAAACCTGAAGTGAAGCACCGGAATCTAAAACTGGACTCACAGGAGAGGTCAAATCATAGAAAATTAGAGTGTCACTCCTCATGTACTAGAGTCGGTATTGTGCCTTTTGTGTTACATTCTTATGCAAACTCTGTGTTTCATCGTCAATAAGAAGGTCCAAGGGATACAGTAAACCTGAAGTGAAGCATCGGAACCTAAAACTGGGCTCACAGGAGAGGTTCAAATCATAGAAAGTTAGAATGTCAGTCACTTGTACTTAAGTCGGCATTGTGCCTTTTGTATTAAATTCGGATGCAATTTCTGTGTTTCATCGTCAATAAGAAGGTGCAAGGTATACAGTAAACCTGAAGAATCGGAATCTAAAACTGGACTCACAGGAGAGGTTCAAATCATAGAAAGTGAGAGTGTCAGTCGTCTTGTACTTAAGTCGGCATTGCGCCTTTTTTGTTACATTCGGATGCAAAATCTGTTTTTCATCGTCAATACGAAGTTTTAAGGGATATAGTAAACCTGAAGTGAAGCATTGGAATCTAAAACTGGACTCACTGGAGAGGTTCAAATCATAGAAAGTGAGAGTGTCAGTCCTCTTGTACTGAAGTCGGCATGGTGCGTTTTGTATTAAATTCGGATGCAATTTCTGTGTTTCATCGTCAATAAGAAGGTGCAAGGTATATAGTAAACCTGAAGTGAAGCATCGGAATCTAAAACTGGACTCACAGGAAAGGTTCAACTCATAGAATGTGAGAGTGTCAGTCCTCTTGTACTTGATTCGGCATTGTGCCTATTGTATTAAATTCAGATGCAATTTCTGTGTTTCATCGTCAATAAGAAGGTCCAAGGGATACAGTAAACCTGAAGTGAAGCATCGGAATCTAAAACGGAACTCACAGGATAGGTTCAAATCATAGAAAGTGAGAGTGTCAGTCATCTTGTAATTAAGTCGGCATTATGGCATTTGTATTAAATTCGGATGCAATTTCTGTGTTTCATCGTCAATAAGAAGGTCCAAGAGATACAGTAAACCTGAAGTGAAGCATCTGAATCTAAAACTGGACTCACAGGAAAGGTTCAAATCATAGAAAGTGTGAGTGTCAGTCCTCTTGTACTTAAGTCGGCATTGTGCCATTTGTATTAAATTCGGATGCAATTTCTGTGTTTCATCGTCAATAAGAAGGTCCAAGGGATCCAGTAAACCTGAAGTGAAGCATCGGAATCTAAAACTGGACTCACAGTAGAGTTCAAATCATAGGACGTTAGAATGTCAGTACTCTTGTACTTAAGTCGGCATTGTGCCATTTGTATTAAATTCGGATGCAATTTCTGTGTTTCATCGTCAATAAGAAGGTGCAAGGTATACAGTAAACCTGAAGAATCGGAATCAAGAACTGGACTCACAGGAGAGGTTCAAATCATAGAAAGTGAGAGTGTCAGTCCTCTTGTACTTAAGTCAGCATTGCGCCATTTGTATTAAATTCGGATGCAATTTCTGTGTTTCATTGTCAATAAGAAGGTCCAAGGGATACAGTAAACCTGAAGTGAAGCATCGGAATGTAAAACTGGACTCACAGGAGAGATTCAAATCATAGAAAGTGAGAGTGTCAGTACTCTTGTACTTAAGTCGGCATTGTGCCATTTGTATTAAATTCGGATGCAATTTCTGCGTTTCATCGCCAATAAGAAGGTCCAAGGGATACAGTAAACCTGAAGTGAAGCATCGGAATCTAAAACTGGACTCACAGGAGAGGTTCAAATCATAGAAAGTGAGAGTGTCAGTCATCTTGTAATTAAGTCGGCATTGTGCCTTTTGAATTTAATTCCGATGCAATTTCTGTGTTTCATCGTCAATAAGAGGGTGCAAGGTATACAGTAAACCTGAAACGAAGCATCGGAATCTAAAACTGGACTCACAGGAGATGTTCAAATTATAGAAAGTGAGAGTGTCAGTCATCTTGTAATTAAGTCGGCATTGTGCCTTTTGAATTTAATTCCGATGCAATTTCTGTGTTTCATCGTCAATAAGACGCTTCAAGGTATACAGTAAACCTGAAGTGAAGCATCGGAATCTAAAACTGGACACACAGGATAGGTTCAAATCATATAAAGTGAGAGTGTCAGTCATCTTGTAATTAAGTCGGCATTATGCTCTTTGTATTAAATTCGGATGCAATTTCTGTGTTTCATCGTCAATAAGAAGGTGCAAGGTATATAGTAAACCTGAAGTGAAGCATCGGAATCTAAAACTGGACTCACAGGAAAGGTTCAACTCATAGAATGTGAGAGTGTCAGTCCTCTTGTACTTGATTCGGCATTGTGCCTTTTGTATTAAATTCAGATGCAATTTCTGTGTTTCATCGTCAATAAGAAGGTCCAAGGGATACAGTAAACCTGAAGTGAAGCATCGGAATCTAAAACGGAACTCACAGGATAGGTTCAAATCATAGAAAGTGAGAGTGTCAGTCATCTTGTAATGAAGTCGGCATTATGCCATTTGTATTAAATTCGGATGCAATTTCTGTGTTTCATCGTCAATAAGAAGGTAAAAGGGATACAGTAAACCTGAAGTGAAGCATTGGAATCTAAAACTGGACTCACAGGAGAGGTTCAAATCATAGAAAATGAGAGTGTCAGTCCTCTTGTACTTAAGTCGGCATTGTGCCATTTGTATTTAATTTGGTTGCAACTTCTGTGTTTCATCGTCAGTAAGAGGGTCCAAGGGATACAGTAAATTTGAAGTGAGGCATCGGAATCTAAAACTGGACTCACAGGAGAGGTTCCAATCATAGAAAGTTAGAGTGTCAGTCCTCTTGTACTTACGTCGGCATTGTGCCTTTTGAATTTAATTCCGATGCAATTTCTGTGTTTTATCGTCAATAAGAAGGTACAAGGTATGCAGTAGACCTGAAGTGAAACATCGGAATCTAAAACAGGACTCATAGGAGAGGTTCAAATCATAGAAAGTGAGAGTGTCAGTCTTCTTGTACTTAAGTCGGCATGTGCCATTTGTATTAAATTGGGATGCAATTTCTGTGTTTCATCGTCAATAAGAAGGTCCGAGGGATACAGTAAACCTGAAGTGAAGCATCGGAATCTAAAACTGGACCCACAGGAGAGATTCAAATCATAGAAAGTTAGAGTGTCACTCCGCTTGTCCTTAAGTCGGTATTGTGCCTTTTGTAATAAATTCGGATGCAATTTCTGTGTTTCATCGTCAATAAGAAGGACCAAGTGATACAGTAAACCTTAAGTGAAACATCGGAATCTAAAACTGGACTCCCAGGATAGGTTCAAATAATAGAAAGTGAGAGTGTCAGTCATCTTGTAGTTAAGTCGGCATTATGCCATTTGTATTAAATTCAGATGCAATTTCTGTGTTTCATCGTCAATAAGAAGGTCCAAGAGATACAGTAAACCTGAAGTGAAGCATCTGAATCTAAAACTGGACTCACAGGAAAGGTTCAAATCATAGAAAGTGTGAGTGTCAGTCCTCTTGTACTTAAGTCGGCATTGTGCCATTTGTATTAAATTCGGATGCAATTTCTGTGTTTCATCGTCAATAAGAAGGTCCAAGGGATCCAGTAAACCTGAAGTGAAGCATCGGAATCTAAAACTGGATTCACAGGAGAGGTCAAATCGTAGAACGTTAGAATGTCAGTACTCTTGTACTTAAGTCGGCATTGTGCCATTTGTATTAAATTCGGATGCAATTTCTGTGTTTCATCGTCAATAAGAAGGTGCAAGGTATACAGTAAACCTGAAGAATCGGAATGTAAAACTGGACTCACAGGAGATGTTCAAATTATAGAAAGTGAGAGTGTCAGTCCTCTTGTACTTAAGTCGTCATTGTGCCTTTTGTATTAAATTCGGATGCAATTTCTATGTTTCATCGTCAATAAGAAGGTCCAAGGGATACAGTAAACATGTAGTGAAGCAGCAGAATCTAAATCTGGACTCACAGGAGAGGTTCCAATCATAGAAAGTTAGGGTGTCAGTCCTCTTGTACTTAAGTCGGCATTGTGCCTTTTGAATTTAATTCCGATGCAATTTCTGTGTTTCATCGTCTATAAGAAGGTCCAAATGATACAGTAAACCTTAAGTGAAACATCGGAAACTAAAACTGGACTCCCAGGATAGGTTCAAATAATAGAAAGTGAGAGTGTCAGTCATCTTGTAATTAAGTTGGCATTATGCCATTTGTATTAAATTCGGATGCAATTTCTGTGCTTCATCGTCAATAAGAAGGTCTAAAAGATACAGTAAACCTGAAGTGAAGCATCCGAATCTAAAACTGGACTCACAGGAAATGTTCAAATCATAGAAAGTGTGAGTGTCAGTCCTCTTTTACTTAAGTCGGCATTGTGCCTTTTGTATTAAATTCGGATGCAATTTCTGTGTTTCATCGTCAATAAGAAGGTCCAAGGTATACAGTAAACCTGAAGAATCGGAGTCTAAAACTGGACTCAGAGGAGAGGTTCAAATCATAGAAAGTGAGAGTGTCAGTCCTCTTGTACTTAAGTCGGCATTGCGCCATTTGTATTAAATTCGGATGCAATTTCTGTGTTTCATTGTCAATAAGAAGGTCCAAGGGATACAATAAACCTGAAGTGAAGCATCGGAATGTAAAACTGGACTCACAGGAGAGGTTCAAATCATAGAAAGTGAGAGTGTCAGTACTCTTGTACTTAAGTCGGCATTGTGCCATTTGTATTAAATTCGGATGCAATTTCTGTGTTTCATCGCCAATAAGAAGGTCCAAGGGATACAGTAAACCTGAAGTGAAGCATCGGAATCTAAAACTGGACTCACAGGAGAGGTTCAAATCATTGAAAGTGAGAGTGTCAGTCATCTTGTAATTAAGTCGGCATTGTGCTTTTTGAATTTAATTCCGATGCAATTTCTGTGTTTCATCGTCAATAAGAAGGTCCAAGGGATACAGTAAACCTGAAGTGAAGCATCGGAATCTAAAACGGAACTCACAGGATAGTTTCAAATCATAGAAAGTGAGAGTGTCAGTCATCTTGTAATTAAGTCGACATTATGCCATTTGTATTAAATTAGGATGCAATTTCTGTGTTTCATCGTCAATAAGAAGGTCCAAGGGATACAGTAAACCTGAAGTGAAGCATTGGAATCTAAAACTGAACTCACAGGAGAGGTTCAAATCATAGAAAGTGAGAGTGTCAGTCCTCTTGTACTTAAGTCGGCATTGTGCCATTTGTATTAAATTCGGTTGCAATTTCTGTGTTTCATCGTCAATGAGAAGGTCCAAGGGATACAGTAAACCTGAAGTGAGGCATCGGAATCTAAAACTGGACTCACAGGAGAGGTTCCAATCATAGAAAGTTAGAGTGTCAGTCCTATTGTACTTAAGTCGGCATTGTGCCTTTTGAATTTAATTCCGATGCAATTTCTGTGTTTCATCGTCAATAAGAAGGTGCAAGGTATACAGTAGACCTGAAGTGAAACATCGGAATCTAAAACAGGACTCACAGGAGAGGTTCAAATCATAGAAAGTGAGAGTGTCAGTCCTCTTGTACTTAAGTCGGCATTGTGCCATTTGTATTAAATTCGGATGCAATTTCTGTGTTTCATCGTCAATAAGAAAGTCCAAGGGATACAGTAAACCTGAAGTGAAGCATCGGAATCTAAAACTGGACCCACAGGAGAGATTCAAATCATAGAAAATTAGAGTGTCACTCCGCTTGTACTTAAGTTGATATTGTGCCTATTGTATTAAATTCGGATGCAATTTCTGTGTTTCATCGTCAATAAGAAGGTCCAAGGGATACAGTAAACCTTAAGTGAAACATCGGAATCTAAAACTGGACTCACAGGATATGTTCAAATCATAGAAAGTGAGAGTGTCAGTCATCTTGTATTTAAGTCGGTAATATGCCATTTGTATTAAATTCGGATGCAATTTCTGTGTTTCATCGCCAATAAGAAGGTCCAAGGGATACAGTAAACCTGAAGTGAAGCATCGGAATCTAAAACTGGACTCACAGGAGAGGTTCAAATCATAGAAAGTGAGAGTGTCAGTCGTCTTGTACTTAAGTCGGCATTGCGAATTTTTTGTTACATTCGGATGTAAAATCTGTGTTTCATCGTCAATACGAAGGTTTAAGGGTTATAGTAAACCTGAAGTGAAGCATTGGAATCTAAAACTGGACTCACTGGAGAGGTTCAAATCATAGAAAGTGAGAGTGTCAGTCCTCTTGTACTGAAGTCGGCATGGTGCGTTTTGTATTAAATTCGGATGCAATTTCTGTGTTTCATCGTCAATAAGATGGTGCAAGGTATATAGTAAACCTGAAGTGAAGCATCGGAATCTAAAACTGGACTCACAGGAGAGGTTCAACTCATAGAATGTGAGAGTGTCAGTCCTCTTGTACTTGATTCGGCATTGTGCCTTTTGTATTAAATTCAGATGCAATTTCTGTGTTTCATCGTCAATAAGAAGGTCCAAGGGAAACAGTAAAGCTGAAGTGAAGCATCGGTATCTAAATCTGGAAACACAGGAGAGGTTCCAATCATAGAAAGTTAGAGTGTCAGTCCTCTTGTACTTAAGTCGGCATTGTGCCATTTGAATTTAATTCCGATGCAATTTCTGTGTTTCATCGTCAATAAGAAGGTGCAAGGTATACAGTAAACCTGAAGTGAAGCATCGGAATCTAAAACTGGACTCACAGGAGAGGTCAATTCATAGAAAGTTAGAGTGTCACTCCTCTTGTACTAGAGTCGGTATTGTGCCTTTTGTATTAAATTCTTATGCAAACTCTGTGTTTCATCGTCAATAAGTAGGTCCAAGGGATACAGTAAACCTGAAGTGAAGCATCGGAATCTAAAACTGGGCTCACAGGAGAGGTTCAAATCACAGAAAGTTAGAATGTCTCTCCTCTTGTACTTAAGTCGGCATTGTGCCTTTTGTATTAAATTCGGATGCAATTTCTGTGTTTCATCGTCAATAAGAAGGTGCAAGGTATACAGTAAACCTGAAGAATCGGAATCTAAAAGTGGACTCACAGGAGAGGTTAAAATTATAGAAAGTGAGAGTGTCAGTCCTCTTGTACTTAAGTCGGCATTGTGCCTTTTGATTTTAATTCCGATGCAATTTCTGTGTTTCATCGTCAATAAGAAGGTGCAAGGTATACAGTAAACCTGAAGTGAAGCATCGGAATCTTAAACTGGACTCACAGGAGAGGTTCAAATCATAGAACATGAGAGTGTCAGTCCACTTGCACTTAAGTCGGCATTGCGCCTTTTTTGTTACATTCGGATGCAAAATCTGTGTTTCATCGTCAATACGAAGGTTTAAGGGATATAGTAAACCTGAAGTGAAGCATCGGAATCTAAAACTGGACTCACAGGAGAGGTCAAATCATAGAAAGTGAGAGTGTCAGTCCTCTTGTACTTAAGTCGGCATTGCGCCATTTGTATTAAATTCGGATGCAATTTCTGCGTTTCATTGTCAATAAGAAGGTCCAAGGGATACAGTAAACCTGAAGTGAAGCATCGGAATGTAAAACTGGACTCACAGGAGATGTTCAAATTATAGCAAGTGAGAGTGTCAGTCCTCTTGTACTTAAGTCGTCATTGTGCCTTTTGTATTAAATTCGGATGCAATTTCTGTGTTTCATCGTCAATAAGAAGGTCCAAGGGATACAGTAAACATGTAGTGAAGCATCGGAATCTAAATCTGGACTCACAGAAGAGGTTCCAATCATAGAAAGTTAGAGTGTCAGTCCTCTTGTACTTAAGTCGTCATTGTGCATTTTCAATTTAATTCCGATGCAATTTCTGTGTTTCATCGTCAATAAGAAGGTGCAAGGTATACAGTAAACCTGAAGTGAAGCATCGGAATCTAAAACTGGACTCACAGGAGAGGTTCAAATCATAGAAAGTGAGAGTGTCAGTCGTCTTGTACTTAAGTCGGCATTGCGAATTTTTTGTTACATTCGGATGTAAAATCTGTGTTTCATCGTCAATACGAAGGTTTAAGGGTTATAGTAAACCTGAAGTGAAGCATTGGAATCTAAAACTGGACTCACTGGAGAGGTTCAAATCATAGAAAGTGAGAGTGTCAGTCCTCTTGTACTGAAGTCGGCATGGTGCGTTTTGTATTAAATTCGGATGCAATTTCTGTGTTTCATCGTCAATAAGATGGTGCAAGGTATATAGTAAACCTGAAGTGAAGCATCGGAATCTAAAACTGGACTCACAGGAGAGGTTCAACTCATAGAATGTGAGAGTGTCAGTCCTCTTGTACTTGATTCGGCATTGTGCCTTTTGTATTAAATTCAGATGCAATTTCTGTGTTTCATCGTCAATAAGAAGGTCCAAGGGAAACAGTAAAGCTGAAGTGAAGCATCGGTATCTAAATCTGGAAACACAGGAGAGGCTCCAATCATAGAAAGTTAGAGTGTCAGTCCTCTTGTACTTAAGTCGGCATTGTGCCATTTGAATTTAATTCCGATGCAATTTCTGTGTTTCATCGTCAATAAGAAGGTGCAAGGTATACAGTAAACCTGAAGTGAAGCATCGGAATCTAAAACTGGACTCACAGGAGAGGTCAATTCATAGAAAGTTAGAGTGTCACTCCTCTTGTACTAGAGTCGGTATTGTGCCTTTTGTATTAAATTCTTATGCAAACTCTGTGTTTCATCGTCAATAAGTAGGTCCAAGGGATACAGTAAACCTGAAGTGAAGCATCGGAATCTAAAACTGGGCTCACAGGAGAGGTTCAAATCACAGAAAGTTAGAATGTCTCTCCTCTTGTACTTAAGTCGGCATTGTGCCTTTTGTATTAAATTCGGATGCAATTTCTGTGTTTCATCGTCAATAAGAAGGTGCAAGGTATACAGTAAACCTGAAGAATCGGAATCTAAAAGTGGACTCACAGGAGAGGTTAATATTATAGAAAGTGAGAGTGTCAGTCCTCTTGTACTTAAGTCGGCATTGTGCCTTTTGATTTTAATTCCGATGCAATTTCTGTGTTTCATCGTCAATAAGAAGGTGCAAGGTATACAGTAAACCTGAAGTGAAACATCGGAATCTTAAACTGGACTCACAGGAGAGGTTCAAATCATAGAACATGAGAGTGTCAGTCCACTTGCACTTAAGTCGGCATTGCGCCTTTTTTGTTACATTCGGATGCAAAATCTGTGTTTCATCGTCAATACGAAGGTTTAAGGGATATAGTAAACCTGAAGTGAAGCATCGGAATCTAAAACTGGACTCACAGGAGAGGTCAAATCATAGAAAGTGAGAGTGTCAGTCCTCTTGTACTTAAGTCGGCATTGCGCCATTTGTATTAAATTCGGATGCAATTTCTGCGTTTCATTGTCAATAAGAAGGTCCAAGGGATACAGTAAACCTGAAGTGAAGCATCGGAATGTAAAACTGGACTCACAGGAGATGTTCAAATTATAGCAAGTGAGAGTGTCAGTCCTCTTGTACTTAAGTCGTCATTGTGCCTTTTGTATTACATTCGGATGCAATTTCTGTGTTTCATCGTCAATAAGAAGGTCCAAGGGATACAGTAAACATGTAGTGAAGCATCGGAATCTAAATCTGGACTCACAGAAGAGGTTCCAATCATAGAAAGTTAGAGTGTCAGTCCTCTTGTACTTAAGTCGTCATTGTGCATTTTCAATTTAATTCCGATGCAATTTCTGTGTTTCATCGTCAATAAGAAGGTGCAAGGTATACAGTAAACCTGAAGTGAAGCATCGGAATCTAAAACTGGACTCACAGGAGAGGTTCAAATCATAGAATGTGAGAGTGTCAGTCCACTTGTACTTAAGTCGCCATTGTGCCTTTTGTATTAAATTCGGATGCAATTTCTGTCTTTCATCGTCAACAAGAAGGACCAAGCGATACAGTAAACCTGAAGTGAAGCATCGGAATCTAAAACTGGACTCACAGGAGAGGTTCAAATCATAGAAAGTTAGAGTGTCACTCCGCTTGTACTTAGGTCGGTATTGTGCCTTTTGTAATAAATTCGGATGCAATTTCTGTGTTTCATCGTCAATAAGAAGGTCCAAGGGATACAGTAAACCTTAAGTGAAACATCGGAAACTAAAACTGGACCCAAAGGATAGGTTCAAATCATAGAAAGTGAGAGTGTCAGTCATCTTGTGATTAAGTCGGCATTATGCCATTTGTATTTAATTCGGATGCAATTTCTGAGTTTCATCGTCAATAAGAAGGTCCAAGAGATACAGTAAAACTGAAGTAAAGCATCTGAATCTAAAACTGGACTCACTGGGGAGGTTCAAATAATTGAAAGTGAGAGTGTCAGTCCTCTTGTACTGAAGTCGGCATGGTGCGTTTTGTATTAAATACGGATGCAATTTCTGTGTTTCATCGTCAATAAGAAGGTGCAAGGTATATAGTAAACCTGAAGTGAAGCATCGGAATCTAAACTTGGGCTCACAGGAGAGGTTCAACTCATAGAATGTGAGAGTGTCAGTCCTCTTGTACTTGATTCGGCATTGTGCCTTTTGTATTAAATTCAGATGCAATTTCTGTGTTTCATCGTGAATTAGAAGGTCCAAGGGATACAGTAAACCTGAAATGAAGCATCGGAATCTAAAACGGAACTCACAGGATAGGTTCAAATCATAGAAAGTGAGAGTGTCAGTCATCTTGTAATTAAGTCGGCATTATGCCATTTGTATTAAATTCGGATGCAATTTCTGTGTTTCATCGTCAATAAGAAGGTCCAAGGGATACAGTAAACCTGAAGTGAGGCATCGGAATCTAAAACTGGACTCACATGAGAGGTTCCAATCATAGAAAGTAAAAGTGGCAGTCCTCTTGTACTTACGTCGGCATTGTGCCTTTTGAATTTAATTCCGATGCAATTTCTGTGTTTCATCGTCAATAAGAAGGTGCAAGGTATACAGTAAACCTGAAATGAAGCATCAGAATCTAAATTTGGACTCACAGGAGATGTTCAAATTATAGAAAGTGAGAGTATCAGTAGTCTAATACTTAAGTCGTCATTGTGCCTTATGTATTAAATTCCAATGCAATTTCTGTGTTTCAACGTCAATAAGAAGGCCCAGGGGATACAGTAAACATGTAGTGAAGCATCGAAATCTAAATCTGGACTCACAGGAGAGGTTCCAATCATAGAAAGTTAGAGTGTCAGTCCTCTTGTACTTATGTCGGCATTGTGACTTTTGAATTTAATTCCGATGCAATTTCTGTGTTTCATCGTCAATAAGAAGGTGCAAGGTATACAGTAAACCTGAAGTGAAGCATCGGAATCTAAAACTGGACTCACAGGAGAGGTCAAATCATAGAAAATTAGAGTGTCACTCCTCATGTACTAGAGTCGGTATTGTGCCTTTTGTATTACATTCTTATGCAAACTCTGTGTTTCATCGTCAATAAGAAGGTCCAAGGGATACAGTAAACCTGAAGTGAAGCATCGGAACCTAAAACTGGGCTCACAGGAGAGGTTCAAATCATAGAAAGTTAGAATGTCAGTCACTTGTACTTAAGTCGGCATTGTGCCTTTTGTATTAAATTCGGATGCAATTTCTGTGTTTCATCGTCAATAAGAAGGTGCAAGGTATACAGTAAACCTGAAGAATCGGAATCTAAAACTGGACTCACAGGAGAGGTTCAAATCATAGAAAGTGAGAGTGTCAGTCGTCTTGTACTTAAGTCGGCATTGCGCCTTTTTTGTTACATTCGGATGCAAAATCTGTTTTTCATCGTCAATACGAAGTTTTAAGGGATATAGTAAACCTGAAGTGAAGCATTGGAATCTAAAACTGGACTCACTGGAGAGGTTCAAATCATAGAAAGTGAGAGTGTCAGTCCTCTTGTACTGAAGTCGGCATGGTGCGTTTTGTATTAAATTCGGATGCAATTTCTGTGTTTCATCGTCAATAAGAAGGTGCGAGGTATATAGTAAACCTGAAGTGAAGCATCGGAATCTAAAACTGGACTCACAGGAAAGGTTCAACTCATAGAATGTGAGAGTGTCAGTCCTCTTGTACTTGATTCGGCATTGTGCCTATTGTATTAAATTCAGATGCAATTTCTGTGTTTCATCGTCAATAAGAAGGTCCAAGGGATACAGTAAACCTGAAGTGAAGCATCGGAATCTAAAACGGAACTCACAGGATAGGTTCAAATCATAGAAAGTGAGAGTGTCAGTCATCTTGTAATTAAGTCGGCATTATGGCATTTGTATTAAATTCGGATGCAATTTCTGTGTTTCATCGTCAATAAGAAGGTCCAAGAGATACAGTAAACCTGCAGTGAAGCATCTGAATCTAAAACTGGACTCACAGGAAAGGTTCAAATCATAGAAAGTGTGAGTGTCAGTCCTCTTGTACTTAAGTCGGCATTGTGCCATTTGTATTAAATTCGGATGCAATTTCTGTGTTTCATCGTCAATAAGAAGGTCCAAGGGGTTCCAGTAAACCTGAAGTGAAGCATCGGAATCTAAAACTGGACTCACAGGAGAGGTCAAATCATAGAACGTTAGAATGTCAGTACTCTTGTACTTAAGTCGGCATTGTGCCATTTGTATTAAATTCGGATGCAATTTCTGTGTTTCATCGTCAATAAGAAGGTGCAAGGTATACAGTAAACCTGAAGAATCGGAATCAAGAACTGGACTCACAGGAGAGGTTCAAATCATAGAAAGTGAGAGTGTCAGTCCTCTTGTACTTAAGTCAGCATTGCGCCATTTGTATTAAATTCGGATGCAATTTCTGTGTTTCATTGTCAATAAGAAGGTCCAAGGGATACAGTAAACCTGAAGTGAAGCATCGGAATGTAAAACTGGACTCACAGGAGAGGTTCAAATCATAGAAAGTGAGAGTGTCAGTACTCTTGTACTTAAGTCGGCATTGTGCCATTTGTATTAAATTCGGATGCAATTTCTGCGTTTCATCGCCAATAAGAAGGTCCAAGGGATACAGTAAACCTGAAGTGAAGCATCGGAATCTAAAACTGGACTCACAGGAGAGGTTCAAATCATAGAAAGTGAGAGTGTCAGTCATCTTGTAATTAAGTCGGCATTGTGCCTTTTGAATTTAATTCCGATGCAATTTCTGTGTTTCATCGTCAATAAGAGGGTGCAAGGTATACAGTAAACCTGAAACGAAGCATCGGAATCTAAAACTGGACTCACAGGAGATGTTCAAATTATAGAAAGTGAGAGTGTCAGTCATCTTGTAATTAAGTCGGCATTGTGCCTTTTGAATTTAATTCCGATGCAATTTCTGTGTTTCATCGTCAATAAGACGCTTCAAGGTATACAGTAAACCTGAAGTGAAGCATCGGAATCTAAAACTGGACACACAGGATAGGTTCAAATCATAGAAAGTGAGAGTGTCAGTCATCTTGTAATTAAGTCGGCATTATGCTCTTTGTATTAAATTCGGATGCAATTTCTGTGTTTCATCGTCAATAAGAAGGTGCAAGGTATATAGTAAACCTGAAGTGAAGCATCGGAATCTAAAACTGGACTCACAGGAAAGGTTCAACTCATAGAATGTGAGAGTGTCAGTCCTCTTGTACTTGATTCGGCATTGTGCCTTTTGTATTAAATTCAGATGCAATTTCTGTGTTTCATCGTCAATAAGAAGGTCCAAGGGATACAGTAAACCTGAAGTGAAGCATCGGAATCTAAAACGGAACTCACAGGATAGGTTCAAATCATAGAAAGTGAGAGTGTCAGTCATCTTGTAATGAAGTCGGCATTATGCCATTTGTATTAAATTCGGATGCAATTTCTGTGTTTCATCGTCTATAAGAAGGTCCAAGGGATACAGTAAACCTGAAGAGAGGCATCGGAATCTAAAACTGGACTTACAGGATTGGTTTCAATCATAGAAAGTTATAGTGTCAGTCCTCTTGTACTTAAGTCGGAATTGTGCCTTTTGAATTTAATTCCGATGCAATTTCTGTGTTTCATCGTCAATAAGAAGGTGCAAGGTATAGAGTAGACCTGAAGTGAAACATCAGAATCTAAAACAGGACTCATAGGAGATGTTCAAATCATAGAAAGTGAGGGTGTCAGTCCTCTTGCACTTAAGTCGGCATTGTGCCATTTGTATTAAATTCGGATGCAATTTCTGTGTTTCATCGTCAATAAGAAGGACCAAGGGATACAGTAAACCTGAAGTGAAGCATTGGAATCTAAAACTGGACTCACAGGAGAGGTTCAAATCATAGAAAATGAGAGTGTCAGTCCTCTTGTACTTAAGTCGGCATTGTGCCATTTGTATTTAATTTGGTTGCAACTTCTGTGTTTCATCGTCAGTAAGAGGGTCCAAGGGATACAGTAAATTTGAAGTGAGGCATCGGAATCTAAAACTGGACTCACAGGAGAGGTTCCAATCATAGAAAGTTAGAGTGTCAGTCCTCTTGTACTTACGTCGGCATTGTGCCTTTTGAATTTAATTCCGATGCAATTTCTGTGTTTTATCGTCAATAAGAAGGTACAAGGTATGCAGTAGACCTGAAGTGAAACATCGGAATCTAAAACAGGACTCATAGGAGAGGTTCAAATCATAGAAAGTGAGAGTGTCAGTCTTCTTGTACTTAAGTCGGCATGTGCCATTTGTATTAAATTGGGATGCAATTTCTGTGTTTCATCGTCAATAAGAAGGTCCAAGGGATACAGTAAACCTGAAGTGAAGCATCGGAATCTAAAACTGGACCCACAGGAGAGATTCAAATCATAGAAAGTTAGAGTGTCACTCCGCTTGTCCTTAAGTCGGTATTGTGCCTTTTGTAATAAATTCGGATGCAATTTCTGTGTTTCATCGTCAATAAGAAGGACCAAGTGATACAGTAAACCTTAAGTGAAACATCGGAATCTAAAACTGGACTCCCAGGATAGGTTCAAATAATAGAAAGTGAGAGTGTCAGTCATCTTGTAGTTAAGTCGGCATTATGCCATTTGTATTGAATTCAGATGCAATTTCTGTGTTTCATCGTCAATAAGAAGGTCCAAGAGATACAGTAAACCTGAAGTGAAGCATCTGAATCTAAAACTGGACTCACAGGAAAGGTTCAAATCATAGAAAGTGTGAGTGTCAGTCCTCTTGTACTTAAGTCGGCATTGTGCCATTTGTATTAAATTCGGATGCAATTTCTGTGTTTCATCGTCAATAAGAAGGTCCAAGGGATCCAGTAAACCTGAAGTGAAGCATCGGAATCTAAAACTGGATTCACAGGAGAGGTCAAATCGTAGAACGTTAGAATGTCAGTACTCTTGTACTTAAGTCGGCATTGTGCCATTTGTATTAAATTCGGATGCAATTTCTGTGTTTCATCGTCAATAAGAAGGTGCAAGGAATACAGTAAACCTGAAGAATCGGAATGTAAAACTGGACTCACAGGAGATGTTCAAATTATAGAAAGTGAGAGTGTCAGTCCTCTTGTACTTAAGTCGTCATTGTGCCTTTTGTATTAAATTCGGATGCAATTTCTATGTTTCATCGTCAATAAGAAGGTCCAAGGGATACAGTAAACATGTAGTGAAGCAGCAGAATCTAAATCTGGACTCACAGGAGAGGTTCCAATCATAGAAAGTTAGGGTGTCAGTCCTCTTGTACTTAAGTCGGCATTGTGCCTTTTGAATTTAATTCCGATGCAATTTCTGTGTTTCATCGTCTATAAGAAGGTCCAAATGATACAGTAAACCTTAAGTGAAACATCGGAAACTAAAACTGGACTCCCAGGATAGGTTCAAATAATAGAAAGTGAGAGTGTCAGTCATCTTGTAATTAAGTTGGCATTATGCCATTTGTATTAAATTCGGATGCAATTTCTGTGCTTCATCGTCAATAAGAAGGTCTAAGAGATACAGTAAACCTGAAGTGAAGCATCTGAATCTAAAACTGGACTCACAGGAAATGTTCAAATCATAGAAAGTGTGAGTGTCAGTCCTCTTGTACTTAAGTCGGCATTGTGCCATTTGTATTAAATTCGGTTGCAATTTCTGTGTTTCATCGTCAGTAAGAAGGTCCAAGGGATACAGTAAACCTGAAGTGAAGCATCGGAATCTAAAACTGGACTCACAGGAGAGGTCAAATCATAGAACGTTAGAGTGCCACTCCTCTTGTACTTGAGTCGGTATTGTGCCTTTTGTATTAAATTCTTATGCAAACTCTGTGTTTCATCGTCAATAAGAAGTTCCAAGGGATACAGTAAACCAGAAGTGATGCATCGGAATCCAAAACTGGGCTCACAGGAGAGGTTCGAATCATAGAAAGTTAGAATGTCAGTCCTCTTGTACTTAAGTCGGCATTGTGCCTTTTGTATTAAATTCGGATGCAATTTCTGTGTTTCATCGTCAATAAGAAGGTCCAAGGTATACAGTAAACCTGAAGAATCGGAGTCTAAAACTGGACTCACAGGAGAGGTTCAAATCATAGAAAGTGAGAGTGTCAGTCCTCTTGTACTTAAGTCGGCATTGCGCCATTTGTATTAAATTCGGATGCAATTTCTGTGTTTCATTGTCAATAAGAAGGTCCAAGGGATACAATAAACCTGAAGTGAAGCATCGGAATGTAAAACTGGACTCACAGGAGAGGTTCAAATCATAGAAAGTGAGAGTGTCAGTACTCTTGTACTTAAGTCGGCATTGTGCCATTTGTATTAAATTCGGATGCAATTTCTGTGTTTCATCGCCAATACGAAGGTCCAAGGGATACAGTAAACCTGAAGTGAAGCATCGGAATCTAAAACTGGACTCACAGGAGAGGTTCAAATCATTGAAATGAGAGTGTCAGTCATCTTGTAATTAAGTCGGCATTGTGCTTTTTGAATTTAATTCCGATGCAATTTCTGTGTTTCATCGTCAATAAGAAGGTCCAAGGGATACAGTAAACCTGAAGTGAAGCATCGGAATCTAAAACGGAACTCACAGGATAGTTTCAAATCATAGAAAGTGAGAGTGTCAGTCATCTTGTAATTAAGTCGACATTATGCCATTTGTATTAAATTAGGATGCAATTTCTGTGTTTCATCGTCAATAAGAAGGTCCAAGGGATACAGTAAACCTGAAGTGAAGCATTGGAATCTAAAACTGAACTCACAGGAGAGGTTCAAATCATAGAAAGTGAGAGTGTCAGTCCTCTTGTACTTAAGTCGGCATTGTGCCATTTGTATTAAATTCGGTTGCAATTTCTGTGTTTCATCGTCAATGAGAAGGTCCAAGGGATACAGTAAACCTGAAGTGAGGCATCGGAATCTAAAACTGGACTCACAGGAGAGGTTCCAATCATAGAAAGTTAGAGTGTCAGTCCTATTGTACTTAAGTCGGCATTGTGCCTTTTGAATTTAATTCCGATGCAATTTCTGTGTTTCATCGTCAATAAGAAGGTGCAAGGTATACAGTAGACCTGAAGTGAAACATCGGAATCTAAAACAGGACTCACAGGAGAGGTTCAAATCATAGAAAGTGAGAGTGTCAGTCCTCTTGTACTTAAGTCGGCATTGTGCCATTTGTATTAAATTCGGATGCAATTTCTGTGTTTCATCGTCAATAAGAAAGTCCAAGGGATACAGTAAACCTGAAGTGAAGCATCGGAATCTAAAACTGGACCCACAGGAGAGATTCAAATCATAGAAAATTAGAGTGTCACTCCGCTTGTACTTAAGTTGATATTGTGCCTATTGTATTAAATTCGGATGCAATTTCTGTGTTTCATCGTCAATAAGAAGGTCCAAGGGATACAGTAAACCTTAAGTGAAACATCGGAATCTAAAACTGGACTCACAGGATATGTTCAAATCATAGAAAGTGAGAGTGTCAGTCATCTTGTAATTAAGTCGGTAATATGCCATTTGTATTAAATTCGGATGCAATTTCTTTGTTTCATCGTCAATAAGAAGGTCCAAGAGATACAGTAAACCTGAAGTGAAGCATCTGAATCTAAAACTGGACTCACAGGAATGGTTCAAATCATAGAAAGTGTGAGTGTCAGTCCTCTTGTACTTAAGTCGGCATTGTGCCATTTGTATTAAATTCGGTTGCAATTTCTGTGTTTCATCGTCAATAAGAAGGTCCAAGGGATACAGTAAACCTGAAGTGAAGCATCGGAATCTGAATCTGGACTCACAGGAGAGGTCAAATCATAGAAAGTTAGAGTGTCACTCCTCTTGTACCTGAGTCGGTATTGTGCCTTTTGTATTAAATTCTTATTCAAACTCTTTGTTTCATCGTCAATAAGAAGGTCCAAGGGATACAGTAAACCTGAAGTGAAGCATCGGAATCTAAAACTGGGCTCACAGGAGAGGTTCAAATCATAGAAAGTAAGAATGTCAGTCCTCTTATACTTAAGTCGGCATTGTGCCTTTTGTATTAAATTTGGATGCAAATTCTGTGTTTCTTCGTCAATAAGAAGGTGCAAGGTATACAGTAAACCTGAAGAATCGGAATCTAAAACTGGACTCACAGGAGAGGTTCAAATCACAGAAAGTGAGAGTGTCAGTCCTCTTGTACTTAAGTCGGCATTGCACCATTTGTATTATATTCGGATTCAATTTGTGTGTTTCATTGTCAATAAGAAGGTCCAAGCGATACAATAAACCTGAAGTGAAGCATCGGAATGTAAAACTGGACTCACAGGAGAGGTTCAAATCATAGAAAGTGAGAGTGTCAGTCATCTTGTAATTAAGTCGGCATTATGCCATTTGTATTTAATTCGGATGCTATTTCTGTGTTTCATCGTCAATAAGAAGGTCCAAGAAATACAGTAAACCTGAAGTGAAGCATCTGAATCTAAAACTGGACTCACAGGAAAGGTTCAAATCATAGAAAGTGTGAGTGTCAGTCCTCTTGTACTTAAGTCGGCATTGTGCCATTTGTATTAAATTCGGATGCAATTTCTGTGTATCATCGTCAATAAGAAGGTACAAGGGATACAGTAAACCTGAAGTGAAGCATCGGAATCTAAAACTGGACTCACAGGAGAGGTCAAATCATAGAAAGATTGAGTGTCACTCCTCTTGTACTTGAGTCGGTCTTGTGCCTTTTGTATTAAATTCTTATGGAAACTCTGTGTTTCATCGTCAATAAGAAGGTCCAAGGGATACAGTAAACCTGAAGTGAAGCATTGGAATCTAAAACTGGACTCACAGGAAAGGTTCAAATCATAGAAAGTGTGAGTGTCAGTCCTCTTGTACTTAAGTCGGCATTGTGCCATTTGTATTAAATTCGGATGCAATTTCTGTGTTTCATCGTCAATAAGAAGGTTTAAGGGATACAGTAAACCTGAAGTGAAGCATCGGAATGTAAAACTGGACTCACAGGAAACGTTCAAATCATAGAAAGTGAGAGTGTCAGTACTCTTGCACTTAAGTCGGCATTGTGCCATTTGTATTAAATTCGGATGCAATTTCTGTGTTTCATCGCCAATAAGAAGGTCCAAGGGATACAGTAAACCTGAAGTGAAGCATCGGAATCTAAAACTGGACTCACAGGAGAGGTTCAAATCATAGAAAGTGAGAGTGTCAGTCATCTTGTATTTAAGTCGGCATTGTGCCTTTTGAATTTAATTCCGATGCAATTTCTGTGTTTCATCGTCAATAAGAGGGTGCAAGGTATACAGTAAACCTGAAATGAAGCATCAGAATCTAAAACTGGACCCACAGGAGATGTTCACATTATAGAAAGTGAGAGTGTCAGTCCTCTTGTACTTAAGTCGTCATTGTGCCTTTTGTATTAAATTCGGATGCAATTTCTGTGTTTCATCGTCAATAAGAAGGTCCAAGGGATACAGTAAACATGTAGTGAAGCATCGGAATCTAAATCTGGACTCACAGGAGAGGTTCCAATCATAGAAAGTTTGAGTGTCAGTCCTCTTGTACTTAAGTCGGCATTGTGCCTTTTGAATTTAATTCCGATGCAATTTCTGTGTTTCATCGTCAAAAAGAAGGTGCAAGGTATACTGTAAACCTGAAGTGAAGCATCGGAATCTAAAACTGGACTCACAGGAGAGGTTCAAATCATAGAATGTGAGAGTGTCAGTCCACTTGTACTTAAGTCGCCATTGTGCCTTTTGTATTAAATTCGGATGCAATTTCTGTCTTTCATCGTCAACAAGAAGGACCAAGCGATACAGTAAACCTGAAGTGAAGCATCGGAATCTAAAACTGGACTCACAGGAGAGGTTCAATTCATAGAAAGTTAGAGTGTCATTCCGCTTGTACTTAAGTCGGTATTGTGCCTTTTGTATTAAGTTCGGATACAATTTCTGTGTTTCATCGTCAATAAGAAGGTCCAAGGGATACAGTAAACCTTAAGTGAAACATCGGAACCTAAAACTGGACTCACAGGATAGGTTCAAATCATAGAAAGTGAGAGTGTCAGTCATCTTGTAATTAAGTCGGCATTATGCCATTTGTATTTAATTCGGATGCAATTTCTGTGTTTCATCGTCAATAAGAAGGTCCAAGAGATACAGTAAACCTGAAGTAAAGCATCTGAATCTAAAACTGGACTCACAGGAAATGTTCAAATCATAGAAAGTGTGAGTGTCAGTCCTCTTGTACTTAAGTCGGCATTGTGCCATTTGTATTAAATTCGGTTGCAATTTCTGTGTTTCATCGTCAGTAAGAAGGTCCAAGGGATACAGTAAACCTCAAGTGAAGCATCGGAATCTAAAACTGGACTCACAGGAGAGGTCAAATCATAGAACGTTAGAGTGCCACTCCTCTTGTACTTGAGTCGGTATTGTGCCTTTTGTATTAAATTCTTATGCAAACTCTGTGTTTCATCGTCAATAAGAAGTTCCAAGGGATACAGTAAACCAGAAGTGATGCATCGGAATCCAAAACTGGGCTCACAGGAGAGGTTCGAATCATAGAAAGTTAGAATGTCAGTCCTCTTGTACTTAAGTCGGCATTGTGCCTTTTGTATTAAATTCGGATGCAATTTCTGTGTTTCATCGTCAATAAGAAGGTCCAAGGTATACAGTAAACCTGAAGAATCGGAGTCTAAAACTGGACTCACAGGAGAGGTTCAAATCATAGAAAGTGAGAGTGTCAGTCCTCTTGTACTTAAGTCGGCATTGCGCCATTTGTATTAAATTCGGATGCAATTTCTGTGTTTCATTGTCAATAAGAAGGTCCAAGGGATACAATAAACCTGAAGTGAAGCATCGGAATGTAAAACTGGACTCACAGGAGAGGTTCAAATCATAGAAAGTGAGAGTGTCAGTACTCTTGTACTTAAGTCGGCATTGTGCCATTTGTATTAAATTCGGATGCAATTTCTGTGTTTCATCGCCAATAAGAAGGTCCAAGGGATACAGTAAACCTGAAGTGAAGCATCGGAATCTAAAACTGGACTCACAGGAGAGGTTCAAATCATTGAAAGTGAGAGTGTCAGTCATCTTGTAATTAAGTCGGCATTGTGCTTTTTGAATTTAATTCCGATGCAATTTCTGTGTTTCATCGTCAATAAGAAGGTCCAAGGGATACAGTAAACCTGAAGTGAAGCATCGGAATCTAAAACGGAACTCACAGGATAGTTTCAAATCATAGAAAGTGAGAGTGTCAGTCATCTTGTAATTAAGTCGACATTATGCCATTTGTATTAAATTAGGATGCAATTTCTGTGTTTCATCGTCAATAAGAAGGTCCAAGGGATACAGTAAACCTGAAGTGAAGCATTGGAATCTAAAACTGAACTCACAGGAGAGGTTCAAATCATAGAAAGTGAGAGTGTCAGTCCTCTTGTACTTAAGTCGGCATTGTGCCATTTGTATTAAATTCGGTTGCAATTTCTGTGTTTCATCGTCAATGAGAAGGTCCAAGGGATACAGTAAACCTGAAGTGAGGCATCGGAATCTAAAACTGGACTCACAGGAGAGGTTCCAATCATAGAAAGTTAGAGTGTCAGTCCTATTGTACTTAAGTCGGCATTGTGCCTTTTGAATTTAATTCCGATGCAATTTCTGTGTTTCATCGTCAATAAGAAGGTGCAAGGTATACAGTAGACCTGAAGTGAAACATCGGAATCTATAACAGGACTCACAGGAGAGGTTCAAATCATAGAAAGTGAGAGTGTCAGTCCTCTTGTACTTAAGTCGGCATTGTGCCATTTGTATTAAATTCGGATGCAATTTCTGTGTTTCATCGTCAATAAGAAAGTCCAAGGGATACAGTACACCTGAAGTGAAGCATCGGAATCTAAAACTGGACCCACAGGAGAGATTCAAATCATAGAAAATTAGAGTGTCACTCCGCTTGTACTTAAGTTGATATTGTGCCTATTGTATTAAATTCGGATGCAATTTCTGTGTTTCATCGTCAATAAGAAGGTCCAAGGGATACAGTAAACCTTAAGTGAAACATCGGAATCTAAAACTGGACTCACAGGATATGTTCAAATCATAGAAAGTGAGAGTGTCAGTCATCTTGTAATTAAGTCGGTAATATGCCATTTGTATTAAATTCGGATGCAATTTCTTTGTTTCATCGTCAATAAGAAGGTCCAAGAGATACAGTAAACCTGAAGTGAAGCATCTGAATCTAAAACTGGACTCACAGGAATGGTTCAAATCATAGAAAGTGTGAGTGTCAGTCCTCTTGTACTTAAGTCGGCATTGTGCCATTTGTATTAAATTCGGTTGCAATTTCTGTGTTTCATCGTCAATAAGAAGGTCCAAGGGATACAGTAAACCTGAAGTGAAGCATCGGAATCTGAATCTGGACTCACAGGAGAGGTCAAATCATTGAAAGTTAGAGTGTCACTCCTCTTGTACCTGAGTCGGTATTGTGCCTTTTGTATTAAATTCTTATTCAAACTCTTTGTTTCATCGTCAATAAGAAGGTACAAGGGATACAGTAAACCTGAAGTGAAGCATCGGAATCTAAAACTGGGCTCACAGGAGAGGTTCAAATCATAGAAAGTAAGAATGTCAGTCCTCTTATACTTAAGTCGGCATTGTGCCTTTTGTATTAAATTCGGATGCAAATTCTGTGTTTCATCGTCAATAAGAAGGTGCAAGGTATACAGTAAACCTGAAGAATCGGAATCTAAAACTGGACTCACAGGAGAGGTTCAAATCATAGAAAGTGAGAGTGTCAGTCCTCTTGTACTTAAGTCGGCATTGCGCCATTTGTATTATATTCGGATTCAATTTCTGTGTTTCATTGTCAATAAGAAGGTCCAAGCGATACAATAAACCTGAAGTGAAGCATCGGAATGTAAAACTGGACTCACAGGAGAGGTTCAAATCATAGAAAGTGAGAGTGTCAGTCATCTTGTAATTAAGTCGGCATTATGCCATTTGTATTTAATTCGGATGCTATTTCTGTGTTTCATCGTCAATAAGAAGGTCCAAGAAATACAGTAAACCTGAAGTGAAGCATCTGAATCTAAAACTGGACTCACAGGAAAGGTTCAAATCATAGAAAGTGTGAGTGTCAGTCCTCTTGTACTTAAGTCGGCATTGTGCCATTTGTATTAAATTCGGATGCAATTTCTGTGTTTCATCGTCAATAAGAAGGTACAAGGGATACAGTAAACCTGAAGTGAAGCATCGGAATCTAAAACTGGACTCACAGGAGAGGTCAAATCATAGAAAGATTGAGTGTCACTCCTCTTGTACTTGAGTCGGTCTTGTGCCTTTTGTATTAAATTCTTATGGAAACTCTGTGTTTCATCGTCAATAAGAAGGTCCAAGGGATACAGTAAACCTGAAGTGAAGCATTGGAATCTAAAACTGGACTCACAGGAAAGGTTCAAATCATAGAAAGTGTGAGTGTCAGTCCTCTTGTACTTAAGTCGGCATTGTGCCATTTGTATTAAATTCGGATGCAATTTCTGTGTTTCATCGTCAATAAGAAGGTTTAAGGGATACAGTAAACCTGAAGTGAAGCATCGGAATGTAAAACTGGACTCACAGGAAACGTTCAAATCATAGAAAGTGAGAGTGTCAGTACTCTTGCACTTAAGTCGGCATTGTGCCATTTGTATTAAATTCGGATGCAATTTCTGTGTTTCATCGCCAATAAGAAGGTCCAAGGGATACAGTAAACCTGAAGTGAAGCATCGGAATCTAAAACTGGACTCACAGGAGAGGTTCCAATCATAGAAAGTTTGAGTGTCAGTCCTCTTGTACTTAAGTCGGCATTGTGCCTTTTGAATTTAATTCCGATGCAATTTCTGTGTTTCATCGTCAATAAGAAGGTGCAAGGTATACTGTAAACCTGAAGTGAAGCATCGGAATCTAAAACTGGACTCACAGGAGAGGTTCAAATCATAGAATGTGAGAGTGTCAGTCCACTTGTACTTAAGTCGCCATTGTGCCTTTTGTATTAAATTCGGATGCAATTTCTGTCTTTCATCGTCAACAAGAAGGACCAAGCGATACAGTAAACCTGAAGTGAAGCATCGGAATCTAAAACTGGACTCACAGGAGAGGTTCAAATCATAGAAAGTTAGAGTGTCATTCCGCTTGTACTTAAGTCGGTATTGTGCCTTTTGTATTAAGTTCGGATACAATTTCTGTGTTTCATCGTCAATAAGAAGGTCCAAGGGATACAGTAAACCTTAAGTGAAACATCGGAACCTAAAACTGGACTCACAGGATAGGTTCAAATCATAGAAAGTGAGAGTGTCAGTCATCTTGTAATTAAGTCGGCATTATGCCATTTGTATTTAATTCGGATGCAATTTCTGTGTTTCATCGTCAATAAGAAGGTCCAAGAGATACAGTAAACCTGAAGTAAAGCATCTGAATCTAAAACTGGACTCACAGGAAAGGTTCAAATCATAGAAAGTGTGAGTGTCAGTCCTCTTTTACTTAAGTCGGCATTGTGCCATTTGTATTAAATTCGGATGCAATTTCTGTGATTCATCGTCAATAAGAAGGTCCAAGGGATACAGTAAACCTGAAGTGAAGCATCGGAATCTAAAACTGGACTCACAGGAGAGGTCAAATCATAGAAAGTTAGAGTGTCACTCCTCTTGTACTAGAGTCGGTATTGTGCCTTTTGTATTAAATTCTTATCAAACTCTGTGTTTCATCGTCAATAAGAAGGTCCAACGGATACAGTAAACCTGAAGTGAAGCATCGGAATGTAAAACTGGACTCACAGGAGACCTTCAAATCATAGAAAGTGAGAGTATCAGTACTCTTGCACTTAAGTCGGCATTGTGCCATTTGTATTAAATTCGGATGCAATTTCTGTGTTTCATCGCCAATAAGAAGGTCCAAGGGATACAGTAAACCTGAAGTGAAGCATCGGAATCTAAAACTGGACTCACAGGAGAGGTTCAAATCATAGAAAGTGAGAGTGTCAGTCGTCTTGTACTTAAGTCGGCATTGCGAATTTTTTGTTACATTCGGATGTAAAATCTGTGTTTCATCGTCAATACGAAGGTTTAAGGGTTATAGTAAACCTGAAGTGAAGCATTGGAATCTAAAACTGGACTCACTGGAGAGGTTCAAATCATAGAAAGTGAGAGTGTCAGTCCTCTTGTACTGAAGTCGGCATGGTGCGTTTTGTATTAAATTCGGATGCAATTTCTGTGTTTCATCGTCAATAAGATGGTGCAAGGTATATAGTAAACCTGAAGTGAAGCATCGGAATCTAAAACTGGACTCGCAGGAGAGGTTCAACTCATAGAATGTGAGAGTGTCAGTCCTCTTGTACTTGATTCGGCATTGTGCCTTTTGTATTAAATTCAGATGCAATTTCTGTGTTTCATCGTCAATAAGAAGGTCTAAGGGAAACAGTAAAGCTGAAGTGAAGCATCGGTATCTAAAACGGAACTCACAGGATAGGTTCAAATCATAGAAAGTGAGAGTGTCAGTCATCTTGTAATTAAGTCGGCATTATGTCATTTGTATTAAATTCGGATGCAATTTCTGTGTTTCATCGTCAATAAGAAGGTCCAAGGGATACAGTAAACCTGAAGTGAGGCATCGGAATTTAAAACTGGACTCACAGGAGAGGTTCCAATCATAGAAAGTTAAAGTGTCAGTCCTCTTGTACTTAAGTCGGCATTGTGCCTTTTGAATTTAATTCCGATGCAATTTCTGTGTTTCATCGTCAATAACAAGGTGCATGGTATACAGTAGACCTGAAATGAAGCATCAGAATCTAAAACTGGACTCACAGGAGATGTTCCAATTATAGAAAGTGAGAGTGTCAGTCCTCTTGTACTTAAGTCGTCATTGTGCCTTTTGTATTAAATTCGGATGCAATTTCTTGTGTCATCGTCAATAAGAAGGTCCAAGGGATACAGTAAACATGTAGTGAAGCATCGGAATCTAAATCTGGAAACACAGGAGAGGTTCCAATCATAGAAAGTTAGAGTGTCAGTCCTCTTGTACTTAAGTCGGCATTGTGCCATTTGAATTTAATTCCGATGCAATTTCTGTGTTTCATCGTCAATAAGAAGGTGCAAGGTATACAGTAAACCTGAAGTGAAGCATCGGAATCTAAAACTGGACTCACAGGAGAGGTCAATTCATAGAAAGTTAGAGTGTCACTCCTCTTGTACTAGTGTCGGTATTGTGCCTTTTGTATTAAATTCTTATGCAAACTCTGTGTTTCATCGTCAATAAGTAGGTCCAAGGGATACAGTAAACCTGAAGTGAAGCATCGGAATCTAAAACTGGGCTCACAGGAGAGGTTCAAATCACAGAAAGTTAGAATGTCTCTCCTCTTGTACTTAAGTCGGCATTGTGCCTTTTGTATTAAATTCGGATGCAATTTCTGTGTTTCATCGTCAATAAGAAGGTGCAAGGTATACAGTAAACCTGAAGAACCGGAATCTAAAACTGGACTCACAGGAGATGTTAAAATTATAGAAAGTGAGAGTGTCAATCCTCTTGTACTTAAGTCGGCATTGTGCCTTTTGATTTTAATTCCGATGCAATTTCTGTGTTTCATCGTCAATAAGAAGGTGCAAGGTATACAGTAAACCTGAAGTGAAGCATCGGAATCTGAAACTGGACTCACAGGAGAGGTTCAAATCATAGAATATGAGAGTGTCAGTCCACTTGTACTTAAGTCGGCATTGCGCCTTTTTTGTTACATTCGGATGCAAAATCTGTGTTTCATCGTCAATACGAAGGTTTAAGGGATATAGTAAACCTGAAGTGAAGCATCGGAATCTAAAACTGGACTCACGGGAGAGGTCAAATCATAGAAAGTGAGAGTGTCAGTCCTCTTGTACTTAAGTCGGCATTGCGCCATTTGTATTAAATTCGGATGCAATTTCTGCGTTTCATTGTCAATAAGAAGGTCCAAGGGATACAGTAAACCTGTAGTGAAGCATCGGAATGTAAAACTGGACTCACAGGAGATGTTCAAATTATAGCAAGTGAGAGTGTCAGTCCTCTTGTACTTAAGTCGTCATTGTGCCTTTTGTATTAAATTCGGATGCAATTTCTGTGTTTCATCGTCAATAAGAAGGTCCAAGGGATACAGTAAACATGTAGTGAAGCATCGGAATCTAAATCTGGACTCTCAGAAGAGGTTCCAATTATAGAAAGTTAGAGTGTCAGTCCTCTTGTACTTAAGTCGTCATTGTGCCTTTTCAATTTAATTCCGATGCAATATCTGTGTTTCATCGTCAATAAGACGGTGCAAGGTATACAGTAAACCTGAAGTGAAGCATCGGAATCTAAAACTGGACTCACAGGAGAGGTTCAAATCATAGAATGTGAGAGTGTCAGTCCACTTGTACTTAAGTCGCCATTGTGCGTTTTGTATTAAATTCGGATGCAATTTCTGTCTTTCATCGTCAACAAGAAGGACCAAGCGATACAGTAAACCTGAAGTGAAGCATCGGAATCTAAAACTGGACTCACAGGAGAGGTTCAAATCATAGAAAGTTAGAGTGTCACTCCGCTTGTACTTAAGTCGGTATTGTGCCTTTTGTATTAAATTCGGATGCAATTTCTGTGTTTCATCGTCAATAAGAAGGTCCAAGGGATACAGTAAACCTTAAGTGAAACATCGGAAACTAAAACTGGACTCAAAGGATAGGTTCAAATCATAGAAAGTGAGAGTGTCAGTCATCTTGTGATTAAGTCGGCATTATGCCATTTGTATTTAATTCGGATGCAATTTCTGAGTTTCATCGTCAATAAGAAGGTCCAAGAGATACAGTAAAACTGAAGTAAAGCATCTGAATCTAAAACTGGACTCACTGGAGAGGTTCAAATAATAGAAAGTGAGAGTGTCAGTCCTCTTGTACTGAAGTCGGCATGGTGCGTTTTGTATTAAATTCGGATGCAATTTCTGTGTTTCATCGTCAATAAGAAGGTGCAAGGTATATAGTAAACCTGAAGTGAAGCATCGGAATCTAAAACTGGACTCACAGGAGAGGTTCAAATCATAGAATGTGAGAGTGTCAGTCCTCTTGTACTTGATTCGGCATTGTGCCTTTTGTATTAAATTCAGATGCAATTTCTGTGTTTCATCGTGAATTAGAAGGTCCAAGGGATACAGTAAACCTGAAGTGAAGCATCGGAATCTAAAACGGAACTCACAGGATAGGTTCAAATCATAGAAAGTGACAGTGTCAGTCATCTTGTAATTAAGTCGGCATTATGCCATTTGTATTAAATTCGGATGCAATTTCTGTGTTTCATCGTCAATAAGAAGGTCCAAGGGATACAGTAAACCTGAAATGAAGCATTGGAATCTAAAACTGGACTCACAGGAGAGGTTCATATCATAGAAAGTGAGTGTGTCAGTACTCTTGTACTTAAGTCGGCATTGTGCCATTTGTATTAAATTCGGTTGCAATTTCTGTGTTTCATCGTCAATAAGAAGGTCCAAGGGATACAGTAAACCTGAAGTGAAGCATCGGAATCTAAAACTGGACTCACAGGAGAGGTTCCAATCATAGAAAGTTAGAGTGTCAGTCCTATTGTACTTAAGTCGGCATTGTGCCTTTTGAATTTAATTCCGAAGCAATTTCTGTGTTTCATCGTCAATAACAAGGTGCAAGGTATACAGTAGACCTGAAGTGAAACATCGGAATCTAAAACAAGACTCACAGGAGAAGTTCAAATCATAGAAAGTGAGAGTGTCACTCCTCTTGTACTTAAGTCGGCATTGTGCCATTTGTATTAAATTCGGGTGCAATTTCTGTGTTTCATCGTCAATAAGAAGGTCCAAGGGATACAGTAAACCTGAAGTGAAGCATCGGAATCTAAAACTGGACCCACAGGAGAGATTCCAATCATAGAAAGTTAGAGTGTCACCCCGCTTGTACTTAAGTCGGTATTGTGCTTTTGTATTAAATTCGGATGCAATTTCTGTGTTTCATCGTCAATAAGAAGGTCCAAGGGATACAGTAAACCTTAAGTGAAACATCGGAAACTAAAACTGGACTCACAGGATAGGTTCAAATCATAGAAAGTGAGAGTGTCAGTCATCTTGTAATTATGTCGGCATTATGCCATTTCTTTAAATTCGGATGCAATTTCTGTGTTTCATCGTCAATAAGAAGGTCCAAGAGATACAGTAAACCTGAAGTGAAGCATCTGAATCTAAAACTGGACTCACAGGAAAGGTTCAAATCATAGAAAGTGTGAGTGTCAGTCCTCAAGTCGGCATTGTGCCATTTGTATTAAATTCGGATGCAATTTCTGTGTTTCATCGTCAATAAGAAGGTCCAAGGGATACAGTAAACCTGAAGTGAAGCATCGGAATCTAAAACTGGACTCACAGGAGAGATCAAATCATAGAAAGTTAGAGTGTCACTCCTCTTGTACTTGAGTCGGTATTGTGCCTTTTGTATTAAATTCTTATGCAAGCTCTGCGTTTCATCGTCAGTAAGAAGGCCCAAGGGATACAGAAACCTGAAGTGAAGCATCGGAATCTAAAACTGGGCTCACAGGAGAAGTTCAAAGCACAGAAAGTTAGAATGTCAGTCCTCTTGTACTTAAATCGGCATTGTGCCTTTTGTATTAAATTCGGATGCAATTTCTGTGATTCATCGTCAATAAGAAGGTGCAAGGTATACAGTAAACCTGAAGAATCGGAATCTAAAACTGGACTCACAGGAGAGGTTCAAATCATAGAAAGTCTGAGTGTCAGTCCTCTTGTACTTGAGTCGGCATTGCGCCATTTGTATTAAATTCGGATCCAATTTCTGTGTTTCATTGTCAATAAGAAGGTCCAAGGGATACAGTAAACCTGAAGTGAAGCATCGGAATCTAAAACTGGACTCACAGGAGAGATCAAATCATAGAAAGTTAGAGTGTCACTCCTCTTGTACTTGAGTCGGTATTGTGCCTTTTGTATTAAATTCTTATGCAAACTCTGTGTTTCATCGTCAATAAGAAGGTCCAAGGGATACAGTAAACCTGAAGTGAAGCATCGGAATCTAAAACTGGGCTCACAGGAGAGGTTCAAATCATAGAAACTTAGAATGTCAGTCCTCTTGTACTTAAGTCGTCATTGTGCCTTTTGTATGAAAGTCGGATGCAATTTCTATGTTTCATCGTCAGTAAGAAGGTCGAAGGGATACAGTAAACATGTAGTGAAGCATCGGAATCTAAATCTGGACTCACAGGAGAGGTTCCAATCATAGAAAGTTAGAGGGTCAGTCCTCTTCTATTTAAGTCGGCATTGTGCCTTTTGAATTTAATTCTGATGCAATTTCTCTGTATCATCGTCAATAAGAAGGTGCAAGGTATACAGTAAACCTGAAGTGAAGCATCGGAATCTAAAACCGGACTCACAGTAGAGGTTCAAATCATAGAATGTGAGAGTGTCAGTCCACTTGTAATTAAGTCGCCATTGTGCTTTTTGTATTAAATTCGGATGCAATTTCTGTCTTTCATCGTCAACAAGAAGGACCAAGGGATACAGTAAACCTGAAGTGAAGCATCGGAATCTAAAACTGGACTCACAGGAGAGGTTCAAATCATAGAAAGTTAGAGTGTCACTCCGCTTGTACTTAAGTCGGTATTGTGCTTTTTGTATTTAATTCGGATGCAATTTCTGAGTTTCATCGTCAATAAGAAGGTCCAAGGGATACAGTAAACCTTAAGTGAAACATCGGAAACTAAAACTGGACTCAAAGGATAGGTTCAAATCATAGAAAGTGAGAGTGTCAGTCCTCTTGTACTTGATTCGGCATTGTGCCTTTTGTATTAAATTCAGATGCAATTTCTGTGTTTCATCGTGAATTAGAAGGTCCAAGGGATACAGTAAACCTGAAGTGAAGCATCGGAATCTAAAACGGAACACACAGGATAGGTTCAAATCATAGAAAGTGAGAGTGTCAGTCATCTTGTAATTAAGTCGGCATTATGCCATTTGTATTAAATTCGGATGCAATTTCTGTGTTTCAACGTCAATAAGAAGGCCCAAGGGATACAGTAAACATGTAGTGAAGCATCGAAATCTAAATCTGGACTCACAGGAGAGGTTCCAATCATAGAAAGTTAGAGTGTCAGTCCTCGTGAACTTATGTCGGCATTGTGACTTTTGAATTTAATTAAGATGCAATTTCTGTGTTTCATCGTCAATACGAAAGTGCAAGGTATACAGTAAACCTGAAGTGAAGCATCGGAATGTAAAACTGGACTCACCGGAGAGGTCAAATCATAGAAAATTAGAGTGTCACTCTTCATGTACTAGAGTCGGTATTGTGCCTTTTGTATTAAATTCTTATGCAAACTCTGTGTCTCATCGTCAATAAGAAGGTCCAAGGGATACAGTAAACCTGAAGTGAAGCATCGGAACCTAAAACTGGGCTCACAGGAGAGGTTCAAATCATAGAAAGTTAGAATGTCAGTCACTTGTACTTAAGTCGGCATTGTGCCTTTTGTATTAAATTCGGATGCAATTTCTGTGTTTCATCGTCAATAAGAAGGTGCAAGGTATACAGTAAACCTGAAGAATCGGAATCTAAAACTGGACTCACAGGAGAGGTTCAAATCATAGAAAGTGAATGTGTCAGTCGTCATGTACTTAAGTCGGCATTGCGCCTTTTTTGTTACATTCGGATGCATAATCTGTTTTTCATCGTCAATACGAAGTTTTAAGGGATATAGTAAACCTGAAGTGAAGCATTGGAATCTAAAACTGGACTCACTGGAGAGGTTCAAATCATAGAAAGTGAGAGAGTCAGTCCTCTTGTACTTAAGTCGGCATTGTGCCATTTGTATTAAATTCGGGTGCAATTTCTGTGTTTCATCGTCAATAAGAAGGTCCAAGGGATACAGTAAACCTGAAGTGAAGCATCGGAATCTAAAACTGGACCCACAGGAGAGATTCCAATCATAGAAAGTTAGAGTGTCACCCCGCTTGTACTTAAGTCGGTATTGTGCTTTTGTATTAAATTCGGATGCAATTTCTGTGTTTCATCGTCAATAAGAAGGTCCAAGGGATACAGTAAACCTTAAGTGAAACATCGGAAACTAAAACTGGACTCACAGGATAGGTTCAAATCATAGAAAGTGAGAGTGTCAGTCATCTTGTAATTATGTCGGCATTATGCCATTTGTATTAAATTCGGATGCAATTTCTGTGTTTCATCGTCAATAAGAAGGTCCAAGAGATACAGTAAACCTGAAGTGAAGCATCTGAATCTAAAACTGGACTCACAGGAAAGGTTCAAATCATAGAAAGTGTGAGTGTCAGTCCTCAAGTCGGCATTGTGCCATTTGTATTAAATTCGGATGCAATTTCTGTGTTTCATCGTCAATAAGAAGGTCCAAGGGATACAGTAAACCTGAAGTGAAGCATCGGAATCTAAAACTGGACTCACAGGAGAGATCAAATCATAGAAAGTTAGAGTGTCACTCCTCTTGTACTTGAGTCGGTATTGTGCCTTTTGTATTAAATTCTTATGCAAGCTCTGCGTTTCATCGTCAGTAAGAAGGCCCAAGGGATACAGAAACCTGAAGTGAAGCATCGGAATCTAAAACTGGGCTCACAGGAGAAGTTCAAAGCACAGAAAGTTAGAATGTCAGTCCTCTTGTACTTAAATCGGCATTGTGCCTTTTGTATTAAATTCGGATGCAATTTCTGTGATTCATCGTCAATAAGAAGGTGCAAGGTATACAGTAAACCTGAAGAATCGGAATCTAAAACTGGACTCACAGGAGAGGTTCAAATCATAGAAAGTCTGAGTGTCAGTCCTCTTGTACTTGAGTCGGCATTGCGCCATTTGTATTAAATTCGGATCCAATTTCTGTGTTTCATTGTCAATAAGAAGGTCCAAGGGATACAGTAAACCTGAAGTGAAGCATCGGAATCTAAAACTGGACTCACAGGAGAGATCAAATCATAGAAAGTTAGAGTGTCACTCCTCTTGTACTTGAGTCGGTATTGTGCCTTTTGTATTAAATTCTTATGCAAACTCTGTGTTTCATCGTCAATAAGAAGGTCCAAGGGATACAGTAAACCTGAAGTGAAGCATCGGAATCTAAAACTGGGCTCACAGGAGAGGTTCAAATCATAGAAACTTAGAATGTCAGTCCTCTTGTACTTAAGTCGTCATTGTGCCTTTTGTATGAAAGTCGGATGCAATTTCTATGTTTCATCGTCAGTAAGAAGGTCGAAGGGATACAGTAAACATGTAGTGAAGCATCGGAATCTAAATCTGGACTCACAGGAGAGGTTCCAATCATAGAAAGTTAGAGGGTCAGTCCTCTTCTATTTAAGTCGGCATTGTGCCTTTTGAATTTAATTCTGATGCAATTTCTCTGTATCATCGTCAATAAGAAGGTGCAAGGTATACAGTAAACCTGAAGTGAAGCATCGGAATCTAAAACCGGACTCACAGTAGAGGTTCAAATCATAGAATGTGAGAGTGTCAGTCCACTTGTAATTAAGTCGCCATTGTGCTTTTTGTATTAAATTCGGATGCAATTTCTGTCTTTCATCGTCAACAAGAAGGACCAAGGGATACAGTAAACCTTAAGTGAAACATCGGAATCTAAAACTGGACTCACAGGATAGGTTCAAATCATAGAAAATCAGAGTGTCAGTCATCTTTTACTTAAGTCGGCATTGTGCCATTTGTATTAAATCCGGATGCAATTTCTGTGATTCATCGTCAATAAGAAGGTCCAAGGGATACAGTAAACCTGAAGTGAAGCATCGGAATCTAAAACTGGACTCACAGGAGAGGTCAAATCATAGAAAGTTAGTGTGTCACTCCTCTTGTACTAGAGTCGGTATTGTGCCTTTTGTATTAAATTCTTATGCAAACTCTGTATTTCATCGTCAATAAGGAGGTCCAAGGGATACAGTAAACCTGAAGTGAAGCATCGAAATCTAAATCTGGACTCACAGGAAAGGTTCCAATCATAGAAAGTTAGAGTGTCAGTCCTCTTGTATTTAAGTCGGCATTGTGCCTTTTGAATTTAATTCCGATGCAATTTCTGTGTTTCATCGTCAATAAGAAGGTGCAAGGTACACAGTAAACCTGAAGTGAAGCATCGGAATCTAAAACTGGACTCACAGGTGAGGTTCAAATCATAGAATGTGAGAGTGTCAGTCCACTTGTACTTAAGTCGCCATTGTGCCTTTTGTATTAAATTCGGATGCAATTTCTGTCTTTCATCGTCAACAAGAAGGACCAAGCGATACAGTAAACCTGAAGTGAAGCATCGGAATCTAAAACTGGACTCACAGGAGAGGTTCAAATCATAGAAAGTTAGAGTGTCACTCCGCTTGTACTTAAGTCGGTATTGTGCTTTTTGTATTTAATTCGGATGCAATTTCTGAGTTTCATCGTCAATAAGAAGGTCCAAGGGATACAGTAAACCTTAAGTGAAACATCGGAAACTAAAACTGGACTCAAAGGATAGGTTCAAATCATAGAAAGTGAGAGTGTCAGTCCTCTTGTACTTGATTCGGCATTGTGCCTTTTGTATTAAATTCAGATGCAATTTCTGTGTTTCATCGTGAATTAGAAGGTCCAAGGGATACAGTAAACCTGAAGTGAAGCATCGGAATCTAAAACGGAACACACAGGATAGGTTCAAATCATAGAAAGTGAGAGTGTCAGTCATCTTGTAATTAAGTCGGCATTATGCCATTTGTATTAAATTCGGATGCAATTTCTGTGTTTCAACGTCAATAAGAAGGCCCAAGGGATACAGTAAACATGTAGTGAAGCATCGAAATCTAAATCTGGACTCACAGGAGAGGTTCCAATCATAGAAAGTTAGAGTGTCAGTCCTCTTGAACTTATGTCGGCATTGTGACTTTTGAATTTAATTAAGATGCAATTTCTGTGTTTCATCGTCAATACGAAAGTGCAAGGTATACAGTAAACCTGAAGTGAAGCATCGGAATGTAAAACTGGACTCACCGGAGAGGTCAAATCATAGAAAATTAGAGTGTCACTCTTCATGTACTAGAGTCGGTATTGTGCCTTTTGTATTAAATTCTTATGCAAACTCTGTGTTTCATCGTCAATAAGAAGGTCCAAGGGATACAGTAAACCTGAAGTGAAGCATCGGAACCTAAAACTGGGCTCACAGGAGAGGTTCAAATCATAGAAAGTTAGAATGTCAGTCACTTGTACTTAAGTCGGCATTGTGCCTTTTGTATTAAATTCGGATGCAATTTCTGTGTTTCATCGTCAATAAGAGGTGCAAGGTATACAGTAAACCTGAAGAATCGGAATCTAAAACTGGACTCACAGGAGAGGTTCAAATCATAGAAAGTGAATGTGTCAGTCGTCATGTACTTAAGTCGGCATTGCGCCTTTTTTGTTACATTCGGATGCATAATCTGTTTTTCATCGTCAATACGAAGTTTTAAGGGATATAGTAAACCTGAAGTGAAGCATTGGAATCTAAAACTGGACTCACTGGAGAGGTTCAAATCATAGAAAGTGAGAGAGTCAGTCCTCTTGTACTGAAGTCGGCATGGTGCGTTTTGTATTAAATTCAGATGCAATTTCTGTGTTTCATCGTCAATAAGAAGGTGCAAGGTATATAGTAAACCTGAAGTGAAGCATCGGAATCTAAAATTGGACTCACAGGAAAGGTTCAACTCATAGAATGTGAGAGTGTCAGTCCTCTTGTACTTGATTCGGCATTGTGCCTTTTGTATTAAATTCAGATGCAATTTCTGTGTTTCATCGTCAATAAGAAGGTCCAAGGGATACAGTAAACCTGAAGTGAAGCATCGGAATCTAAAACGGAACTCACAGGATAGGTTCAAATCATAGAAAGTGAGAGTGTCAGTCATCTTGTAATTAAGTCGGCATTATGGCATTTGCATTAAATTCGGATGCAATTTCCGTGTTTCATCGTCAATAAGAAGGTCCAAGGGATACAGTAAACTTGAAATGAAGCATTGGAATCTAAAACTGGACTCACAGGAGAGGTTCAAATCATAGAAAGTGAGAGTGTCAGTACTCTTGTACTTAAGTCGGCATTGTGCCATTTGTATTAAATTCGGTTGCAATTTCTGTGTTTCATCGTCAATAAGAAGGTCCAAGGGATACAGTAAACCTTAAGTGAAACATCGGAAACTAAAACTGGACTCACAGGATAGGTTCAAATCATAGAAAGTGAGAGTGTCAGTCATCTTGTAATTATGTCGGCATTATGCCATTTGTATTAAATTCGGATGCAATTTCTGTGTTTCATCGTCAATAAGAAGGTCCAAGAGATACAGTAAACCTGAAGTGAAGCATCTGAATCTAAAACTGGACTCACAGGATAGGTTCAAATCATAGAAAGTGTGAGTGTCAGTCCTCTTGTACTTAAGTCGGCATTGAGCCATTTGTATTAAATTCGGATCCAATTTCTGTGTTTCATTGTCAATAAGAAGGTCCAAGGGATACAGTAAACCTGAAGTGAAGCATCGGAATCTAAAACTGGACTCACAGGAGAGATCAAATCATAGAAAGTTAGAGTGTCACTCCTCTTGTACTTGAGTCGGTATTGTGCCTTTTGTATTAAATTCTTATGCAAACTCTGTGTTTCATCGTCAATAAGAAGGTCCAAGGGATACAGTAAACCTGAAGTGAAGCATCCGAATCTAAAACTGGGCTCACAGGAGAGGTTCAAATCATAGAAAGTTAGAATGTCAGTCCTCTTGTACTTAAGTCGGCATTGTGCCTTTTGTATTAAATTCGGATGCAATTTCAGTGATTCATCGTCAATAAGAAGGTGCAAGGTATACAGTAAACCTGAAGAATCGGAATCTAAAACTGGACTCACAGGAGAGGTTCAAATCATAGAAAGTGAGAGTGTCAGTCCTCTTGTACTTGAGTCGGCATTGCGCCATTTGTATTAAATTCGGATCCAATTTCTGTGTTTCATTGTCAATAAGAAGGTCCAAGGGATACAGTAAACCTGAAGTGAAGCATCGGAATCTAAAACTGGACTCACAGGAGAGATCAAATCATAGAAAGTTAGAGTGTCACTCCTCTTGTACTTGAGTCGGTATTGTGCCTTTTGTATTAAATTCTTATGCAAACTCTGTGTTTCATCGTCAATAAGAAGGTCCAAGGGATACAGTAAACCTGAAGTGAAGCATCCGAATCTAAAACTGGGCTCACAGGAGAGGTTCAAATCATAGAAAGTTAGAATGTCAGTCCTCTTGTACTTAAGTCGGCATTGTGCCTTTTGAATTAAATTCGGATGCAATTTCAGTGATTCATCGTCAATAAGAAGGTGCAAGGTATACAGTAAACCTGAAGAATCGGAATCTAAAACTGGACTCACAGGAGAGGTTCAAATCATAGAAAATGAGAGTGTCAGTTCTCTTGTACTTAAGTCGGCCTTGCGCCATTTGTATTAAATTCGGATCCAATTTCTGTGTATCATTGTCAATAAGAAGGTCCAAGGGATACAGTAAACCTGAAGTGAAGCATCGGAATGTAAAACTGGACTCACAGGAGAGTTTCAAATCATAGAAAGTGAGAGTGTCAGTACTCTTGTACTTAAGTCGGCATTGTGCCATTTGTATTAAATTCGGATGCAATTTCTGTGTTTCATCGCCAATAAGAAGGTCCAATGGAAACAGTAAACCTGAAGTGAAGCATCGGAATCTAAAACTGGACTCACAGGAGAGGTTCAAATCATAGAAAGTGAGAGTGTCAGTCATCTTGTAATTAAATCGGCATTGTGCCTTTTGAACTTAATTCCGATGCAATTTCTGTGTTTCATCGTCAATGAGAGGGTGCAAGGTATACAGTAAACCTGAAATGAAGCATCGGAATGTAAAACTGGACTCACAGGAGATGTTCAAATTATAGAAAGTGAGAGTGTCAGTCCTCTTGTACTTAAGTCGTCATTGTGCCTTTTGTATTAAAGTCGGATGCAATTTCTGTGTTTCATCGTCAATAAGAAGGTCCAAGGGATACAGTAAACATGTAGTGAAGCATCGGAATCTAAATCTGGACTCACAGGTGAGGTTCCAATCATAGAAAGTTAGAGTGTCAGTCCTCTTGTATTTAAGTCGGCATTGTGCCTTTTCAATTTAATTCCGATGCAATTTCTGTGTTTCATCGTCAATAAGAAGGTGCAAGGTATACAGTAAACCTGAAGTGAAGCATCGGAATCTAAAACCGGACTCACAGGAGAGGTTCAAATCATAGAATGTGAGAGTGTCAGTCCACTTGTACTTAAGTCGCCATTGTGCTTTTTGTATTAAATTCGGATGCAATTTCAGTCTTTCATCGTCAACAAGAAGGACCAAGGGATACAGTAAACCTTAAGTGAAACATCGGAATCTAAAACTGGACTCATAGGATAGGTTCAAATCATAGAAAATGAGAGTGTCAGTCATCTTTTACTTAAGTCGGCATTGTGCCATTTGTATTAAATCCGGATGCAATTTCTGTGATTCATCGTCAATAAGAAGGTCCAAGAGATACAGTAAACCTGAAGTGAAGCATCGGAATCTAAAACTGGACTCACAGGAGAAGTCAAATCATAGAAAGTTAGAGTGTCACTCCTCTTGTACTAGAGTCGGTATTGTGCCTTTTGTATTAAATTCTTATGCAAACTCTGTATTTCATCGTCAATAAGAAGGTCCAAGGGATACAGTAAACCTGAAGTGAAGCATCGAAATCTAAAACTGGGCTCACAGGAGAGGTTCAAATCATAGAAAGTTAGAATGTCAGTCCTCTTGTACTTAAGTCGGCATTGTGCCTTTTGTATTAAATTCGGATGCAATTTCTGTGTTTCATCGTCAATAACAAGGTGCAAGGTATACAGTAAACCTGAAGAATCGGAATCTAAAACTGGACTCACAGGAGAGATTCAAATCATAGAAAGTGAGAGTGTCAGTCCTCTTGTACTTAAGTCGGCATTGTGCCATTTGTATTAAATTCGGTTGCAATTTCTGTGTTTCATCGTCAATAAGAAGGTCCAAGGGATACAGTAAACCTGAAGTGAGGCATCGGAATCTAAAACTGGACTCACAGGAGAGGTTCCAATCATAGAAAGTTAGAGAGTCAGTCCTCTTGTACTTAAGTCGGCATTGTGCCTTTTGAATTTAATTCTGATGCAATTTCTGTGTTTCATCGTCAATAAGAAGGTGCAAGGTATACAGTAGACCTGAAGTGAAACATCGGAATCTAAAACAGGACTCACAGGAGAGGTTCAAATCATAGAAAGTGAGAGTGTCAGTCCTCTTGTACTTAAGTCAGCATTGTGCCCTTTGTATTAAATTCGGATGCAATTTCTGTGTTTCATCGTCAATAAGAAGGTCCAAGGGATACAGTAAACCTGAAGTGAAGCACTGGAATCTAAAACTGGACTCACAGGAGAGGTTCAAATCATAGAAAGTTAGAGTGTCAGTCCTCTTGTACTTAAGTCGGCATTGTGCCATTTGTATTAAATTCGGTTGCAATTTCTGTGTTTCATCGTCAATAAGAAGGTCCAAGGGATACAGTAAACCTGAAGTGAGGCATCGGAATCTAAAACTGGACTCACAGGAAAGGTTCAAATCATAGAAAGTGTGAGTGTCAGTCCTCTTGTACTGAAGTCGGCATTGTGCCATTTGTATTAAATTCGGATGCAATTTCTGTGTTTCATCGTCAATAATAAGGTCCAAGGGATACAGTAAACCTGAAGTGAAGCATTGGAATCTAAAACTGGACTCACAGGAGAGGTTCAAATCATAGAAAGTTAGAGTGTCAGACATCTTGTAATTAAGTCGGCATTGTGCCTTTTGAATTTAATTCCGATGCAATTTCTGTGTTTCATCGTCATTAAGAGGGTGCAAGGTATACAGTAAACCTGAAATGAAGCATCGGAATCTAAAACTGGACTCACAGGAGATGTTCAAATTATAGAAAGTGAGAGTGTCAGTCCTCTTGTACTTAAGTCGGCATTGTGCCTTTTGAATTTAATTCCGATGCAATTTGTGTGTTTCATTGTCAATAAGAAGGTGCAAGGTATACAGTAAACCTGAAGTGCAGCATCGTAATCTAAAACTGGACTCACAGCAGAGGTTCAAATCATAGAATGTGAGAGTGTCAGTCCACTTGTACTTAAGTCGCCATTGTGCCTTTTGTATTAAATTCGGATGCAATTTCTGTCTTTCATCGTCAACAAGAAGGACCAAGCGATACAGTAAACCTAAAGTGAAGCATCGGAATCTAAAACTGGACTCACAGGAGAGGTTCAAATCATAGAAAGTTAGAGTGTCACTCCGCTTGTACTTAAGTCGGTATTGTGCCTTTTGTATTAAATTCGGATGCAATTTCTGTGTTTCATCGTCAATAAGAAGGTCCAAGGGATACAGTAAACCTTAAGTGAAACATCGGAATCTAAAACTGGACTCACAGGATAGGTTCAAATCATAGAAAGTGAGAGTTTCAGTCATCTTGTCATTACGTCGGCATTATGCCACTTGTATTTAATTCGGATGCAATTTCTGTGTTTCATCTTCAATAAGAAGGTCCAAGAGATACAGTAAACCTGAAGTGAAGCATCTGAATCAAAAACTGGACTCACAGGAAAGGTTCAAATCATAGAAAGTGTGAGTGTCAGTCCCACTTTACTTAAGTCGGCATTGTGCCATTTGTATTAAATTCGGATGCAATTTCTGTGATTCATCGGCAATAATAAGGTCCAAGGGATACAGTAAACCTGAAGAGAAGCATCGGAATCTAAAACTGGACTCACAGGAGAGGTCACATCATAGAAAGTTAGAGTGTCACTCCTCGTGTACTAGAGTCGGTATTGTGCCTTTTGTATTAACTTCTTATGCAAACTCTGTGTTTCATCGTCAATAAGAAGGTCCAAGGGATACAGTAAACCTGAAGTGAAGCATCGGAAGCTAAAACTGGGCTCACAGGAAAGGTTCAAATCATAGAAAGTTAGAATGTCAGTCCTCTTGTACTTAAGTCGCCATTGTGCCTTTTGTATTAAATTCGGATGCAATTTCTGTGTTTCATCGTCAATAAGAAGGTGCAAGGTATACAGTAAACCTGAAGAATCGGAGTCTAAAACTGGACTCACAGGAGAGGTTCAAATCATAGAAAGTGAGAGTGTCAGTCCTCTTGTACTTAAGTCGGCATTGTGCCATTTGTATTAAATTCGTTTGCAATATCTGTGTTTCATCGTCAATAAGAAGGTCCAAGGGATACAGTAAACCTGAAGTGAGGCATCGGAATCTAAAACTGGACTCACAGGAAAGGTTCCAATCATAGAAAGTTAGAGAGTCACTCCTCTTGTACTTAAGTCGGCATTGTGCCTTTTGAATTTAATTCTGATGCAATTTCTGTGTTTCATCGTCAATAAGAAAGTGCAAGGTACACAGTAGACCTGAAGTGAAACATCGGAATCTAAAACAGGACTCACAGGAGAGGTTCAAATCATAGAATGTGAGAGTGTCAGTCCTCTTGTACTTAAGTCAGCATTGTGCCCTTTGTATTAAATTCGGATGCAATTTCTGTGTTTCATCGCCAATAAGAAAGTCCAAGGGATACAGTAAACCTGAAGTGAAGCATTGGAATCTAAAACTGGACTCACAGGAGAGGTTCAAATCATAGAAAGTTAGAGTGTCAGTCCTCTTGTACTTAAGTCGGCATTGTGCCATTTGTATTAAATTCGGTTGCAATATCTGTGTTTCATCGTCAATAAGATGGTCCAAGGGATACAGTAAACCTGAAGTGAGGCATCGGAATCTAAAACTGGACTCACAGGAAAGGTTCAAATCATAGAAAGTGTGAGTGTCAGTCCTATTGTACTTAAGTCGTCATTGTGCCTTTTGTATTAAATTCGTATGCAATTTCTGTGTTTCATCTTCAATAAGAAGGTCCAAGGGATACAGTAAACATGTAGTGAAGCATCGGAATCTAAATCTGGACTCACAGGAGAGCTTCCAATCATAGAAAGTTAGAGTGTCAGTCCTCTTGTACTTAAGTCGGCATTGTGCCTTTTGAATTTAATTCCGATGCAATTTGTGTGTTTCATCGTCAATAAGAAGGTGCAAGGTATACAGTAAACCTGAAGTGAAGCATCGGAATCTAAAACTGGACTCACAGGAGAGGTTCAAATCATAGAAAGTTAGAGTGTCACTCCGCTTGTACTTAAGTCGGTATTGTGCCTTTTGTATTAAATTCGGATGCAATTTCTGTGTTTCATCGTCAATAAGAGGGTCCAAGGGATACAGTAAACCTTAAGTGAAACATTGGAATCTAAAACTGGACTCACAGGATAGGTTCAAATCATAGAAAGTGAGAGTTTCAGTCATCTTGTAATTACTGCGGCATTATGCCATTTGTATTTAATTCGGATGCAATTTCTGTGTTTCATCTTCAATAAGAAGGTCCAAGAGATACAGTAAACCTGAAGTGAAGCATCTGAATCTAAAACTGGACTCACAGAAATGGTTCAAATCATAGAAAGTGTGAGTGTCAGTCCTCTTTTACTTAAGTCGGCATTGTGCCATTTGTATTAAATTCGGATGCAATTTCTGTGATTCATCGGCAATAAGAAGGTCCAAGGGATACAGTAAACCTGAAGTGAAGCATCGGAATCTAAAACTGGACTCACAGGAGAGGTCAAATCATAGAAAGTTAGAGTGTCACTCCTCTTGTACTAGAGTCGGTATTGTGCCTTTTGTATTAACTTCTTATGCAAACTCTGTGTTTCATCGTCAATAAGAAGGTCCAAGGGATACAGTAAACCTGAAGTAAAGCATCGGAATCTAAAACTGGGCTCACTGGAGAGGTTCAAATCAAAGAAAGTTAGAATGTCAGTCCTCTTGTACTTAAGTCGCCATTGTGCCTTTTGTATTACATTCGGATGCAATTTCTGTGTTTCATCGTCAATAAGAAGGTGCAAGGTATACAGTAAACCTGAAGAATCGGAATCTAAAACTGGACTCACAGGAGAGGTTCAAATCATAGAAAGTGAGAGTGTCAGTCCTCTTGTACTTAAGTCGGCATTGTGCCATTTGTATTAAATTCGGTTGCAATTTCTGTGTTTCATCGTCAATAAGAAGGTCCAAGGGATACAGTAAACCTGAAGTGAGGCATCGGAATCTAAAACTGGACTCACAGGAGAGGTTCCAATCATAGAAAGTTAGGGTGTCAGTCCTCTTGTACTTAAGTCGGCATTGTGCCTTTTGAATTTAATTCCGATGCAATTTCTGTGTTTCATCGTCAATAAGAAGGTGCAAGGTATACAGTAAACCTGAAGTGAAGCACCGGAATCTAAAACAGGACTCACAGGAGAGGTTCAAAACATAGAATATTAGAGTGTCAGTCCTCCTTTACTTAAGACGGCATTGTGCATTTTGTATTAAATTCGGATGCAATTTCTGTGTTTCATCGTCAATAAGAAGGTCCAAGGGATACAGTAAACCTGAAGTGAAGCATCGGAATCTAAAACTGGCCTCACAGGAGAGGTTCAAATCATAGAAAGTGAGAGTGTCAGTCCTCCTGTACTTAAGTCGGCATTGTGCGATTTGTATTAAATTCGGATGCAATTCCTGTGGTTAATAGTCAATAAGAAGGTCCAAGGGATACAGGAAACATGTAGTGAAGCATCGGAATCCATATCTGGACTCACAGGAGAGGTTCCAATCATAGAAAGTTAGAGTGTCAGTCCTCTTGTACTTAAGTCGGCATTGTGCCTTTTGAATTTAATTCCGATGCAATTTCTGTGTTTCATCGTCAATAAGAAGGTGCAAGGTATACAGTAAACCTGAAGTGAAGGATCGGAATCTAAAACTGGACTCACAGGAGAGGTTCAAATCATAGAATGTGAGAGTGACAGTCCACTTGTACTTAAGTCGCCATTGTGCTTTTTGCATTAAATTCGGATGCAATTTCTGTCTTTCATCGTCAACAAGAAGGACCAAGCGATACAGTAAACCTGAAGTGAAGCATCGGAATCTAAAACTGGACTCACAGGAGAGGTTCAAATCATAGAAAGTTAGAGTGTCACTCCGCTTGTACTTAAGTCGGTATTGTGCCTTTTGTATTAAATTCGGATGCAATTTCTGTGTTTCATCGTCAATAAGAAGGTCCAAGGGATACAGTAAACCTTAAGTGAAACATCGGAATCTAAAACTGGACTCACAGGATAGGTTCAAATCATAGACAGTGAGAGTGTCAGTCATCTTTTACTTAAGTCGGCATTGTGCCATTTGTATTAAATTCGGATGTAATTTCAGTGATTCTTCGTCAATAAGAAGGTCCAAGGGATACAGTAAACCTGAAGTGAAGCATCGGAATCTAAAACTGGACTCACAGGAGAGGTCAAATCATAGAAAGTTAGAGTGTCACTCCTCTTGTACTAGAGTCGGTATTGTGCCTTTTGTATTAACTTCTTATGCAAACTCTGTGTTCCATCGTCAATAAGAAGGTCCAAGGGATACAGTAAACCTGAAGTGAAGCATCGGAATCCAAAACTGGGCTCACAGGAGAGGTTCAAATCATAGAAAGTTAGAATGTCAGTCCTCTAGTACTTAAGTCGGCATTGTGCCTTTTGTATTAAATTCGGATGCAATTTCTGTGTTTCATCGTCAATAAGAAGGTGCTAGGTATACAGTAAACCTGAAGAATCGGAATCTAAAACTGGACTCACAGGAGAGGTTCAAATCATAGAAAGTGAGACTGTCAGTCCTCTTGTACTTAAGTCGGCATTGTGCCATTTGTATTAAATTCGGTTGCAATTTCTATGTTTCATCGTCAATAAGAAGTTCCAAGGGATACAGTAAACCTGAAGTGAGACATCGAAATCTAAAACTGGACTCACAGGAGAGGTTCCAATCATAGAAAGTTAGAGAGTCAGTCCTCTTGTACTTAAGTCGGCATTGTGCCTTTTGAATTTAATTCTGATGCAATTTCTGTGCTTCATCGTCAATAAGAAGGTGCAAGGTATACAGTAGACCTGAAGTGAAACATCGGAATCTAAAACAGGACTCACAGGAGAGGTTCAAATCATAGAAAGTGAGAGTGTCAGTCCTCTTGTACTTAAGTCAGCATTGTGCCATTTGTATTAAATTCGGTTGCAATTTCTGTGTTTCATCGTCATTAAGAAGGTCCAAGGGATACAGTAAACCTGAAGTGAGCCATCGGAATCTAAAACTGGACTCACAGGAAAGGTTCAAATCATAGAAAGTTAGAGTGTCAATCCTCCTGTACTTAAGTCGGTATTGTGCCATTTGTATTAAATTCGGTTGCAATTTCTGTGTTTCATCGTCATTAAGAAGGTCCAAGGGATACAGTAAACCTGAAGTGAGGCATCGGAATCTAAAACTGGACTCACAGGAAAGGTTCAAATCATAGAAAGTGTGAGTGGCAGACCTCTTGTACTGAAGTCAGCATTGTGCCATTTGTATTAAATTCGGATGCAATTTCTGTGTTTCATCGTCAATAATAAGGTCCAAGGGATACAGTAAACCTGAAGTGAAGCATCGGAATCTAAAACTGGACTCACAGGAGAGGTTCAAATCATAGAAAGTGAGAGTGTCAGTCATATTGTAATTAAGTCGGCATTGTGCCTTTTGAATTTAATTCCGATGCAATTTCTGTGTTTCATCGTCAATAAGAGGGTGCAAGGTATACAGTATACCTGAAATGAAGCATCGGAATCTAAAATTGGACTCACAGGAGATGTTCAAATTATAGAAAGTGGGAGTGTCAGTCCTCTTCTACTTAAGTCGTCATTGTGCCTTTTGTATTAAATTCGTATGCAATTTCTGTGTTTCATCTTCAATAAGAAGGTCCAAGGGATACAGTAAACATGTAGTGAAGCATCGGAATCTAAATCTGGACTCACAGGAGAGCTTCCAATCATAGAAAGTGAGAGTGTCAGTCCTCTTGTACTTAAGTCGGCATTGTGCCTTTTGAATTTAATTCCGATGCAATTTGTGTGTTTCATCGTCAATAAGAAGGTGCAAGGTATACAGTAAACCTGAAGTGAAGCATCGGAATCTAAAACTGGACTCACAGGAGAGGTTCAAATCATAGAAAGTGAGAGTGTCAGTCCTCTTGTACATAAGTCGGCATTGTGCCATTTGTATTAAAATCGGATGCAATTTCTGTGTTTCATCGTCAATAAGAAGGTCCAAGGGATACAGTAAACCTGAAGTGAAGCATCGGAATCTAAAACTGGACCCACAGGAGAGATTCAAATCATAGAAAGTTAGAGTGTCACTCCGCTTGTACTTAAGTCGGTATCGTGCCTTTTGTATTAAATTCGGATGCAATTTCTGTGTTTCATCGTCAATAAGAAGGTCCAAGGGATACAGTAAACCTTATGTGAAGCCTCGGAATCTAAAACTGGAATCAGAGGAGAGGTTCAAAACATAGAATATTAGAGTGTCAGTCCTCTTTTACTTAAGACGGCATTGTGCATTTTGTATTAAATTCGGATGCAATTTCCGTGTTTCATCGTCAATAAGAAGGTCCAAGGGATACAGTAAACCTGAAGTGAAGCATCGGAATCAAAAACTGGCCTCACAGGAGAGGTTCAAATCATAGAAAGTGAGAGTGTCAGTCATCTTGTAATTAAGTCGTCATTGTGCCTTTTGAATTTAATTCCGATGCAATTTCTCTGTTTCATCGTCAATAAGAGGGTGGAAGGTATACTGTAAACCTGAAGTAAAGCATCGGAACCTAAAACCGGACTCACAGGAGGGGTTAAAATCATAGAAAGTGAGAGTGTCAGTCCTCTCGTACCTAAGTCGGCATTGTGCCATTTGTATTAAATTCGAATGCAATTCCTGTGGTTAATATCCAATAACAAGGTCCAAGGGATACAGTTATCCTGAAGTGAAGCATCGGAATCTACAACTAGACTCACAGGAGAGGTTCAAATCATAGAAATTTACAGTGTCAGTCCTCTTGCACTTAAGTCGGCATTGTGCCTTTTGTATTAAATTCGGATGCAAACTCTGTGTTTCATCGTCAATAAGAAGGTCCAAGGGATACAGTAAACCTTAAGTGAAACATCGGAAACTAAAACTGGACTCACAGGATAGGTTCAAATCATAGAAAGTGAGAGTGTCAGTCATCTTGTAATTATGTCGGCATTATGCCATTTGTATTAAATTCGGATGCAATTTCTGTGTTTCATCGTCAATAAGAAGGTCCAAGGGATACAGTAAACCTGAAGTGAAGCATCGGAATCTAAAACTGGACTCACAGGAGAGTACAAATCATAGAAAGTTAGAATGTCACTCCTCTTGTACTTGAGTCGGTATTGTGCCTTTTGTATTAAATTCTTATGCAAACTCTGCGTTTCATCGACAGTAAGAAGGTCCAAGGGATACAGAAACCTGAAGTGAAGCATCGGAATCTAAAACTGGGCTCACAGGAGAAGTTCAAAACACAGAAAGTTAGAATGTCAGTCCTCTTGTACTTAAATCGGCATTGTGCCTTTTGTATTAAATTCGGATGCAATTTCTGTGATTCATCGTCAATAAGAAGGTGCAAGGTATACAGTAAACCTGAAGAATCGGAATCTAAAACTGGACTCACAGGAGAGGTTCAAATCATAGAAAGTCTGAGTGTCAGTCCTCTTGTACTTGAGTCGGCATTGCGCCATTTGTATTAAATTCGGATCCAATTTCTGTGTTTCATTGTCAATAAGAAGGTCCAAGGGATACAGTAAACCTGAAGTGAAGCATCGGAATCTAAAACTGGACTCACAGGAGAGATCAAATCATAGAAAGTTAGAGTGTCACTCCTCTTGTACTTGAGTCGGTATTGTGCCTTTTGTATTAAATTCTTATGCAAACTCTGTGTTTCATCGTCAATAAGAAGGTCCAAGGGATACAGTAAACCTGAAGTGAAGCATCGGAATCTAAAACTGGGCTCACAGGAGAGGTTCAAATCATAGAAAGTTAGAATGTCAGTCCTCTTGTACTTAAGTCGTCATTGTGCCTTTTGTATTAAAGTCGGATGCAATTTCTATGTTTCATCGTCAATAAGAAGGTCGAAGGGATACAGTAAACATGTAGTGAAGCATCGGAATCTAAATCTGGACTCACAGGAGAGGTTCCAATCATAGAAAGTTAGAGGGTCAGTCCTCTTCTATTTAAGTCGGCATTGTGCCTTTTGAATTTAATTCTGATGCAATTTCTCTGTTTCATCGTCAATAAGAAGGTGCAAGGTATACAGTAAACCTGAAGTGAAGCATCGGAATCTAAAACCGGACTCACAGGAGAGGTTCAAATCATAGAATGTGAGAGTGTCAGTCCACTTGTAATTAAGTCGCCATTGTGCTTTTTGTATTAAATTCGGATGCAATTTCTGTCTTTCATCGTCAACAAGAAGGACCAAGCGATACAGTAAACCTGAAGTGAAGCATCGGAATCTAAAACTGGACTCACAGGAGAGGTTCAAATCATAGAAAGTTAGAGTGTCACTCCGCTTGTACTTATGTCGGCATTATGCCATTTGTATTTAATTCGGATGTAATTTCTGAGTTTCATCGTCAATAAGAAGGTGCAAGGTATATTGTAAACCTGAAGTGAAGCATCGGAATCTAAAACTGGACTCACAGGAGAGGTTCAACTCATAGAATGTGAGAGTGTCAGTCCTCTTGTACTTGATTCGGCATTGTGCCTTTTGTATTAAATTCAGATGCAATTTCTGTGTTTCATCGTGAATTAGAAGGTCCAAGGGATACAGTAAACCTGAAGTGAAGCATCGGAATCTAAAACGGAACACACAGGATAGGTTCAAATCATAGAAAGTGAGAGTGTCAGTCATCTTGTAATTAAGTCGGCATTATGCCATTTGTATTAAATTCGGATGCAATTTCTGTGTTTCATCGTCAATAAGAAGGTCAAAGGGATACAGTAAACCTGAAGTGAGGCATCGGAATCTAAAACTGGACTCACATGAGAGGTTCCAATCATAGAAAGTAAAAGTGGCAGTCCTCTTGTACTTACGTCGGCATTGTGCCTTTTGAATTAAATTCCGATGCACTTTCTGTGTTTCATCGTCAATAAGAAGGTGCAAGGTATACAGTAAACCTGAAATGAAGCATCACAATCTAAATTTGGACTCACAGGAGATGTTCAAATTATAGAAAGTGAGAGTATCAGTCCTCTCGTACTTAAGTCGTCATTGTGCCTTTTGTATTAAATTCGGATGCAATTTCTGTGTTTCAACGTCAATATGAAGGCCCAAGGGATACAGTAAACATGTAGTGAAGCATCGAAATCTAAATCTGGACTCACAGGAGAGGTGCCAATCATAGAAAGTTAGAGTGTCAGTCCTCTTGTACTTATGTCGGCATTGTGACTTTTGAATTTAATTCCGATGCAATTTCTGTGTTTCATCGTCAATAAGAAGGTGCAAGGTATACAGTAAACCTGAAGTGAAACATCGGAATCTAAAACTGGACTCACAGGAGAGGTCAAATCATAGAAAATTAGAGTGTCACTCCTCATGTACTAGAGTCGGTATTGTGCCTTTTGTATTAAATTCTTATGCAAACTCTGTGTTTCATCGTCAATAAGAAGGTCCAAGGGATACAGTAAACCTGAAGTGAAGCATCGGAACCTAAAACTGGGCTCACAGGAGAGGTTCAAATCATAGAAAGTTAGAATGTCAGTCACTTGTACTTAAGTCGGCATTGTGCCTTTTGTATTAAATTCGGATGCAATTTCTGTGTTTCATCGTCAATAAGAGGTGCAAGGTATACAGTAAACCTGAAGAATCGGAATCTAAAACTGGACTCACAGGAGAGGTTCAAATCATAGAAAGTGAGAGTGTCAGTCGTCATGTACTTAAGTCGGCATTGCGCCTTTTTTGTTACATTCGGATGCAAAATCTGTTTTTCATCGTCAATACGAAGTTTTAAGGGATATAGTAAACCTGAAGTGAAGCATTGGAATCTAAAACTGGACTCACTGGAGAGGTTCAAATCATAGAAAGTGAGAGAGTCAGTCCTCTTGTACTGAAGTCGGCATGGTGCGTTTTGTATTAAATTCGGATGCAATTTCTGTGTTTCATCGTCAATAAGAAGGTGCAAGGTATATAGTAAACCTGAAGTGAAGCATCGGAATCTAAAACTGGACTCACAGGAAAGGTTCAACTCATAGAATGTGAGAGTGTCAGTCCTCTTGTACTTGATTCGGCATTGTGCATTTTGTATTAAATTCAGATGCAATTTCTGTGTTTCATCGTCAATAAGAAGGTCCAAGGGATACAGTAAACCTGAAGTGAAGCATCGGAATCTAAAACGGAACTCACAGGATAGGTTCAAATCATAGAAAGTGAGAGTGTCAGTCATCTTGTAATTAAGTCGGCATTATGGCATTTGTATTAAATTCGGATGCAATTTCTGTGTTTCATCGTCAATAAGAAGGTCCAAGGGATACAGTAAACCTGAAATGAAGCATTGGGATCTAAAACTGGACTCACAGGAGAGGTTCAAATCATAGAAAGTGAGAGTGTCAGTACTCTTGTACTTAAGTCGGCATTGTGCCATTTGTATTAAATTCGGTTGCAATTTCTGTGTTTCATCGTCAATAAGAAGGTCCAAGGGATACAGTAAACCTGAAGTGAGGCATCGGAATCTAAAACTGGACTCACAGGAGAGGTTCCAATCATAGAAATTTAGAGTGTCAATCCTCTTGCACTTAAGTCGGCATTGTCCCTTTTGTATTAAATTCGGATGCAAACTCTGTGTTTCTTTGTCAATAAGAAGGTCCAAGGGATACAGTAAACCTGAATTGAAGCAGCGGAATCTAAACTGAACTCACAGTAGAGGTTCAAATCATAGAAAGTGAGAGTGTCAGTCCTATTGTACTTAAGTCGGCATTGTGCCTTTTGAATTGAATTCATATGCAATTTCTGTGTTTCATCGTCAATAAGAAGGTCCAAGGGATACAGTAAACCTGAAGTGAAGCATCGGAATCTAAAACTGGACTCACAGGAGAGGTTCAATTAATAGAAAGTTGGAGCATCGGTCCTCTTTTACTTAAGTCAGCATTGTGCCCATTTGTTATAACTCCGATGCAATTTCAACGTTTCATCGTCAATAAGAAGGTGCAAGGTATACAGTAAACCTGAAGTAAAGCATCGGAATCTAAAACTAGACCCACAGGAGAGATTCAAATCATAGAAAGTTAGAGTGTCACTCCGTTTGTACTTAAGTCGGTATTGTGCCTTTTGTATTAAATTCGGTTGCAATTTCTGTGTTTCATCGTCAATAAGAAGGTCCAAGGGATACAGTAAACCTTATGTGAAGCAACGGAATCTAAAACTGGAATCACAGGAGAGGTTCAAAACATAGAATATTTGAGTGTCAGTCCTCTTTTACTTAAGACAGCATTGTGCATTTTGTATTAAATTCGGATGTAATTTCTGTGTTTCATCGTTAATAAGAAGGTCCAAGGGATACAGTAAACCTGAAGTGAAGCATCGGAATCAAAAACTGGCCTCACAGGACAGGTTCAAATCATAGAAAGTGAGAGTGTCTGTCATCTTGTAATTAAGTCGGCGTGGTGCCTATTGAATTTAATTCCGATGCAACTTCTGTGTTTCATCGTCAATAAGAAGGTGCAAGGTATACAGTAAACCTGAAGTGAAGCATCGGAATCTAAAACTGGACTCACAGGAGAGGTTCAAATCATAGAAAGTGAGAGTGTCAGTAGTCTTGTACCTAAGTCGGAATTGTGCCATTTGTATTAAATTCGGATGCAATTCCTGTGGTTAATAGTCAATAACAAGGTCCAAGGGATACAGTAAACCAGAAGTGAAGCATCGGAATCTACAACTAGACTCACAGGAGAGGTACAAATCATAGAAATTTATAATGTCAGGCATCTTGCACGTAAGTCGGCATTGTATCTTTTGTATTAAATTCGGATGCAAACTCTGTGTTCCATCGTCAATAAGAAGGTCCAAGGGATACAGTAAACCTGAAGTGAAGCATTGGATTCTAAACTGAACGCACAGTAGAGGTTCAAATCATAGAAAGTGAGAGTGTCAGTCCTCTTGCACTTAAGTCGGCATTGTGCCTTTCGTATTAAATTCGGATGCAATTTCTGTGTTTCATCGTCAATAAGAAGGTCCAGGGGATACAGTTAACCTAAAGTGAAGCATGGGAATCTAAAACTGGACTCACAGGAGAGGTTCAAATCATAGAAAGTGAGAGTGTCTGTCCTATTGTACTTAAGTCGTTCATTGTGCCATTTGTATTAAATGCGGATGCAATTTCTGTGTTTCATCGTCATTAAGATGGTCCAAGGGATAAAGTAAATCTGAAGTGAAGCATCGGAATCTAAAACTGGACTCACAGGAGAGGTTCAAATCATAGAAAGTGAGAGTGTCAGTCCTCTTGTACTTAAGTCGGCATTGTGCCATTTGTATTAAATTCGGATGCAATTTCTGTGTTTCATCGTCAATAAGAAGGTGCAAGGTATACAGTAAACCTAAAGTGAAGCATCGGAATATAAAACTGGACTCACAGGAGAGGTTCAAATCATAGAAACTTAGAGTGTCAGTCCTCTTGTACTTAAGTCGGCATTGTGCCTTTTGTATTAAATTCGGATGCAAACTCTGTGTTTCATCGTCAATAAGAAGAACCAAGGGATACAGTAAACCTGAAGTGAAGCATCAGAATCTAAAACTAGACTCACAGTAGAGGTTCAAATCATAGAAAGTGAGAGTGTCAGTCCTCTTGTACTTAAGTCGGCATTGTGCCGTTTGTATTAAATTAGGATGCAATTTCTGTGTTTCATCGTCAATAAGAAGGTCCACTGAATGCAGTAAACCTGAAGTGAAGCATCGGAATCTAAAACTGGACTCACAGGAGAGGTTCAAATCATAGAAAGTGAGAGTGTCAGTCCTCTTGTACTTAGGTGGGCATTGTGCCTTTTGAATTTAATTTCGATGCTATATCTGTGTTTCATCGTCAATAAGAAGGTGCAAGGTATACAGTATACCTGAAGTGAAGCATCGGAATCTAAAACTGGACTCACAGGAGAGAATCAAATCATAGAAAGTGAGAGTGTCAGTCTTCTTGTACTTAAGTCGGCATTGTGCCATTTGTATTAAATTCGGATGCAATTTCTGTGTTTCATCGTCAATAAGAAGGTCCAAGGGATACAGTAAACCTTATGTGAAGCATCGGAATCTAAAACTGCACTCACAGGAGAGGTTCAAATCATAGAATATTAGAGTGTCAGTACTCTTTTACTTAAGACGGCATTGTGCATTTTGTATTAAATTCGGAAGCAATTTCTGTGTTTCATCGTCAATAAGAAAGTCCAAGGGATACAGTAAAACTGAAGTGAAGCCTCGGAAACTAAAACTGGACTCACAGGAGAGGTTCAAATCATTGAAAGTGAGAGTGTCAGTCATCTTGTAATTAAGTCGGCATTGTGCCTTTTCAATTTGATTCCGATGCAATTTCTGTGTTTCATCGTCAATAAGAGGGAGCAAGGTATACAGTAAACCTGAAATGAAGCATCGGAATCTAAAACTGGACTCACAAGAGATGTTCAAATTATAGAAAGTTAGAGTGTCAGTCCTCTTGTACTTAAGTCGGCATTGTGCCTTTTGTATTAAATTCGGATGCAATTTCTGTGTTTCATCGTCAATAAAAGGTCCAAGGGATACATTAAACCTGTAGTGAAGCATCGGAATATAAATCTGGACTCACAGGAGAGGTTCATATCATAGAAAGTTAGAGTGTCAGTCCACTTGTACTTAAGTCGGCATTGTGCCTTTTTAATTTAATTCCGATGCAATTTCTGTGTTTCATCGTCAATGAGAAGGTGCAACGTATACAGTAAACCTGAAGTGAAGCATCGGAATCTAAAACTGGACTCACAGGAGAGGTTCAAATCATAGAATGTGAGAGTGTCAGTCAACTTGTACTTAAGTCGCCATTGCGCCTTTTGTATTAAATTCGGATGCAATTTCTGCCTTTCATCGTCAACAAGAAGGACCAAGCGATACAGTAAACCTGAAGTGAAGCATCGGAATCTAAAACTGGACTCAAAGTAGAGGTTCAAATCATAGAATGTTAGAGTGTCACTCCGCTTGTACTTATTCGGTATTGTGCCTTTTGTATTAAATTCGGATGCAATTTCTGTGTTTCATCGTAAATAAAAAGGTCCAAGGGATACAGTAAACCTTAAGTGAAACATCGGAATCTAAAACTGGATTCACAGGATAGGTTCAAATCATAGAAAGTGAGTGTTCAGTCATCTTGTAATTAAGTCGGCATTGTGCCATTTGTATTATATTCGGATGCAATTTCTGTGTTTAATCGTCAATAAGAAGGTCCAAGGGATACAGTAAACCTTATGTGAAGCATCGGAATCTAAAACTGGAATCACAGGAGAGGTTCAAATCATAGAATTTTAGAGTGTCTGTCCTCTTTTACTTAAGACGGCATTGTGCATTTTGTATTAATTTCGGATGCAATTTCTGTATTTCATCGTCAATAAGAAGGTCCAAGGGATACAGTAAACCTGAAGTGAAGCATCGGAATCTAAAACTGGACTCACAGGAGAGGTTCAAATAATAGAAAGTGAGAGTGTCAGTCATCTTGTAATTAAGTCGGCATTGTATCTTTTGAATTTAATTCCGATGCAATTTTTGTGTTTCATCGTCAATAAAAGGGAGCAAGGTATACAGCAAACCTGAAATGAAGCATCGGAATCTAAAACTGGACTCACAGGGGATGTTCAAATTATAGAAAGTGAGAGTGTCAGTCCTCTTGTACTTAAGTCGCCATTGTGCCTTTAGTATTAAATTCGGATGCAATTTCTGTCTTTCATCGTCAACAAGAAGGACCAAGCGATACAGTAAACCTGAAGTTAAGCATCGGAATCTAAAACTGGACTCACAGGAGAAGTTCAAATCATAGAAAGTTGGAGTGTCACTCCGGTTGTACTTAAGTCGGTATTGTGCCTTTTGTATTAAATTCGGATGCAATTTCCGTGTTTCATCGTCAATAAGAAAGTCCAAGGGGTACAGTGAACCTTAAGTGAAACATCGGAATCTAAAACTGGACTCACAGGATAGGTTCAAATCATAGAAAGTGAGAGTGTCAGTCATCTTGTAATTAAGTCATCATTATGCCATTTGTATTAAATTCGGATGCAATTTCTGTGTTTCATCGTCAATAAGAAGAACCAAGGGATACAGTAAACCTGAAGTGAAGCATCGGAATCTAAAACTAGACTCACAGTAGACGTTCAAATCATAGAAAGTGAGAGTGTCAGTCCTCTTGTACTAAAGTCGGCATTGTGCCGTTTGTATTAAATTCGGATGCAATTTCTGTGTTTCATCGTCAATAAGAAGGTGCAAGGTATACAGTAAACCTGAAGTGAAGCATCGGAATCTAAAACTGGACTCACAGGAGAGGTTCAAATCATAGCAAGTGAGAGTGTCAGTCCTCTTGTTCTTAAGTTCTCGTTGTTCCTTTTGTATTAAATTCGGATGCAATTTCTGTGTTTCATCGTCAATAAGAAGGTCCAAGGGATGCAGTAAACCTAAAGTGAACCATCGGAAACTTAAACTGGACTCACAGGAGAGGTTCAAATCATAGAAAGTAAGAGTGTCAGTCCTCTTGTACTTAATTCGGCATTGTGCCATTTGTATTAAATGCGGAAGCAATTTTTGTGTTTCAGCGCCAATAAGAAGGTCCAAGGTATACAGTAAACGTGAAGTCAAGCATCGGAATCTAAAACTGGACTCACAGTAGAGGTTCCAATCATACAAAGTTGGAGTGTCAGTCCTCTTGTACTTAAGTGGGAATTGTGCCTTTTGAATTAAATTCCGATGCAATATCTGTGTTTCATCGTCAATAAGAAGGTGCAAGGTATACAGTATACCTGAAGTGAAGCATCGGAATCTAAAAGTAGGCTCACAGGAGAGATTCAAATCATCGAAAGTGAGAGTGTCAGTCTTCTTGTACATAAGTCGGCATTGTGCCATTTGTATTAAATTCGGATGCAATTTCTGTGTTCCATCGTCAATAAGAACGTCCAAGGGATACAGTAAACCTTATGAGAAGCATCGGAATCTAAAACTGGACTCACAGGAGAGGTTCACATCATAGAATATTAGAGTGTCAATCCTCTTTTCCTTAGACGGCATTGTGCATTTTGTATTAAATTCGGATGCAATTTCTGTGTTTCATCGTCAATAAGAGGGAGCAAGGTATACAGTAAACCTGAAATGAAGCATCGGAATCTAAAACTTTACTCACAGGAGATGTTCAAATTATAGAAAGTGAGAGTGTCAGTCCTCTTGTACTTAAGTCGGCACTGTGCATTTTGTATTAAATTCGGATGCAATTTCTGTGTTTCATCGTCAATAAAAAGGTCCAAGGGATACAGTAAACCTGTAGTGTAGCATCGGAATATAAATCTGGACTCACAGGAGAGGTTCCAATCATAGAAAGTTAGAGTGTTAGTCCTCGTGTACTTAAGTCGGCAATGTGCCTTTTGAATTTAATTCCGATGCAATGTCTGTGTTTCATCGTCAATAAGAAGGTCCAAGGGATACAGTAAACCTGAAGTGAAGCATCGGAATCTAAAACTGGACTCACAGGGAGGTACAAATCATAGAAAGTTAGAGTGTGACTCCGCTTGTACTTAAGTCGGTATTGTGCCTTTTGTATTAAATTCGGATGCAATTTCTGCCTTTCATCGTCAACAAGAAGGACCAAGCGATACAGTAAACCTGAAGTGAAGCATCGGAATCTAAAACTGGACTCAAAGTAGAGGTTCAAATCATAGAATGTTAGAGTGTCACTCCGCTTGTACTTATTCGGTATTGTGCCTTTTGTATTAAATTCGGATGCAATTTCTGTGTTTCATCGTAAATAAAAAGGTCCAAGGGATACAGTAAACCTTAAGTGAAACATCGGAATCTAAAACTGGATTCACAGGATAGGTTCAAATCATAGAAAGTGAGAGTGCCAGTCATCTTGTAATTAAGTCGGCATTGTGCCATTTGTATTATATCCGGATGCAATTTCTGTGTTTAATCGTCAATAAGAAGGTCCAAGGGATACAGTAAACCTTATGTGAAGCATCGGAATCTAAAACTGGAATCACAGGAGAGGTTCAAATCATAGAATTTTAGAGTGTCTGTCCTCTTTTACTTAAGACGGCATTGTGCATTTTGTATTAATTTCGGATGCAATTTCTGTGTTTCATCGTCAATAAGAAGGTCCAAGGGATACAGTAAACCTGAAGTGAAGCATCGGAATCTAAAACTGGACTCACAGGAGAGGTTCAAATAATAGAAAGTGAGAGTGTCAGTCATCTTGTAATTAAGTCGGCATTGTATCTTTTGAATTTAATTCCGATGCAATTTTTGTGTTTCATCGTCAATAAAAGGGAGCAAGGTATACAGCAAACATGAAATGAAGCATCGGAATCTAAAACTGGACTCACAGGGGATGTTCAAATTATGGAAAGTGAGAGTGTCAGTCCTCGTGTACTTAAGTCGGCATTGTGCCTTTAGTATTAAATTCGGATGCAATTTCTGTGTTTCATCGTCAATAAAAAGGTCCAAGGGATACAGTAAACCTGTAGTGAAGCATCGGAATATAAATCTGGACTCACAGGAGAGGTTCCAATCATAGAAAGTTAGAGTGTCAGTCCTCTTGTACTTAAGTCGGCAAGGTGCCTTTTGAATTTAATTCCGATGCAATTTCTGTGTTTCATCGTCAATAAGAAGGTGCAAGGTATACAGTAAACCTGAAGTGAAGCATCGGAATCTAAAACTGGACTCACAGGAGAGGTTCAAATCATAGAATGTGAGAGTGTCTGTCCACTTGCACTTAAGTCGCCATTGTGCCTTTTGTATTAAATTCGGATGCAATTTCTGTCTTTCATCGTCAACAACAAGGACCAAGCGATACAGTAAACCTGAAGTTAAGCATCGGAATCTAAAACTGGACTCACAGGAGAGGTTCAAATCATAGAAAGTTGGAGTGTCACTCCTGTTGTACTTAAGTCGGTATTGTGCCTTTTGTATTAAATTCGGATGCAATTTCCGTGTTTCATCGTCAATAAGAAGGTCCAAGGGATACAGTGAACCTTAAGTGAAACATCGGAATCTAAAACTGGACTCACAGGATAGGTTCAAATCATAGAAAGTGAGAGTGTCAGTCATCTTGTAATTAAGTCGTCATTATGCCATTTGTATTAAATTCGGAAGCAATTTCTGTGTTTCATCGTCAATAAGAAGAACCAAGGGATACAGTAAACCTGAAGTGAAGCATCGGAATATAAAACTAGACTCACAGTAGACGTTCAAATCATAGTAAGTGAGAGTGCTAGTCCTCTTGTACTTAAGTCGGCATTGTGCCGTTTGTATTAAATTCGGATGCAATTTCTGTGTTTCATCGTCAATAAGAAGGTGCAAGGTATACAGTAAACCTGAAGTGAAGCATCGGAATCTAAAACTGGACTCACAGGAGAGGTTCAAATCATAGAAAGTGAGAGTGTCAGTCCTCTTGTTCTTAAGTTGGCGTTGTTCCTTTTGTATTAAATTCGGATGCAATTTCTGTGTTTCATCGTCAATAAGAAGGTCGAAGGGATGCAGTAAACCTAAAGTGAACCATCGGAAACTTAAACTGGACTCACAGGAGAGGTTCAAATCATAGAAAGTAAGAGTGTCAGCCCTCTTGTACTTAAGTCGGCATTGTGCCTATTGTATTACATTCGGATGCAAACTCTGTGTTTCATCGTCAATAAGAAGGTGCAAGGTATACAGTAAACCTGAAGTGAAGCATGGGAATCTAAAACTGAACTCACAGGAGAGGTTCAAATCATAGAAAGTGAGAGTGTCAGTCCTCTTGTACTTAATTCGGCATTGTGCCATTTGTATTAAATGCGGATGCAATTTTTGTGTTTCATCGCCAATAAGAAGGTCCAAGTGATACAGTAAACGTGAAGTGAAGCAACGGAATCTAAAACTGGACTCACAGTAGAGGTTCCAATCATACAAAGTTAGAGTGTCAGTCCTCTTGTACATAAGTGGGAATTGTGCCTTTTGAATTAAATTCCGATGCAATATCTGTGTTTCATCGTCAATAAGAAGGTGCAAGGTATACAGTATACCTGAAGTGTAGCATCGGAATCTAAAAGTAGACTCACAGGAGAGGTTCAAATCATAGAATGTTAGAGTGTCAGTCCTCTTGTACTTAAGTCGGCATTGTGCCTTTTGAATTTAATTCCTATGCTATTTCTGTGTTTCATTGTCAATAAGAAGGTCCAAGGGGTACAGTAAACCTGAAGTGAAGTATCGGAATCTAAAACTGGACTCACAGGAGAGGTTCAAATCATAGAAAGTGAGAGTGTCAGTCCTCTTTGACTTAAGTCGTCATTGTGCGTTTTAAATTTAATTCCGATGCAATATCTGTCTTTCATCGTCAATAAGAAGGTCCAAGGGATACAGTAAACCTGAAGTGAAGCATCGGAATCTCAAACTGGACTCACAGGAGATGTTCAAATCATAGAAAGTGAGATTGTCCGTTCTCTTGTACTAAAGTCGCCATTGTGATTTTTGTTTTAAATTCGGATGCAATTTTTGTGTTTCATCGTCAATTAGAAGGTCCAAGGGATACAGTAAACCTGAAGTGAAACATCGGAATGTGAAACTGGACTCACAGGAGAGGTTCATATCTTAGAAAGTGAGAGTGTCAGTCCTTTTATTACTTAAGTCGGCATTGTGCCTTTTGACTTAAATTCCGATGCAATTTCTGTGTTTCATCGTCAATAAGAAGGTGCAAAGTATACAGTAAACCTGAAGTGAAGCATCGGAATCTAAAACTGGACTCACAGGATAGGTTCAAATCATAGAAAGTGAGAGTGTTAGTCGTCTTCTACTTAGGTCGGCACTGTGACTTTTGAATTTTATTCCGATGCAATTTCTGTGTTACATCGTCAATAAGAACGTCCAAAGGATACAGTAAACCTGAAGTGAAGCATCGGATTCTGAAACTGGACTCACAGGAGATGTTCAAATCATAGAAAGTGAGAGTGTCAGTCCTCATGTACTTAAGCCACCGTTGTGACTTTTGTATTAATTTCGGATGCAATTTCTGTGTTTCATCGTCAATAAGAAGGTCCAAGGGATACAGTAAACCTGAAGTGAAGCATCGGAATCTAAAACTGGACTCACAGGAGAGGTTCAAATCATAGAAAGTTAGAATGTCAGTCCTCTTGTCCTTAAGTCGGCATTGTGCCTTGTGTATTAAATTCGGATGCAATTTCTGTGTTTCATCGTCAATAAGAAGGTGCAAGGTATACAGTAAACCTGAAGTGAAGCATCGGAATCTAAAACTAGACTCACAAGATAGGTTCAAATCATAGAAAGTGAGAGTGTCAGTCCACTTGCACTTAAGTCGACATTGTGCCGTTTATATTAAATTCGGAAGCAATTTCTGTGTTTCATCGTCAATAAGAAGGTCCAAGGGATACAGTAAACCTGAAGCGAAGTATCGGAATCTAAAACTGGACTCACAGGAGAGGTTCAAATCATAGGAAGTGAGAGTGTCAGTCCTCTTGTACTTAAATCGCCATTGTGCCTTTTGTATTAATTTCGGATGCAAACGCTGTGTTTCATCGTCAATAAGAAGGTCCAAGGGATACAGTAAACCTGAAGTGAAGCATTGGAATCTAAAACTGGAATCACAGGAGAGGTTCAAATCATAGAAAGTGAGAGTGTCAGTCCTCTTGTACTTAAGACGGCATTGTGCCTTTTCAATTTAATTCCGATGCATTTTCTGAGTTTCATCGTCAATAAGAAGGTGTAAGGTGTACAGTAAACCTGAAGTGATGCATCGGAATCTAAATCTGACCTCACAGGAGAGGTTCGAATCATAGAAAGTGAGAGTGTCAGTCCTCTTGTACTTAAGTCGGCATTGTGCCATTTGTATTAAATTCGGATGCAATTTCTGTGTTTCGTCGTCAATAAGAAGGTCCAAGGGATACAGTTAACCTGAAGTGAAGCATCGGAATCTAAAACTGGACTCACAGGGGAGGTTCAAATCATAGAAAGTGAGAGTGTCAGTCCTCTTGTACTTCAGTCGCCATTGTGCCATTTGTATTATTTTCGGATGCAATTTCTGTTTTCATCGTCAATAAGAAGGTCCAAGGGATACAGTAAACCTGAAGTAAAGCATCGGAATCTAAAACTGTATTCTCAGGTGAGGTTCAAATCATAGAAAGTTAAAGTGTCAGTCCTCTTGAACTTAAGTCGGCATTGTGCCTTTTGTATTAAATTCGGATGCAAACTCTGTGTTTCATCGTCAATAAGAAGGTCCAAGAGATACAGTAAACCTGAAGTGAAGCATCGGAATCTAAAACTGGACTCACAGGAGAGGTTCAAATCATAAAACGTTAGTGTGTCAGTCCTCTTGTACTTAAGTCGGCTTTGTGCCTTTTGTATTTAATTCCGATGCTATTTTCAGTGTTTCATTGTCAATAAGAAGGTCCAAGGGATACAGTAAACCTGAAGTGAAGCATCGGAATCTAGAACTGGACTCACAGGAGATGTTCAAATCATAGAAAGTGAGAGTGTCAGTCCTCTTGTACTAAAGCCGCCTTTGTGATTACTGTATTAAATTCGGATCCAATTTCTGTGTTTCATCGTCAATAAGATGGTCCAAGGGATACAGTAAAAACCTGTAGTGAAGCATCGGAATCTAAAACTGGACTCACAGGAGAGGTGCAAATCATAGAAAGTTAGAGTGTCAGTCCTCTTGTGCTTAAGTCGGCATTGTGCCTTTTGTATTAAATTCGGATGAAACTCTGTGTTTCATCGTCAATTAGAAGGTCCAAGGGATACAGTAAACCTGAAGTGAAGCATCGGAATGTAAAACTGGACTCACAGGAGAGGTTCAAATCATAGAATGTGAGAGTGTCAGTCCTCTTGTACTTAAGTCGGCATTGTGCCTTTTGAATTTAATTCCGATGCAATTTCTGTGTTTCATCGTCAATTAGAAGCTGCAAGGAATACAGTAAACCTGAAGTGAAGCATCGGAATCTAAAACTGGACTCACAGGAGAGGTTCGAATCATAGAAAGTGAGAGTGTCAGTCCTCTTGTACTTAAGTCGGCATTGCGCCATTTGTATTGAATTCGGATGCAATTTCTGTGTTTCATCGTCAATAAGACGGTCCAAGGGATCCAGTAAACCTGAGGTGAAACATCGGAATCTATAACTGGACTCAGAGGAGAGGTTCAAATCATATAAAGTGAGAGTGTCAGTCCTCTTGTACTTAAGTCACCATTGTGACTTTTGTATTAATTTCGGATGCAATTTCTGTGTTTCATCGTCAATTAGAAGGTCCAAGGGATACAGTAAACCTGAAGTGAAGCATCGGAATCTAAAACTGGACTCACAGGAGAGATTCAAATCATAGAAAGTGAGAGTGTCAGTCCTCTTGTACTTAAGTCGCCGTTGTGCCTTTTGTATTAAATTCGGATGCAATTTCTGTGTGTCATCGTCAATAAGACTGTCCAAGGGATACAGGAAACCTGAAGTAAAGCATCGGAATCTAAAAATGGACTCACAGGAGAGGTTCAAATCATAGAAAGTTAGAGTGTCAGTCCTCTTGTACTTAAGTCGGCATTGTGCCTTTTGTATTAAATTCGGATGCAAACTCTGTGTTTCATCGTCAATAAGAAGGTCCATGGGATACAGTAAACCTGAAGTGAAGCATCGGAATCTAAAACTGGACTCACAGGAGAGGTTCAAATCATAGAACGTTAGAGTGTCAGTCCTCTTGTACTTAAGTCGGCATTGTGCCTTTTAAATTTAATTCCGATGCTATTTCTGTGTTTCATTGTCAATAAGAAGGTCCAAGGGATAGAGTAAACCTGAAGTGAAGCATCGGAATCTATATCTGACCTCACAGGAGAGGTTCAAATCATAGAAAGTGAGAGTGTCAGTCCTCTTTTACTTAAGTCGGCATTGTGCGTTTAAAATTTAATTCCGATGCAATATCTCTGTTTCATCGTCAATAAGAAGGTCCAAGGGATACAGTGAACCTGAAGTGAAGAATCGGAATCTAAAACTGGGTTCGCAGGGGAGGTTCAAATCATAGAATGTTAGAGTGTCAGTCCTCTTTTACTTAAGACTGCATTGTGCCATTTGTATTAAATTCGGATGCGATTTCTGTGCTTTATCGTCAACAAGAAGGTCCAAGGGATACAGTAAACCTGAAGTGAAGCATCGGAATCTAAATCTGACCTCAGAGGAGAGGTTCTAATCATAAAAAGTTAGAGTGTCAGTCCTCTTGTACTTAAGTCGGTATTGTGCCTTTTGAATTTCATTCCGATGCTATTTCTGTGTTTCATTGTCAATAAGAAGGTCCAAGGGATACAGTAAACCTGAAGTGAAGCATCAGAATCTAAAACTTGGCTCACAGGAGAGATTCAAATCATAGATAGTGAGAGTGTCAGTCCTCTTTTACTTAAGTCGGCATTGTGCGTTATAAATTTAATTCCGATGCATTATCTGTGTTTCATCGTCAATAAGAAGGTCCAAGGGATACAGTAAACCTGAAGTGAACCATCGGAATCTAGAACTGGACTCACAGGAGATGTTCAAATCATAGAAAGTGAGAGTGTCAGTCCTCTTGTACTTAAGTCGCCATTGTGCCTTTTGTATTAATTTCGGATGCAAACTCTGCGTTTCATCGTCATAAAGAAGGTCTAAGGGATACAGTAAACCTGAAGTGAAGCATCGGAATCTAAAACTGGACTCACAGGAGATGTTCAAATCATAGAATGTGAGAGTGTCAGTCCTCTTGTACTTAAGTCACCATTGTGATTTTTGTATTAAATTCGGATGCAATTTCTGTGTTTCATCGTCAATAAGACGGTGTAAGGTGTACAGTAAACCTGAAGTGAAGCATCGGAATCTAAATCTGACCTCACAGGAGAGGTTCGAATCATAGAAAGTGAGAGTGTCAGTCCTCTTGTACTTAAATCGGCATTGTGCCATTTGTATTAAATTCGGATGCAATTTCTGTGTTTCGTCGTCAATAAGAAGGTCCAAGGGATACAGTAAACCTGAAGTGAAGCATCGGAATCTAAAACTGGACTCAAAGGGGAGGTTCAAATCATAGTAAATGAGAGTGTCAGTCCTCTTGTACTTAAGTCGCCATTGTGCCATTTGTATTAAATTCGGATGCAATTTCTGTTTTCATCGTCAATAAGAAGGTCCAAGGGATACAGTAAACCTGAAGTAAAGCATCGGAATCTAAAACTGGAGTCACAGGAGAGGTTCAAATCATAGAAAGTGAGAGTGTCAGTCCTCTTGTACTTAAGACGGCATTGTGCCTTTTGAATTTAATTCCGATGCATTTTCTGAGTTTCATCGTCAATAAGGAGGTGCAAGGTGTACAGTAAACCTGAAGTGAAGCATCGGAATCTAAATCGGACCTCTCAGGAGAGGTTCGAATCATAGAAATGAGAGTGTCAGTTCACTTGTACTTAAGTCGGCATTGTACCTTTTGTATTAATTTCGGATGCAAACTCTGTGTTTCATTGTCAATTAGAAGGTCCAAGGGATGCAGTAAAGTTGAAGTGAAGCAGCGGAATGTAAAACTGGACTCACAGGAGAGGTTCAAATCATAGAATGTGAGAGTGTCATTCCTCTTGTACTTAAGTCGGCATTGTACCTTTTGTATTAATTTCGGATGCAAACTCTGTGTTTCATTGTCAATTAGAAGCTCCAAGGGATACAGTAAACCTGAAGTGAAGCATCGGAATGTAAAACTGGACTCACAGGAGAGGTTCAAATCATAGAATGTGAGAGTGTCAGTCCTCTTGTACTTAATTCGGCATTGTGCCTTTTGAATTTAATTCCGATGCAATTTCTGTGTTTCATCGTCAATTAGAAGCTGCAAGGTATACAGTAAACCTGAAGTGAAGCTTCGGAATCTAAAACTGGACACACAGGAGAGGTTCGAATCATAGGAAGTGAGAGTGTCAGTCCTCTTGTACTTAAGTCGGCATTGTGCCTTTTGAAGTTAATTCCGATGCTATTTCTGCGTTTCATTGTCAATAAGAAGGTCCAACGTATACAGTAAACCTGAAGTGAAGCATCGGAATCTAAATCTGACCTCACAGGAGAGGTTCAAATCATAGAAAGTGAGAGTGTCAGTCCTCTTTTACTTAAGTCGGCATTGTGCGTTTTAAATCTAATTCCGATGCAATACCTGTGTTTCATCGTCAATTTGAAGGTCCGAGGGATACAGTAAACCTGAAGTGAAGCATCGGAATCTAAAACTGGAATCACAGGAGAGGTTCAAATCATAGAAATTGAGAGTGTCAGTCCTCTTGTATTTAAGACGGCATTGTGCCTTTTGAATTTAATTCCGATGCATTTTCTGAGTTTCATCGTCAATAGGAAGGTGTAAGGTGTACAGTAAACCGGAAGTGAAGCATCGGAATCTAAATCTGACCTCACAGGAGAGGTTCGAATCATAGAAAGTGAGAGTGTCAGTCCTCTTGTACTTAAGTCGGCATTGTGCCATTTGTATTAAATTCGGATGCAATTTCTGTGTTTCGTCGTCAATAAGAAGGTCCAAGGGATACAGTAAACCTGAAGTGAAGCATCGGAATCTAAAACTGGACTCACAGGTGAGGTTCAAATGATAGAAAGTGAGAGTTTCAGTCCTCTTGTACTTAAGTCGACATTGTGCCATTTGTATTAAATTCGGATGCAATTTCTGTTTTCATCGTCAATAAGAAGGTCCAAGGGATACAGTAAACCTGAAGTAAAGCATCGGAATCTAAAACTGGAGTCACAGGAGAGGTTCAAATCATAGAAAGTGAGAGTGTCAGTCCTCTTGTACTTAAGACGGCATTGTGCCTTTTGAATTTAATTCCGATGCATTTTCTGAGTTTCATCGTCAATAAGAAGTGCAAGGTGTACAATAAACCTGAAGTGAAGCATCGGAATCTAAAACTAGACTCACAGGATAGGTTCAAATCATAGAAAGTCAGAGTGTCAGTCCTCTTGTACTTAAGTCGACATTGTGCCATTTATATTAAATTCGGATGCAATTTCTGTGTTTCATCGTCAATAAGAAGGTGCAAAGTATACAGTAAACCTGAAGTGAAGCATCGGAATCTAAAACTAGACTCACAGGATATGTTCAAATCATAGAAAGTGAGAGTGTCAGTCCTCTTGTACTTAAGTCGCCATTGTGCCTTTTGTATTAATTTCGGATGCAAACTCTGTGTTTCATCGTCAATAAGAAGGTCTAAGGGATACAGTAAACCTGAAGTGAAGCATCGGAATCTACAACTGGACTCACAGGAGATGTTCAAATCATAGAATGTGAGAGTGTCAGTCCTCTTGTACTTAAGTCACCATTGTGATTTTTGTATTAAATTCTGATGCAATTTCTGTGTTTCATCGTCAATAAGAAGGTCCAAGGGATACAGTAAGCCTGAGGTGAAGCTTCGGAATCTAAGACTGGACTCACAGGAGAGGTTCAACTCATAGAAAGTTAGAGTGTCAGTCCTCTTGTACTTAAGTCGGCATTGTACCTTTTGTATTAAATTCGGATGCAAACTCTGTGTTTCAGCGTCAATTAGAAGGTCCGAGGGATACAGTAAACCTGAAGTGAAGCATCGGAATCTAAAACTGGAATCACAGGAGAGGTTCAAATCATAGAAATTGAGAGTGTCAGTCCTCTTGTACTTAAGACGGCATTGTGCCTTTTGAATTTAATTCCGATGCATTTTCTGAGTTTCATCGTCACTAAGAAGGTGTAAGGTGTACAGTAAACCTGAAGTGAAGAATCGGAATCTAAATCTGACCTCACAGGAGAGGTTCAAATTATAGAAAGTGAGAGTGTCAGTCCTCTTGTACTTAAGTCGGCATTGTGCCTATTGTATTACATTCGGATGCAAACTCTGTGTTTCATCGTCAATAAGAAGGTGCAAGGTATACAGTAAACCTGAAGTGAAGCATGGGAATCTAAAACTGAACTCACAGGAGAGGTTCAAATCATAGAAAGTGAGAGTGTCAGTCCTCTTGTACTTATGTCGGCATTGTGCCATTTGTATTAAATTCGGATGCAATTTCTGTGTTCCATCGTCAATAAGAACGTCCAAGGGATACAGTAAACCTTATGTGAAGCATCGGAATCTAAAACTGGACTCACAGGAGAGGTTCACATCATAGAATATTAGAGTGTCAGTCCTCTTTTCCTTAGACGGCATTGTGCATTTTGTATTAAATTCGGATGCAATTTCTGTGTTTCATCGTCAATAAGAGGGAGCAAGGTATACAGTAAACCTGAAATGAAGCATCGGAATCTAAAACTTTACTCACAGGAGATGTTCAAATTATAGAAAGTGAGAGTGTCAGTCCTCTTGTACTTAAGTCGGCATTGTGCATTTTGTATTAAATTCGGATGCAATTTCTGTGTTTCATCGTCAATAAAAAGGTCCAAGGGATACAGTAAACCTGTAGTGAAGCATCGGAATATAAATCTGGACTCATAGGAGAGGTTCCAATCATAGAAAGTTAGAGTGTCAGTCCTCGTGTACTTAAGTCGGCATTGTGCCTTTTGAATTTAATTCCGATGCAATGTCTGTGTTTCATCGTCAATAAGAAGGTCCAAGGGATACAGTAAACCTGAAGTGAAGCATCGGAATCTAAAACTGGACTCACAGGGAGGTACAAATCATAGAAAGTTAGAGTGTCACTCCGCTTGTACTTAAGTCGGTATTGTGCCTTTTGTATTAAATTCGGATGCAATTTCTGTGTTTCATCGTCAACAAGAAGGTCCAAGGGATACAGTAAACCTGAAGTGAAACATCTGAATCTAAAACTGGACTCACGGGATAGGTTCAAATCATAGAAAATGAGAGTGTCAGTCATCTTGTAATTAAGTCGGCATTGTGCCATTTGTATTTAATTCGGATGCAATTTCTGTGTTTCATCGTCAATAAGAAGGTCCAAGGGATACAGTAAACCTGAAGTGAAGCATCGGAATCTAAAACTGGACTCACAGGAGAGGATCAAATAATAGAAAGTGAGAGTGTCAGTCATCTTGTAATTAAGTCGGCATTGTATCTTTTGAATTTAATTCCGATGCAATTTTTGTGTTTCATCGTCAATAAAAGGGAGCAAGGTATACAGCAAACCTGAAATGAAGCATAGGAATCTAAAACTGGACCCACAGGGCATGTTCAAATTATAGAAAGTGAGAGTGTCAGTCCTCTTGTACTTAAGTCGGCATTGTGCCTTTAGTATTAAATTCGGATGCAATTTCTGTGTTTCATCGTCAATAAAAAGGTCCAAGGGATACAGTAAACCTGTAGTGAAGCATCGGAATATAAATCTTGACTCACAGGAGAGGTTCCAATCATAGAAAGTTAGAGTGTCTGTCCTCTTGTACTTAAGTCGGCAAGGTGCCTTTTGAATTTAATTCCGATGCAATTTCTGTGTTTCATCGTCAATAAGAAGGTGCAAGGTATACAGTAAACCTGAAGTGAAGCATCGGAATCTAAAACTGGACTCACAGGAGAGGTTCAAATCATAGAAAGTTGGTGTGTCACTCCGGTTGTACTTAAGTCGGTATTGTGCCTTTTGTGTTAAATTCGGATGCAATTTCCGTGTTTCATCGTCAATAAGAAGGTCCAAGGGATACAGTGAACCTTAAGTGAAACATCGGAATCTAAAACTGGACTCACAGGATAGGTTCAAATCATAGAAAGTGAGAGTGTCAGTCATCTTGTAATTAAGTCGTCATTATGCCATTTGTATTAAATTTGGAAGCAATTTCTGTGTTTCATCGTCAATAAGAAGAACCAAGGGATACAGTAAACCTGAAGTGAAGCATCGGAATCTAAAACTAGACTCACAGTAGACGTTCAAATCATAGAAAGTGAGAGTGTCAGTTCTCTTGTACTTAAGTCGGCATTGTGCCGTTTGTATTAAATTCAGATGCAATTTCTGTGTTTCATCGTCAATAAGAAGGTGCAAGGTATACAGTAAACCTGAAGTGAAGCATCGGAATCTAAAACTGGACTCACAGGAGAGGTTCAAATCATAGAAAGTGAGAGTGTCAGTCCTCTTGTCCTTAAGTTGGCGTTGTTCCTTTTGTATTAAATTCGGATGCAATTTCTGTGTTTCATCGTCAATAAGAAGGTCCAAGGGATGCAGTAAACCTAAAGTGAACCATCGGAAACTTAAACTGGACTCACAGGAGAGGTTCAAATCATAGAAAGTAAGAGTGTCAGTCCTCTTGTACTTAAGTCGGCATTGTGCCTATTGTATTACATTCGGATGCAAACTCTGTGTTTCATCGTCAATAAGAAGGTGCAAGGTATACAGTAAACCTGAAGTGAAGCATGGGAATTTAAAACTGAACTCACAGGAGAGGTTCAAATCATAGAAAGTGAGAGTGTCAGTCCTCTTGTACTTAATTCGGCATTGTGCCATTTGTATTAAATGCGGATGCAATTTTTGTGTTTCATCGCCAATAAGAAGGTCCAAGGGATACAGTAAACGTGAAGTGAAGCATCGGAATCTAAAACTGGACTCACAGTAGAGGTTCCAATCATACAAAGTTAGAGTGTCAGTCCTCTTGTACTTAAGTGGGAATTGTGCCTTTTGAATTAAATTCCGATGCAATATCTGTGTTTCATCGTCAATAAGAAGGTGCAAGGTATACAGTATACCTGAAGTGTAGCATCGGAATCTAAAAGTAGACTCACAGGAGAGATTCAAATCATCGAAAGTGAGAGTGTCAGTCTACTTGTACATAAGTCGGCATTGTGCCATTTGTATTAAATTCGGATGCAATTTCTGTGTTCCATCGTCAATAAGAACGTCCAAGGGATACAGTAAACCTTATGTGAAGCATCGGAATCTAAAACTGGACTCACAGGAGAGCTTCACATCATAGAATATTAGAGTGTCAGTCCTCTTTTCCTTAGACGGCATTGTGCATTTTGTATTAAATTCGGATGCAATTTCTGTGTTTCATCGTCAATAAGAGGGAGCAAGGTATACAGTAAACCTGAAATGAAGCATCGGAATCTAAAACTTTACTCACAGGAGATGTCCAAATTATAGAAAGTGAGAGTGTCAGTCCTCTTGTACTTAAGTCGGCATTGTGCATTTTGTATTAAATTCGGATGCAATTTCTGTGTTTCATCGTCAATAAAAAGGTCCAAGGGATACAGTAAACCTGTAGTGAAGCATCGGAATATAAATCTGGACTCACAGGAGAGGTTCCAATCATAGAAATTTAGAGTGTCAGTCCTCGTGTACTTAAGTCGGCATTGTGCCTTTTGAATTTAATTCCGATGCAATGTCTGTGTTTCATCGTCAATAAGAAGGTCCAAGGGATACAGTAAACCTGAAGTGTAGCATCGGAATCTAAAACTGGACTCACAGGGAGGTACAAATCATAGAAAGTTAGAGTGTGACTCCGCTTGTACTTAAGTCGGTATTGTGCCTTTTGTATTAAATTCGGATGCAATTTCTGTGTTTCATCGTCAACAAGAAGGTCCAAGGGATACAGTAAACCTTAAGTGAAACATCTGAATCTAAAACTGGACTCACGGGATAGGTTCAAATCATAGAAAGTGAGAGTGTCAGTCATCTTGCAATTAAGTCGGCATTGTGCCATTTGTATTAAATTCGGATGCAATTTCTGTGTTTCATCGTCAATAAGAAGGTCCAAGGGATACAGTAAACCTGAAGTGAAGCATCGGAATCTAAAACTGGACTCACAGGAGAGGTTCAAATAATAGAAAGTGAGAGTGTCAGTCATCTTGTAATTAAGTCGGCATTGTGTCTTTTGAATTTAATTCCGATGCAATTTCTGGGTTTCATCGTCAATAAAAGGGAGCAATGTATACAGCAAACCTGAAGTGAAGCATCGGAATCTAAAACTGGACTCACAGGAGATGTTCAAATTATAGAAAGTGAGAGTGTCAGTCCTCTTGTACTTAAGTCGGCATTGTGCCTTTAGTATTAAATTTGGATGCAATTTCTGTGTTTCATCGTCAATAAAAAGGTCCAAGGGATACAGTAAACCTGTAGTGAAGCATCGGAATACAAATCTGGACTCACAGGAGAGGTTCCAATCATAGAAAGTTAGAGTGTCAGTCCTCTTGTACTTAAGTCGGCAAGGTGCCTTTTGAATTTAATTCCGATGCAATTTCTGTGTTTCATCGTCAATAAGAAGGTGCAAGGTATACAGTAAACCTGAAGTGAAGCATCGGAATCTAAAACTGGACTCACAGGAGAGGTTCAAATCATAGAATGTGAGAGTGTCTGTCCACTTGCACTTAAGTCGCCATTGTGCCTTTTGTATTAAATTCGGATGCAATTTCTGTCTTTCATCGTCAACAAGAAGGACCAAGCGATACAGTAAACCTGAAGTTAAGCATCGGAATCTAAAACTGGACTCACAGGAGAGGTTCAAATCATAGAAAGTTGGAGTGTCACTCCGGTTGTACTTAAGTCGGTATTGTGCCTTTTGTATTAAATTCGGATGCAATTTCCGTGTTTCATCGTCAATAAGAAGGTCCAAGGGATACAGTGAACCTTAAGTGAAACATCGGAATCTAAAACTGGACTCACAGGATTGGTTCAAATCATAGAAAGTGAGAGTGTCAGTCATCTTGTAATTAAGTCGTCATTATGCCATTTGTATTAAATTCGGATGCAATTTCTGTGTTTCATCGTCAATAAGAAGAACCAAGGGATACAGTAAACCTGAAGTGAAGCATCGGAATCTAAAACTAGACTCACAGTAGACGTTCAAATTATAGAAAGTGAGAGTGTCAGTCCTCTTCTACTTAAGTCGGCATTGTGCCGTTTGTATTAAATTCGGATGCAATTTCTGTGTTTCATCGTCAATAAGAAGGTGCAAGGTATACAGTAAACCTGAAGTGAAGCATCGGAATCTAAAACTGGACTCACAGGAGAGGTTCAAATCATAGAAACTGAGAGTGTCAGTACTCTTGTTCTTAAGTTGGCATTGTTCCTTTTGTATTAAATTCGGATGCAATTTCTGTGTTTCATCGTCAATAAGAAGGTCCAAGGAATGCAGTAAACCTAAAGTGAACCATCGGAAACTTAAACTGGACTCACAGGAGAGGTTCAAATCATAGAAAGTTAGAGTGTCAGTTCTCTTGTACTTAAGTCGGCATTGTGCCTATTGTATTACATTCGGATGCAAACTCTGTGTTTCTTCGTCAATAAGAAGGTGCAAGGTATACAGTAAACGTGAAGTGAAGCATGGGAATCTAAAACTGAACTCACAGGAGAAGTTCAAATCATAGAAAGTGAGAGTGTCAGTCCTCTTGTACTTAATTCGGCATTGTGCCATTTGTAATAAATGCCTATGCAATTTTTGTGTTTCATCGCCAATAAGAAGGTCCAAGGGATACAGTAAACGTGAAGTGAAGCATCGGAATCTAAAACTGGACTCACAGGAGAGGTTCCAATCATAGAAAGTTAGAGTGTCAGTCCTCTTGTACTTAAGTGGGAATTGTGCCTTTTGAATTAAATTCCGATGCAATATCTGTGTTTCATCGTCAATAAGAAGGTGCAAGGTATACAGTATACCTGAAGTGAAGCATCGTAATTTAAAAGTGGACTCACAGGAGAGATTCAAATCATCGAAAGTGAGAGTGTCAGTATTCTTGTACTTAAGTCGGCAATGTGCCATTTGTATTAAATTCGGATGCAATTTCTGTGTTCCATCGTCAATAAGAACGTCCAAGGGATACAGTAAACCTTATGTGAAGCATCGGAATCTACAACTGGAATCACAGGAGAGGTTCAGATCATAGAATATTAGAGTGTCAGTCCTCTTTTACTTAAGATGGCATTGTGCATTTTGTATTAAATTCGGATGCAATTTCTGTGTTTCATCGTCAATAAGAGGGAGCAAGGTATACAGTAAACCTGAAATGAAGCATCGGAATCTAAAACTTTTTTCACAGGAGATGTTCAAATTATAGAAAGTGAGAGTGTCAGTCCTCTTGTACTTAAGTCGGCATTGTGCATTTTCTATTAAATTCGGATGCAATTTCTGTGTTTCATCGTCAATAAAAAGGTCCAAGGGATACAGTAAACCTGTAGTGAAGCAACGGAATATAAATCTGGACTCACAGGAGAGGTTCCAATCATAGAAAGTTTGAGTGTCAGTCCTCGTGTACTTAAGTCGGCATTGTGCCTTTTGAATTTAATTCCGATGCAATGTCTGTGTTTCATCGTCAATAAGAAGGTCCAAGGGATACAGTAAACCTGAAGTGAAGCATCGGAATCTAAAACTGGACTCACAGGGAGGTACAAATCATAGAAAGTTAGAGTGTCACTCCGCTTGTACTTAAGTCGGTATTGTGCCTTTTGTAATACATTCGGATGCAATATCTGTGTTTCATCGTCAACAAGAAGGTCCAAGGGATACAGTAAACCTTAAGTGAAACATCTGAATCTAAAACTGGACTCACGGGATAGGTTCAAATCATAGAAAGTGAGAGTGTCAGTCATCTTGTAATCAAGTCGGCATTATGCCATTTGTATTAAATTCGGATGCAATTTCTGTGTTTTATCGTCAATAAGAAGGTCCAAGAGATACAGTAAACCTGAAGTGAAGCATCTGAATCTAAAACTGGACTCACAGGAAAGGTTCAAATCATAGAAAGTGTGAGTGTTACTCCTCTTGTACTTAAGTCGGCATTGTGCCATTTGTATTAAATTCGGATGCAATTTCTGTGTTTCATCGTCAATAAGAAGGTCCAAGGGATACAGTAAACCTGAAGTGAAGCATCGGAATCTAAAACTGGACTCACAGGAGAGGTCAAATCATAGAAAGTTAGAGTGTCACTCCTCTAATACTTGAGTCGGTATTGTGCCTTTTGTATTAAATTCGGATGCAAACTCTGTGTTTCATCGTCAATAAGAAGGTCCAAAGGATACAGTAAACCTGAAGTGAAGCATCGGAATCTAAAACTGGGCTCACAGGAGAGGTTCAAATCATAGAAAGTTAGAATGTCAGTCCTCTTGTACTTAAGTCGGCATTGTGCCTTTTGTTTTAAATTCGGATGCAATTTCTGTGTTCCATCGTCAATATGTAGGTGCAAGGTATACAGTAAACCTGAAGTGAAGCATCGGAATCTAAAACTGAACTCACAGGAGAGGTTCAAATCATAGAAAGTGAGAGTGTCAGTGCTCTTGTACTTAAGTCGGCAATGTGTCATTTGTATTAAATGCGGATGCAATTTGTGTGTTTCATCGACGATAAAAAGGTCTCAGGGGATACAGTAAACATGAAGTGAAGCATCGGAATCTAAAACTGGACTCACAGGAGAGGTTCGAATCATAGAAAGTGAGAGTGTCAGTCCTCTTGTACTTAAGTCGGCATTGTGCCATTTGTATTAAATTCGGTTGCAATTTCTGTGTTTCATCGTCAATAAGAAGGTCCAAGGGATACAGTAAACCTGAAGTGAGGCATCGGAATCTAAAACTGGACTCACAGGAGAGGTTAAAATCATAGAAAGTAAGAGTGTCAGTCCTCTTGTACTTAAGTCGGCATTGTGCCTTTTGAATTTAATTCCGATGCAATTTCTGTGTTTCATCGTCAATAAAGAGGTGCAAGGTATACAGTAAACCTGAAGTGAAGCATCGGAATCTAAAACTTGACTCACAAGAGAGGTTCAAATCATAGAATGTGAGAGTGTCAGTCCACTTGTACTTAAGTCGCCATTGTGCCTTTTGTACTAAATTCGGATGCAATTTCTGTCTTTCATCGTCAACAAGAAGGAGCAAGCGATACAGTAAACCTGAAGTGATGCATCGGAATCTAAAACTGGACTCACAGGAGAGGTTCATATCATAGAAAGTTAGAGTGTCACTCCGCTTGTACTTAAGTCGGTATTGTGCCTTTTGTATTAAATTCGGATGCAATTTCTGTGTTTCATCGTCAATAAGAAGGTCCAAGGGATACAGTGAACCTTAAGTGAAACATCGGAATCTAAAACTGGACTCACAGGATAGGTTCAAATCATAGAAAGTGAGAGTGTCAGTCATCTTGTAATTAAGTCGGCATTATGCCGTTTGTATTAAATTCCGATGCAATTTCTGTGTTTCATCGTCAATAAGATAGTCCAAGAGATACAGTAAACCTGAAGTGAAGCATCTGAATCTAAAACTGGACGCACAGGAAAGGTTCAAACCATAGAAAGTTTGAGTGTCAGTCCTCTTGTACTTAAGTCGGCATTGTGCCATTTGTATTAAATTCGGATGCAATTCCTGTGTTTCATCGTCAATAAGAAGGTCCTAGGGATACAGTAAACCGGAAGTGAAGCATCGGAATCTAAAACTGGACTCACAGGAGAGGTCAAATCATAGAAAGTTATAATGTCACTCCTCTTGTCGTTAAGTCGCCATTGTGACTTTTGTATTAATTTCGGATGCAAACTCTGTGTTTCATCGTCAATAAGAAGGTCCAAGGGAAACACTAAACCTGAAGTGAAGCATCGGAATCTAAAACTGGGCTCACAGGAGAGGTTCAAATCATAGGAAGTTAGAATGTCAGTCCTCTTGTACTTAAGTCGGCATTGTGCCTTTTGTATTAAATTCGGATGCAATTTCTGTGTTTCATCGTCAACAAGAAGGTGCAAGGTATACAGTAAACCTGAAGAATCGGAATCTAAAACTGGACCAACAGGAGAGGTTCAAATCAAAGAAAGTGAGAGTGTCAGTCCTCTTGTACTTAAGTCGGCATTGTGCCATTTGTATTAAATTCGGATGCAATTTCTGTGTTTCATCGTCAATAAGAAGGTCCATGGGATACAGTAAACCTGCAGTGAAGCATCGGAATGTTAAACTGGACTCACAGGAGAGGTCAAATCATAGAAAGTTAGAGTGTCACTCCTTTTGTACTTGTCGGTATTGTGCCTTTTCTATTAAATTCGGATGCAATTTCTGCGTTTCATGGTCAATAAAAGGTCCAAGAGATACAATAAACATGAAGTGAAGCATCGGAATCTAAAACTGGCCTAACAGGAGAGTTTCAAATCAAAGAAAGTTAGAGTATCAGTCGTCTTGTACTTAAGTCGGCATTGTGCCTTTTGAATGTAACTCCGGTGCAATTTCTGTGTTTCATCGTCAATAAGAAGGTGCAAGGTATACAGTAAACCTGAAGTGAAGCATCGGAAGCTAAAACTGAACTCACAGGTGAGGTTCAAAGCATAGAAAGTGTAAGTGTCAGTGCTCTTGTACTTAAGTCGGCAATGTGCCATTTGTATTAAATGCGGATGCCATTTCTGATTTTGATCGCCGATAAGAAGGTCTCAAGGGATACAGTAAACATGAAGTGAAGCATCGGAATCTACAACTGGACTCACAGGAGATGTTCAAATTATAGAAAGTGAGAGTGTCAGTCCTCTTGTACTTAAGTAGGCATTGTGCCTTTTGTATTAAATTCGGATGCAATTTCTGTGTTTCATCGTCAATAAAAAGGTCCAAGGGATACAGTAAACCTGTAGTGAAGCATCGGAATATAAATGTGGACTCACAGGAGAGGTTCCAATCATAGAGAGTTAGAGTGTCAGTCCTCTTGTACTTAAGTCTGCATTGTGCATTTTGAATTTAATTCCGATGCAATTTCTGTATTCCATCGTCAATAACAAGGTGCAAGGTATACAGTAAACCTGAAGTGAAGCATCGGAATCTAAAACTGGACTCACAGGAGAGGTTCAAATCATAGAATGTGAGAGTGTCAGTCCACTTGTACTTAAGTCGCCATTGAGCCTTTTGTATTAAATTCGGATGCAATTTCTGTCTTTCATCGTCAACAAGAAGGAGCAAGCGATACAGTAAACCGGAAGTGAAGCATCGGAATCTAAAACTGGACTCACAGGAGAGGTTCATATCATAGAAAGTTAGAGTGTCACTCCGCTTGTACTTAAGTCGGTATTGCACCTTTTGTATTAAATTCGGATGCAATTTCTGTGTTTCATCGTCAATAAGAAGGTCCAAGGGATACAGTGAACCTTAAGTGAAACATCGGAATCTAAAACTGGACTCACAGGATAGGTTCAAATCATAGAAAGTGAGAGTGTCAGTCATCTTGTAATTAAGTCGGCATTATGCCATTTGTATAAAATTCCGATGCAATTTCTGTGTTTCATCGTCAATAAGAAGAACCAAGGGATACAGTAAACCTGAAGTGAAGCATCTGAATCTAAAACTGGACACACAGGAAAGGTTCAAACCATAGAAAGTGTGAGTGTCAGCCCTCTTGTACTTAAGTCGGCATTGTGCCATTTGTATTAAATTCGGATGCAATTCCTGTGTTTCATCGTCAATAAGAAGGTCCAAGGGATACAGTAAACCGGAAGTGAAGCATCGGAATCTAAAACTGGACTCACAGGAGAGGTCAAATCATAGAAAGTTATAGTGTCACTCCTCTTGTCCTTAAGTCGCCATTGTGACTTTTGTATTAATTTCGGATGCAAACTCTGTGTTTTATCGTCAATAAGAAGGTCCAAGGGATACAGTAAACCTGAAGTGAAGCATCGGAATCTAAAACTGGGCTCGCAGGAGAGGTTCAAATCATAGAAAGTTAGAATGTCATTCCTCTTGTACTTAAGACGACATCATGCCTTTTGTATTAAATTCGGATGCAATTTCTGTGTTTCATCGTCAACCAGAAGGTGCAAGGTATACAGTAAACCTGAAGAATCGGAATCTAAAACTGGACCAACAGGAGAGGTTCAAATCATAGAAAGTTAGAGTGTCAGTCCTCTTGTACCTAAGTCGGCATTGAGCCATTTGTATTAAATTCGGATGCAATTTCTGTGTTTCATCGTCAATAAGAAGGTCCATGAGATACAGTAAACCTGAAGTGAAGCATCGGAATCTAATACTGGACTCACAGGAGAGGTCAAATCATAGAAAGTTAGAGTGTCACTCCTTTTGTACTTGTCGGTATTGTGCCTTTTGTATTAAATTCGGATTCAATTTCTGCGTTTCATCGTCAATAAGAAGGTGCAAGAGATACAGTAAACATGAAGTGAAGCATCGGAAACTAAAACTGGCCTAACAGGAGAGTTTCAAACCATAGAAAGTTAGAGTATCAGTCGTCTTGTACTTAAGTCGGCATTGTGCTTTTTGAATTTAATTCGGGTGCAATTTCTGTGTTTCATCGTCAATAAGAAGGTGCAAGGTATACAGTAAACCTGAAATGAAGCATCGGAATCTAAAACTGGACTCACAGGAGAGGTTCAAATCATAGGGAGTGAGACTGTCAGTCCTCTTGCACTTAAGTCGCCATTGTGATTTTTGTATTAAATTCGGATGCAATTTCTGTGTTTCATCATCAATAAGACGGACCAAGGCATACAGTAAACCTGAAGTGAAGCATCGGAATCTAAAACTGGACTCACAGGAGACGTTCAAATCATAGAATGCTAGAGTGTCAGTCCTCTTGTACTTAAGTCGGCATTGTGCCTTTTGTATTAAATTGAGATGCAAACTCTGTGTTTCATCGTCAATAAGAAGGTCCAAGAGATACAGTAAACCTGAAGTGAAGCATCTGAATCTAAAACTGGACTCACAGGAAAGGTTCAAACCATAGAAAGTGTGAGTGTCAGTCCACTTGTACTTAAGTCGGCATTGTGCCATTTGTATTAAATTCGGATGCAATTCCTGTGTTTCATCGTTAATAAGAAGGTCCAAGGGATACAGTAAACCTGAAGTGAAGCATCGGAATCTAAAACTGGACTCATAGGAGAGGTCAAATCATAGAAAGTTAGAGTGTCACTCCCCTTGTACTTAAGTCGGTATTGTGCCTTTTGTATTAAATTCGGAAGCAAACTCTGTGTTTCATCGTCAATAAGAAGGTCCAAGGGATACAGTAAACCTGACGTGAAGCATCGGAATCTAAAACTGGACTCACAGGATAGGTTCAAATCATAGACAGTGAGAGTGTCAGTCATCTTGTAATTAAGTCGGCATTATGCCATTTGTATTAAATTCGGATGCAATTTCTGTGTTTCATCGTCAATAAGAAGGTCCAAGAGATACAGTAAACCTGAAGTGAAGCATCGGAATCTAAAACTGGACTCACTGGAGAGGTCAAATCATAGAAAGTTAGAGTGTCACTCCTTTTGAACTTAAGTCGGTATTGTGCCTTTTGTATTAAATTCGGATGCAATTTCTTCGTTTCATCGTCAATAAGAAGGTCCAAGAGATACAGTAAACATGATGTGAAGCATCGGAATCTAAAACTGGCCTCACAGGAGAGGTTCAAATGATAGAAAGTTAGAGTGTCAGTCATCTTGTACTTAAGTCGGCATTGTGCCTTTTGAATTTAATTCCGGTGCAATTTCTGTGTTTCATCGTCAATAAGAAGGTGCAAGGTATACACTAAACCTGAAGTGAAGCATCGGAATCTAAAACTGGACTCACAGGAGAGGTTCAAATCATAGGGAGTGAGAGTGTCAGTCCTCTTGCACTTAAGTCGCCATTGTGATTTTTGTATTAAATTCGGATGCAATTTCTGTGTTTCATCGTCAATAAGACGGTCCAAGGGATACAGTAAACCTGAAGTGAAGCATCGGAATCTAAAACTGGACTCACAGGAGAGGTTCAAATCATAGAAAGGTAGAGTGTCAGTCCTCTTGTACTTAAGTCGGCATTGTGCCTTTTGTATTAAATTCAGATGCAAACTCTGTGTTTCATCGTCAATAAGAAGGTGCAAGGTATACAGTAAACCTGAAGTGAAGCATCGGAATCTAAAACTGAACTCACAGCAGAGGTTCAAATTATAGAAAGTGAAAGTGTCAGTGCTCTTGTACTTAAGTCGGCAATGTGGAATTTGTATAAAATGCGGATGCAATTTCTGTGTTTCATCGTCAATAAAAAGGTCCAAGGGATACAGTAAACCTGTAGTGAAGTATCGGAATATAAATGTGGACTCACAGGAGAGGTTCCAATCATAGAGAGTTAGAGTGTCAGTCCTCTTGTACTTAAGTCGGCATTGTGCCTTTTGAAATTCATTCCGATGCAATTTCTTTGTTTCATCGTCAATAAGAAGGTGCAAGGTATACAGTAAACGTGAAGTGAAGCATCGGAATCTAAAACTGGACTCACAGGAGAGTTTCATATCATAGAAAAATAGAGTGTCACTCCGCTTGTACTTAAGTCGGTATTGTGCCTTTTGTACTAAATTCGGATGCAATTTCTGTGTTTCATCGTCAATAAGAAGGTCCAAGGGGTACAGTAAACCTTAAGTGAAACATCGAAATCTAAAACTGGACTCACAGGATAGGTTCAAATCATATACAGTGAGAGTGTCAGTCATCTTGTAATTAAGTCGGCATTATGCCATTTGTATTAATTTCCGATGCAATTTCTGTGTTTCATCGTCAATAAGAAGGTCCAAGAGATACAGTAAACCTGAAGTGAAGCATCTGAATCTAAAACTGGACTCACAGGAAAGGTTCAAACCATAGAAAGTGTGAGTGTCAGTCCTCTTGTACTTAAGTCGGCATTGTGCCATTTGTATTAAATTCGGATGCAATTCCTGTGTTTCATCGTCAATAAGAAGGTCCAAGGGATACAGTAAACCTGAAGTGAAGCATCGGAATCTAAAACTGGGCTCACAGGAGAGGTTCAAATCATAGAAAGTTTGAATGTCAGTAGTGTTGTACTTAAGTCGGCATTGTGCCTTTTGTATTAAATTCGGCTGCAATTTCTGTGTTTCATCGTCAATAAGAAGGTGCAAGGTATACAGTAAACCTGAAGAATCGGAATCTAAAACTGGACCAACAGGAGAGGTCCAAATCATAGAAGGTGAGAGTGTCAGTCCTCTTGTACTTAAGTCGGCATTGTGCCATTTGTATTAAATTCGGATGCAATTTCTGTGTTTCATCGTCAATAAGAAGGTCCATGGGATACAGTAAACCTGAAGTGAAGCATCGGAATCTAAAACTGGACTCACAGGAGAGGTCAAATCATAGAAAGTTAGAGTGTCACTCCTTTTGTACTTGTCGGTATTGTGCCTTTTGTATTAAATTCGGTTGCAATTTCAGCGTTTCATCGTCAATAAGAAGGTCCAAGAGATACAGTAAACATGAAGTGAAGCATCGGAATCTAAAACTGGCCTCACAGGAGAGGTTCAAATGATAGAAAGTTAGAGTGTCAGTCGTCTTGTACTTAAGTCGGCATTGTGCCTTTTGAATTTAATTCCGGTGCAATTTCTGTGTTTCATCGTCAATAAGAAGGTGCAAGGTATACACTAAACCTGAAGTGAAGCATCGGAATCTAAAACTGGACTCACAGGAGAGGTTCAAATCATAGGGAGTGAGAGTGTCAGTCCTCTTGCACTTAAGTCGCCATTGTGATTTTTGTACTAAATTCGGATGCAATTTCTGTGTTTCATCGTCAATAAGACGGTCCAAGGGATACAGTAAACCTGAAGTGAAGCATCGGAATCTAAAACTGGACTCACAGGAGAGGTTCAAATCATAGAAAGGTAGAGTGTCAGTCCTCTTGTACTTAAGTAGGCATTGTGCCTTTTGTATTAAATTCAGATGCAAGCTCTGTGTTTCATCGTCAATAAGAAGGTGCAAGGTATACAGTAAACCTGAAGTGAAGCATCGGAATCTAAAACTGATCTCACAGGAGAGGTTCAAATTATAGAAAGTGAAAGTGTCAGTGCTCGTGTACTTAAGTTGGCAATGTGGAATTTGTATAAAATGCGGATGCCATTTCTGTGTTTCATCGCCGATAAGAAGGTCTCAAGGGATACAGTAAACCTGAAGTGAAGCATCTGAATCTAAAAATGTACTCACAGGAAAGGTTCAAACAATAGAAAGTGTGAGTGTCAGTCCTCTTGTACTTAAGTCGGCATTGTGCCTTTTGTATTAAATTCGGATGCAATTCCTGTGTTTCATCGTCAATAAAAAGGTCAAAGGGATACAGTAAACCAGTAGTGAAGCATCGGAATATAAATGTGCTCTCACAGGAGAGGTTCCAATCATAGAGAGTTAGAGTGTCAGTCCTCTTGTACTTACATCGCCATTGTGACTTTTGTATTAATTTCGGATGCAAACTCTGTGTTTCATCGTCAATAAGAAGGTCCAAGGGATACAGTAAACCTGAAGTGAAGCATCGGAATCTAAAAGTGGGCTCACAGGAGAGGTTCAAATCATAGAAAGTTAGAATGTCAGTCGTCTTGTACTTAAGTCGGCATTGTGCCTTTTGTATTAAATTCCGATGCAATTTCTGTGTTTCATCGTCAATAAGAAGGTCCAAGAGATACAGTAAACCTGAAGAGAAGCATCTGAATCTAAAACTGGACTCACAGGAAAGGTTCAAACCATAGAAAGTGTGAGTGTCAGTCCTCTTGTACTTAAGTCGGCATTGTGCCATTTGTATTAAATTCGGATGCAATTCCTGTGTTTCATCGTCAATAAGAAGGTCCAAGGGATACAGTAAACCTGAAGTGAAGCATCGGAATCTAAAACTGGACTCACAGGAGAGGTCAAATCATAGAAAGTTAGAGTGTCATTCCTCTTGTCCTTAAGTCGCCATTGTGACTTTTGTATTAATTTCGGATGCAAACTCTGTGTTTCATCGTCAATAAGAAGGTGCAAGGTATACTGTAAACCTGAAGAATCGGAATCTAAAACTGGACCAAAAGGAGAGGTTCAAATCATAGAAGGTGAGAGTGTCAGTCCTCTTGTACTTAAGTCGGCATTGTGCCATTTGTATTAAATTCGGATGCAATTTCTGTGTTTCATCGTCAATAAGAAGGTCCATGGGATACAGTAAACCTGAAGTGAAGCATCGGAATCTAAAACTGGACTCACAGGAGAGGTCAAATCATAGAAAGTTAGAGTGTCACTCCTTTTGTACTTGTCTGTATTGTGCCTTTTGTATTAAATTCGGATGCAATTTCTGCGTTTCATCGTCAATAAGAAGGTCCAAGAGATACAGTAAACATGAAGTGAAGCATCGGAATTTAAACTGGCCTAACAGGAGAGGTTCAAATCATAGAAAGTTAGAGTATCAGTCGTCTTGTACTTAAGTCGGCATTGTGCCTTTTGAATTTAATTCCGGTGCAATTTCTGTGTTTCATCGTCAATAAGAAGGTGCAAGGTATACAGTAAACCTGAAGTGAAGCATCGGAATCTAAAACTGGACTCACAGGAGAGGTTCAAATCATAGGGAGTGAGAGTGTCAGTCCTCTTGCACTTATGTCGCCATTGTGATTTTTGTATTAAATTCGGATGCAATTCCTGTGTTTCATCGTCAATAAGAAGGTCCAAGGGATACAGTAAACCTGAAGTGATGCATCGGAATCTAAAACTGGACTCACAGGAGAGGTCAAATCATAGAAAGTTAGAGTGTCACTCCTCTTGTACTTGAGTCGGTATTGTGCCTTTTGTATTAAATTCGGAAGCAAACTCTGTGTTTCATCGTCAATAAGAAGGTCCAAGGGATAGAGTAAACCTGACGTGAAGCATCGGAATCTAAAACTGGACTCACAGGATAGGTTCAAATCATAGACAGTGAGAGTGTCAGTCATCTTGTAATTAAGTCGGCATTATGCCATTTGTATTAAATTCGGATGCAATTTCTGTGTTTCATCGTCAATAAGAAGGTCCAAGAGATACAGTAAACCTGAAGTGAAGCATCTGAATCTAAAACTGGACTCACAGGAAAGGTTCAAACCATAGAAAGTGTGAGTGTCAGTCCTCTTGTACTTAAGTCGGCATTGTGCCATTTGTATTAAATTCGGATGCAATTTCTGTGTTTCATCGTCAATAAGAAGGTCCAAGGGATAGAGTAGACCTGAAGTGAAGCATCGGAATCTAAAACTGGACTCACTGGAGAGGTCAAATCATAGAAAGTTAGAGTGTCTCTCCTTTTGTACTTAAGTCGGTATTGTGCCTTTTGTATTAAATTCGGATGCAATTTCTGCGTTTCATCGTCAATAAGAAGGTCCAAGAGATACAGTAAACATGAAGTGAAGCATCGGAATCTAAAACTGGACTCACAGGAGTGGTTCAAATCATAGAATGTTAGAGTGTCAGTGCTCTTGTACTTAAGTCGGCAATGTGCCATTTGTATTAAATGCGGATGCAATTTCTGATTTTGATCGCCGATAAGAAGGTCTCAAGGGATACAGTAAACATGAAGTGAAGCATCGGAATCTAAAACTGGACCCAGAGGAGATGTTCAAATTATAGAAAGTGAGAGTGTCAGTCCTCTTGTACTTAAGTAGGCATTGTGCCTTTTGTATTAAATTCGGATGCAATTTCTGTGTTTCATCGTCAATAAGAAGGTCCAAGGGATACAGTAAACCTGAAGTGAAGCATCGGAATCTAAAACTGGACTCACAGGAGAGGTCAAATCATAGAAAGTTAGAGTGTCAGTGCTCTTGTACTTAAGTCGGCAATGTGCCATTTGTATTAAATGCGGATGCAATTTCTGATTTTGATCGCCGATAAGAAGGTCTCAAGGGATACAGTAAACATGAAGTGAAGCATCGGAATCTAAAACTGGACCCAGAGGAGATGTTCAAATTATAGAAAGTGAGAGTGTCAGTCCTCTTGTACTTAAGTAGGCATTGTGCCTTTTGTATTAAATTCGGATGCAATTTCTGTGTTTCATCGTCAATAAGAAGGTCCAAGGGATACAGTAAACCTGAAGTGAAGCATCGGAATCTAAAACTGGACTCACAGGAGAGGTCAAATCATAGAAAGTTAGAGTGTCACTCCTCTAGTACTTGAGTCGGTATTGTGCCTTTTGTATTAAATTCGGATGCAAACTCTGTGTTTCATCGTCAATAAGAAGGTCCAAGGGATACAGTAAGACTTATGTGAAGCATCGGAATCTAAAACTGGACTCACAGGACAGGTTCAAATCTTAGAATATTAGAGTGTCAGTCCTCTTTTACTTAAGACGGCATTGTGCATTTTGTATTAAATTCGGATGCAATTTCTGTGTTTCATCGTCAATAAGAAGGTCCAAGGGATACAGTAAACCTGAAGTGAAGCATCGGAATCTAAAACTGGACTCACAGGAGAGGGTCAAATCATAGAAAGGTAGATTGTCAGTCCTCTTGTACTTAAGTCGGCAATGTGCCTTTTGTATTAAATTCAGATGCAAACTCTGTGTTTCGTCGTCAATAAGAAGGTGCAAGGTATACAGGAAACCTTAAGTGAAACATCTGAATCTAAAACTGGACTCACAGGATAGGTTCAAATCATAGAAAGAGAGAGTGTCAGTCATCTTGCAATTAAGTCGGCATTATGCCATTTGTATTAAATTCGGATGCAATTTCTGTGTTTCAATGTCAATAAGAAGGTCCAAGTATTCCAGTAAACCTGAAGTGAAGCATCTGAATCTAAAACTGGACTCACAGGAAAGGTTCAAACCATAGAAAGTGTGAGTGTCAGTCCTCTTGTACTTAAGTCGGCATTGTGCCATTTGTATTAATATCGGATGCAATTTCTGTGTTTCATCGTCAATAAGAAGGTCCAAGGGATATAGTAAACCTTAAGTGAAGCATCGGAATCTAAAACTGGACTCACTGGAGAGGTCAAATCATAGGAAGTGAGAGTGTCAGTCCTCTTGCACTTAAGTCGCCGTTGTGACTTTTGTATTAAATTCGGATGCAATTTCTGTGTTTCATCGTCAATAAGACGGTCCAAGGGATACAGTAAACCTGAAGTGAAGCATCGGAATCTAAAACTGGACTCACAGGAGAGGGTCAAATCATAGAAAGGTAGATTGTCAGGCCTCTTGTACTTAAGTCGGCATTGTGCCTTTTGTATTAAATTCAGATGCAAACTCTGTGTTTCATCGTCAATAAGAAGGTGCAAGGTATACAGTAAACCTGAAGTGAAGCATCGGATACTAAAACTGAACTCACAGGAGAGGTTCAAAGCATAGAAAGTGTAAGTGTCAGTGCTCTTGTACTTAAGTCGGCAATGTCCATTTGTATTAAATACGGATGCAATTTCTTTGTTTCATCGCCGATAAGAGGGTCTCAAGGGATACAGTAAACATGAAGTGAAGCATCGGAATCTAAAACTGGACTCACAGGAGATGTTCAAATTATAGAAAGTGAGAGTGTCAGTCCTCTTGTACTTAAGTCGGTATTGTGCCTTTTGTATTAAATTCGGATGCAATTTCTGTGTTTCATCGTCAATAAAAAGGTCCAAGGGATACAGTAAACCTGTAGTGAAGCATCGGAATATAAATGTGGACTCACAGGAGAGGTTCCAATCATAGAGAGTTAGAGTGTCAGTCCTCTTGTACTTATGTCGGCATTGTGCCTTTTGAATTTAATTCCGATGCAATTTCTGTATTTCATCGTCAATACGAAGGTGCAAGGTATACAGTAAACCTGAAGTGAAGCATCGGAATCTAAAACTGGACTCACAGGATAGGTTCAAATCAAAGAATGTGAGAGTGTCAGTCCACTTGTACTTAAGTCGCCATTGTGCCTTTTGTATTAAATTCGGATGCAATTTCTGTCTTTCATCGTCAACAAGAAGGAGCAAGCGATACAGTAAACCGGAAGTGAAGCAACGGAATCTAAAACTGGACTCACAGGAGAGGTTCATATCATAGAAAGTTAGAGTGTCACTCCGCTTGTACTTAAGTCGGTATTGTGCCTTTTGTATTAAATTTGGATGCAATTTCTGTGTTTCATCGTCAATAAGAAGGTCCAAGGGATACAGTGAACCTTAAGTGAAACATCGGAATCTGAAACTGGACTCACAGGATAGGTTCAAATCATAGAAAGTGAGAGTGTCAGTCACCTTGTAATTAAGTCGGCATTATGCCATTTGTATAAAATTCCGATGCAATTTCTGTGTTTCATCGTCAATAAGATAGTCCAAGAGATACAGTAAACCTGAAGTGAAGCATCTGAATCTAAAACTAGACTCACAGGAAAGGTTCAAACCATAGAAAGTGTGAGTGTCAGTCCTCTTGTACTTAAGTCGGCATTGTGCCATTTGTATTAAATTCGGATGCAATTCCTGTGTTTCATCGTCAATAAGAAGGTCCAAGGGATACAGTAAACCGGAAGTGAAGCATCGGAATCTAAAACTGGACTCACAGGAGAGGTCAAATCATAGAAAGTTATAGTGTCACTCCTCTTGTCCTTAAGTCGCCATTGTGACTTTTGTATTAATTTCGGATGCAAACTCTGTGTTTCATCGTCAATAAGAAGGTCCAAGGGATACAGTAAACCTGAAGTGAAGCATCGGAATCTAAAACTGGGCTCGCAGGAGAGGTTCAAATCATAGAAAGTTAGAATGTCAGTCCTCTTGTACTTAAGACGGCATCATGCCTTTTGTATTAAATTCGGATGCAATTTCTGTGTTTCATCGTCAACAAGAAGGTGCAAGGTATACAGTAAACCTGAAGAATCGGAATCTAAAACTGGACCAACAGGAGAGGTTCAAATCATAGAAAGTGAGAGTGTCAGTCCTCTTGTACTTAAGTCGGCATTGTGCCATTTGTATTAAATTCGGATGCAATTTCTGCGTTTCATCGTCAATAAGAAGGTACAAGAGATACAGTAAACATGAAGTGAAGCATCGGAAACTAAAACTGGCGTAACAGGAGAGTTTCAAACCATAGAAAGTTAGAGTATCAGTCGTCTTGTACTTAAGTCGGCATTGTGCTTTTTGAATTTAATTCCGGTGCAATTTCTGTGTTTCATCGTCAATAAGAAGGTGCAAGGTATACAGTAAACCTGAAGTGAAGCATCGGAATCTAAAACTGGACTCACAGGAGAGGTTCAAATCATAGGGAGTGAGAGTGTCAGTCCTCTTGCACTTAAGTCGCCATTGTGATTTTTGTATTAAATTCGGATGCAATTTCTGTGTTTCATCGTCAATAAGACGGACCAAGGCATACAGTAAACCTGAAGTGAAGCATCGGAATCCAAAACTGGACTCACAGGAGACGTTCAAATCATAGAAAGCTAGAATGTCAGTCCTCTTGTACTTAAGTCGGCATTGTGCCTTTTGTATTAAATTCAGATGCAAACTTTGTGTTTCATCGTCATTAAGAAGGTCCAAGAGATACAGTAAACCTGAAGTGAAGCATCTGAATCTAAAACTGGACTCACAGGAAAGGTTCAAACCATAGAAAGTGTGAGTGTCAGTCCTCTTGTACTTAAGTCGGCATTGTGCCATTTGTATTAAATTCGGATGCAATTCCTGTGTTTCATCGTCAATAAGTAGGTCCAAGGGATACAGTAAACCTGAAGTGAAGCATCGGAATCTAAAACTGGACTCACAGGAGAGGTCAAATCATAGAAAGTTAGAGTGTCACTCCTCTTGTACTTGAGTCGGTATTGTGCCTTTTGTATTAAATTCGGAAGCAAACTCTGTGTTTCATCGTCAATAAGAAGGTCCAAGGGATACAGTAAACCTGACGTGAAGCATCGGAATCTAAAACTGGACTCACAGGATAGGTTCAAATCATAGACATTGAGAGTGTCAGTCATCTTGTAATTAAGTCGGCATTATGCCATTTGTATTAAATTCGGATGCAATTTCTGTGTTTCATCGTCAATAAGAAGGTCCAAGAGATACAGTAAACCTGAAGTGAAGCATCGGAATCTAAAACTGGACTCACTGGAGAGGTCAAATCATAGAAAGTTAGAGTGTCACTCCTTTTGAACTTAAGTCGGTATTGTGCCTTTTGTATTAAATTCGGATGCAATTTCTGCGTTTCATCGTCAATAAGAAGGTCCAAGATATACAGTAAACATGAAGTGAAGCATCGGAATCTAAAACTGGCCTCACAGGAGAGGTTCAAATGATAGAAAGTTAGAGTGTCAGTCGTCTTGTACTTAAGTCGGCATTGTGCCTTTTGAATTTAATTCCGGTGCAATTTCTGTGTTTCATCGTCAATAAGAAGGTGCAAGGTATACACTAAACCTGAAGTGAAGCATCGGAATCTAAAACTGGACTCACAGGAGAGGTTCAAATCATAGAAAGGTAGAGTGTCAGTCCTCTTGTACTTAAGTCGGCATTGTGCCTTTTGTATTAAATTCAGATGCAAACTCTGTGTTTCATCGTCAATAAGAAGGTGCAAGGTATACAGTAAACCTGAAGTGAAGCATCGGAATCTAAAACTGAACTCACAGCAGAGGTTCAAATTATAGAAAGTGAAAGTGTCAGTGCTCTTGTACTTAAATCGGCATTGTGCCTTTTGTATTAAATTCGGATGCAATTCCTGTGTTTCATCGTCAATAAAAAGGTCCAAGGGATACAGTAAACCTGTAGTGAAGCATCGGAATATAAATGTGGACTCACAGGAGAGGTTCCAATCATAGAGAGTTAGAGTGTCAGTCCTCTTGTACTTAAGTCGGCATTGTGCTTTTGAATTTCATTCCGATGCAATTTCTTTGTTTCATCGTCAATAAGAAGGTGCAAGGTATACAGTAAACCTGAAGTGAAGCATCGGAATCTATAACTGGACTCACAGGAGAGGTTCATATCATATACAGTGAGAGTGTCAGTCATCTTGTAATTAAGTCGGCATTATGCCATTTGTATTAATTTCCGATGCAATTTCTGTGTTTCATCGTCAATAAGAAGGTCCAAGAGATACAGTAAACCTGAAGTGAAGCATCTGAATCTAAAACTGGACTCACAGGAAAGGTTCAAACCATAGAAATTGTGAGTGTCAGTCCTCTTGTACTTAAGTCGGCATTGTGCCATTTGTATTAAACTCGGATGCAATTCCTGTGTTTCATCGTCAATAAGAAGGTCCAAGGGATACAGTAAACCTGAAGTGAAGCATCGGAATCTAAAACTGGACTCACAGGAGAGGTCAATTCATAGAAAGTTAGAGTGTCACTCCTTTTGTACTTGTCGGTATTGTGTCTTTTGTATTAAATTCGGATGCAATTTCTGCGTTTCATCGTCAATAAGAAGGTCCAAGAGATACAGTAAACATGAAGTGAAGCATCGGAATCTAAAACTGGCCTCACAGGAGAGGTTCAAATGATAGAAAGTTAGAGTGTCAGTCGTCTTGTACTTAAGTCGGCATTGTGCCTTTTGAATTTAATTCCGGTGCAATTTCTGTGTTTCATCGTCAATAAGAAGGTGCAAGGTATACACTAAACCTGAAGTGAAGCATCGGAATCTAAAACTGGACTCACAGGAGAGGTTCAAATCATAGGGAGTGAGAGTGTCAGTCCTCTTGCACTTAAGTCGCCATTGTGATTTTTGTATTAAGATCGGATGCAATTTCTGTGTTTCATCGTCAATAAGACGGTCCAAGGGATACAGTAAACCTGATGTGAAGCATCGGAATCTAAAACTGGACTCACAGGAGAGGTTCAAATCATAGAAAGGTAGAGTGTCAGTCCTCTTGTACTTAAGTAGGCATTGTGCCTTTTGTATTAAATTCAGATGCAAGCTCTGTGTTTCATCGTCAGTAAGAAGGTGCAAGGTATACAGTAAACCTGAAGTGAAGCATCGGAATCTAAAACTGATCTCACAGGAGAGGTTCAAATTATAGAAAGTGAAAGTGTCAGTGCTCTTGTACTTAAGTCGGCAATGTGGAATTTGTATAAAATGCGGATGCCATTTCTGTGTTTCATCGCCGATAAGAAGGTCTCAAGGGATACAGTAAACCTGAAGTGAAGCATCTGAATCTAAAAATGTACTCACAGGAAAGGTTCAAACCATAGAAAGTGTGAGTGTCAGTCCTCTTGTACTTAAGTCGGCATTGTGCCTTTTGTATTAAATTCGGATGCAATTCCTGTGTTTCATCGTCAATAAAAAGGTCCAAGGGATACAGTAAACCTGTAGTGAAGCATCGGAATATAAATGTGGACACACAGGAGAGGTTCCAATCATAGAGAGTTAGAGTGTCAGTACTCTTGTACTTAAGACGCAATTGTGACTTTTGTATTAATTTCGGATGCAAACTCTGTGTTTCATCGTCAATAAGAAGGTCCAGGGGATACAGTAAACCTGAAGTGAAGCATCGGAATCTAAAAGTGGGCTCACAGGAGAGGTTCAAATCATAGAAAGTTAGAATGTCAGTCGTCTTGTACTTAAGTCGGCATTGTGCCTTTTGTATTAAATTCCGATGCAATTTCTGTGTTTCATCGTCAATAAGAAGGTCCAAGAGATACAGTAAACCTGAAGAGAAGCATCTGAATCTAAAACTGGACTCACAGGATAGGTTCAAACCATAGAAAGTGTGAGTGTCAGTCCTCTTGTACTTAAGTCGGCATTGTGCCATTTGTATTAAATTCGGATGCAATTCCTGTGTTTCATCGTCAATAAGAAGGTCCAAGGGATACAGTAAACCTGAAGTGAAGCATCGGAATCTAAAACTGGACTCACAGGAGAGGTCAAATCATAGAAAGTTAGAGTGTCACTCCTCTTGTCCTTAAGTCGCCATTGTGACTTTTGTATTAATTTCGGATGCAAACTCTGTGTTTCATCGTCAATAAGAAGGTCCAAGGGATACAGTAAACCTGAAGTGAAGCATCGGAATCTAAAAGTGGGCTCACAGGAGAGGTTCAAATCATAGAAAGTTAGAATGTCAGTCGTCTTGTACTTAAGTCGGCATTGTGCCTTTTGTATTAAATTCGGCTGCAATTTCTGTGTTTCATCGTCAATAAGAAGGTGCAAGGTATACAGTAAACCTGAAGAATCGGAATCTAAAACTGGACCAAAAGGAGAGGTTCAAATCATAGAAGGTGAGAGTGTCAGTCCTCTTGTACTTAAGTCGGCATTGTGCCATTTGTATTAAATTCGGATGCAATTTCTGTGTTTCATCGTCAATAAGAAGGTCCATGGGATACAGTAAACCTGAAGTGAAGCATCGGAATCTAAAACTGGACTCACAGGAGATGTCAAATCATAGAAAGTTAGTGTGTCACTCCTTTTGTACTTGTCGGTATTGTGCCTTTTGTATTAAATTCGGATGCAATTTCTGCGTTTCATCGTCAATAAGAAGGTCCAAGAGATACAGTAAACATGATGTGAAGCATCGGAATTTAAACTGGCCTAACAGGAGAGGTTCAAATCATAGAAAGTTAGAGTATCAGTCGTCTTGTACTTAAGTCGGCATTGTGCCTTTTGAATTTAATTCCGGTGCAATTTCTGTGTTTCATCGTCAATAAGAAGGTGCAAGGTATACAGTAAACCTGAAGTGAAGCATCAGAATCTAAAACTGGACTCACAGGAGAGGTTCAAATCATAGGGAGTGAGAGTGTCAGTCCTCTTGCACTTATGTCGCCATTGTGATTTTTGTATTAAATTCGGATGCAATTCCTGTGTTTCATCGTCAATAAGAAGGTCCAAGGGATACAGTAAACCTGAAGTGAAGCATCGGAATCTAAAACTGGACTCACAGGAGAGGTCAAATCATAGAAAGTTAGAGTGTCACTCCTCTTGTACTTGAGTCGGTATTGTGCCTTTTGTATTAAATTCGGAAGCAAACTCTGTGTTTCATCGTCAATAAGAAGGTCCAAGGGATAGAGTAATCCTGACGTGAAGCATCGGAATCTAAAACTGGACTCACAGGATAGGTTCAAATCATAGACAGTGAGAGTGTCAGTCATCTTGTAATTAAGTCGGCATTATGCCATTTGTATTAAATTCAAATGCAATTTCTGTGTTTCATCGTCAATAAGAAGGTCCAAGAGATACAGTAAACCTGAAGTGAAGCATCTGAATCTAAAAATGGACTCGCAGGAGAGGTTCAAATCATAGAAAGTTAGAGTGTCAGTGCTCTTGTACTTAAGTCGGCAATGTGCCATTTGTATTAAATGCGGATGCAATTTCTGTGTTTCATCGCCGATAAGAAGGTCTCAAGGGATACAGTAAACATGAAGTGAAGCATCGGAATCTAAAACTGGACTCACAGGAGATGTTCAATTTATAGAAAGTGAGAGTGTCAGTCCTCTTGTACTTAAGTAGGCATTGTGCCTTTTGTATTAAATTCGGATGCAAATTCTGTGTTTCATCGTCAATAAGAAGGTCCAAGGGATACAGGAAACCTGAAGTGAAGCATCGGAATCTAAAACTGGACTCACAGGAGAGGTCAAATCATAGAAAGTTAGAGTGTCACTCCTCTAGTACTTGAGTCGGTATTGTGCCTTTTGTATTAAATTCGGATGCAAACTCTGTGTTTCATCGTCAATAAGAAGGTCCAAGGGATACAGTAAGCCTTATGTGAAGCATCGGAATCTAAAACTGGACTCACAGGACGGGTTCAAATCATAGAATATTAGAGTGTCAGTCCTCTTTTACTTAAGACGGCATTGTGCATTTTGTATTAAATTCGGATGCAATTTCTGTGTTTCATCGTCAATAAGAAGGTCCAAGGGATACAGTAAACCTGAAGTGAAGCATCGGAATCTAAACTGGACTCACAGGAGAGGTTCAAATCATTGAAAGTTAGAGTGTCACTCCGCTTGTACTGAAGTTGGTATTGTGCCTTTTGTATTAAATTCGGATGCAATTTCTGTGTTTCATCGTCAATAAGAAGGTCCAAGGTATACAGGAAACCTTAAGTGAAACATCGGAATCTAAAACTGGACTCACAGGATAGGTTCAAATCACAGAAAGTGAGAGTGTCAGTCATCTTGTAATTAAGTCGGCATTATGCCATTTGTATTAAATTCGCATGCAATTTCTGTGTTTCAACGTCAATAAGAAGGTCCAAGATATACAGTAAACCTGAAGTGAAGCATCTGAATCTAAAACTGGACTCACAGGAAAGGTTCAAACCATAGGAAGTGTGAGTGTCAGTCCTCTTGTACTTAAGTCGGCATTGTGCCTTTTGTATTAAATTCGGATGCAATTTCTGTGTTTCATCGTCAATAAGAAGGTCCAAGGTATACAGGAAACCTTAAGTGAAGCATCGGAATCTAAAACTGGACTCACTGGAGAGGTCAAATCATAGGGAGTGAGAGTGTCAGTCCTCTTGCACTTAAGTCGCCATTGTGATTTTTGTATTAAATTCGGATGCAATTTCTGTGTTTCATCATCAATAAGACGGTCCAAGGGATACAGTAAACCTGAAGTGAAGCATCGGAATCTAAAACTGGACTCACAGGAGAGGGTCAAATCATAGAAAGGTAGATTGTCAGTCCTCTTGTACTTAAGTCGGCATTGTGCCTTTTGTATTAAATTCAGATGCAAACTCTGTGTTTCATCGTCAATAAGAAGCTGCAAGGTATACAGTAAACCTGAAGTGAAGCATCGGATACTAAAACTGAACTCACAGGAGAGGTTCAAAGCATAGAAGGTGTGAGTGTCAGTGCTCTTGTACTTAAGTCGGCAATGTTCCATTTGTATTAAATGCGGATGCAATTTCTGTGTTTCATCGCCGATAAGAAGGTCTCAAGGGATACAGTAAACATGAAGTGAAGCATCGGAATCTAAAACTGGACTCACAGGAGATGTTCAAATTATAGAAAGTGAGAGTGTCAGTCCTCTTGTACTTAAGTCGGTATTGTGCCTTTTGTATTAAATTCGGATTGCAATTTCTGTGTTTCATCGTCAATAAAAAGGTCCAAGGGATACAGTAAACCTGTAGTGAAGCATCGGAATATAAATGTGGACTCACAGGAGAGGTTCCAATCATAGAGAGTTAGAGTGTCAGTCCTCTTGTACTTAAGTCGGCATTGTGCCTTTTGAATTTAATTCCGATGCAATTTCTGTATTTCATCGTCAATACGAAGGTGCAGGGTATACAGTAAACCAGAAGTGAAGCATCGGAATCTCAAACTGGACTCACAGGAGAGGTTCAAATCATAGAATGTGAGAGTGTCAGTCCACTTGTACTTAAGTCGCCATTGTGCCTTTTGTATTAAATTCGGATGCAATTTCTGTCTTTCATCGTCAACAAGAAGGAGCAAGCGATACAGTAAACCTGAAGTGATGCATCGGAATCTAAAACTGGACTCACAGGAGAGGTTCATATCATAGAAAGTTAGAGTGTCACTTCGCTTGTACTTAAGTCGGTATTGTGCCTTTTGTATTAAATTCGGATGCAATTTCGGTGTTTCATCGTCAATAAGAAGGTCCAAGGGATACAGTGAACCTTAAGTGAAACATCGGAATCTAAAACTGGACTCACAGGATAGGTTCAAATCATAGAAAGTGAGAGTGTCAGTCATCTTGTAATTAAGTCGGCATTATGCCGTTTGTATTAAATTCCGAAGCAATTTCTGTGTTTCATCGTCAATAAGATAGTCCAAGAGATACAGTAAACCTGAAGTGAAGCATCTGAATCTAAAACTGGACGCACAGGAAAGGTTCAAACCATAGAAAGTGTGAGTGTCAGTCCTCTTGTACTTAAGTCGGCATTGTGCCATTTGTATTAAATTCGGATGCAATTCCTGTGTTTCATCGTCAATAAGAAGGTCCAAGCTATACAGTAAACCGGAAGTGAAGCATCGGAATCTAAAACTGGACTCACAGGAGAGGTCAAATCATAGAAAGTTATAGTGTCACTCCTCTTGTCGTTAAGTCGCCATTGTGACTTTTGTATTAATTTCGGATGCAAACTCTGTGTTTCATCGTCAATAAGAAGGTCCAAGGGATACACTAAACCTGAAGTGAAGCATCGGAATCTAAAACTGGGCTCACAGGAGAGGTTCAAATCATAGAAAGTTAGAATGTCAGTCCTCTTGAACTTAAGTCGGCATTGTGCCTTTTGTATTAAATTCGGATGCAATTTCTGTGTTTCATCGTCAACAAGAAGGTGCAAGGTATACAGTAAACCTGAAGAATCGGAATCTAAAACTGGACCAACAGGAGAGGTTCAAATCAAAGAAAGTGAGAGTGTCAGTCCTCTTGTACTTATGTCGGCATTGTGCCATTTGTATTAAATTCGGATGCAATTTCTGTGTTTCATCGTCAATAAGTAGGTCCATGGGATACAGTAAACCTGCAGTGAAGCATCGGAATCTAAAACTGGACTCACAGGAGAGGCCAAATCATAGAAAGTTAGAGTGTCACTCCTTTTGTACTTGTCGGTATTGTGCCTTTTGTATTAAATTCGGATGCAATTTCTGCGTTTCATGGTCAATAAGAAGGTCCAAGAGATACAATAAACATGAAGTGACGCATCGGAATCTAAAACTGGCCTAACAGGAGAGTTTCAAATCATAGAAAGTTAGAGTATCAGTCCTCTTGTACTTAAGTAGGCATTGTGCCTTTTGTATTAAATTCGGATGCAATTTCTGTGTTTCATCGTCAATAAAAAGGTCCAAGGGATACAGTAAACCTGTAGTGAAGCATCGGAATATAAATGTGGACTCACAGGAGAGGTTCCAATCATAGAGAGTTAGAGTGTCAGTCCTCTTGTACTTAAGTCTGCATTGTGCCTTTTGAATTTAATTCCGATGCAATTTCTGTATTCCATCGTCAATAAGAAGGTCCAAGAGATACAGTAAACCTGAAGTGAATCATCTGAATCTAAAACTGGACTCACAGGAAAGGTTCAAACCATAGAAAGTGTGAGTGTCAGTCCTCTTGTACTTAAGTCGGCATTGTGCCATTTGTATTAAATTCGGATGCAATTCCTGTGTTTCATCGTCAATAAGAAGGTTCAAAGGGATACAGTAAACCGGAAGTGAAGCATCGGAATCTAAAACTGGACTCACAGGAGAGGTCAAATCATAGAAAGTTATAGTGTCACTCCTCTTGTCCTTAAGTCGCCATTGTGACTTTTGTATTAATTTCGGATGCAAACTCTGTGTTTCATCGTCAATAAGAAGGTCCAAGGGATACAGTAAACCTGAAGTGAAGCATCGGAATCTAAAACTAAGCTCGCAGGAGAGGTTCAAATCATAGAAAGTTAGAATGTCAGTCCTCTTGTACTTAAGACGGCATCATGCCTTTTGTATTAAATTCGGATGCAATTTCTGTGTTTCATCGTCAACAAGAAGGTGCAAGGTATACAGTAAACCTGAAGAATCGGTATCTAAAACTGGACCAACAGGAGAGGTTCAAATCATAGAAAGTGAGAGTGTCAGTCCTCTTGTACTTAAGTCAGCATTGTGGCATTTGTATTAAATTCGGATGCAATTTCTGTGTTTCATCGTCAATAAGAAGGTCCATGAGATACAGCAAACCTGAAGTGAAGCATCGGAATCTAAAACCGGACTCACAGGAGAGGTCAAATCATAGAAAGTTAGAGTGTCACTCCTTTTGTACTTGTCGGTATTGTGCCTTTTGTATTAAATTCGGATGCAATTTCTGCGTTTCATCGTCAATAAGAAGGTACAAGAGATACAGTAAACATGAAGTGAAGCATCGGAAACTAAAACTGGCCTAACAGGAGAGTTTCAAACCATAGAAAGTTAGAGTATCAGTCGTCTTGTACATAAGTCGGCATTGTGCTTTTTGAATTTAATTCCGATGCAATTTCTGTGTTTCATCGTCAATAAGAAGGTGCAAGGTATACAGTAAACCTGAAGTGAAGCATCTGAATCTAAAACTGGACTCACAGGAGAGGTTCAAATCATAGGGAGTGAGAGTGTCAGTCCTCTTGCGCTTAAGTCGCCATTGTGATTTTTGTATTAAATTCGGATGCAATTTCTGTGTTTCATCGTCAATAAGACGGACCAAGGCATACAGTAAACCTGAAGTGAAGCATCGGAATCTAAAACTGGACTCACAGGAGACGTTCAAATCATAGAAAGCTAGAGTGTCAGTCCTCTTGTACTTAAGTCGGCATTGTGCCTTTTGTATTAAATTCAGATGCAAACTCTGTGTTTCATCGTCAATAAGAAGGTCCAAGAGATACAGTAAACCTGAAGTGAAGCATCTGAATCTAAAACTGGACTCACAGGAAAGGTTCAAACCATAGAAAGTGTGAGTGTCAGTCCTCTTGTACTTAAGTCGGCAATGTGCCATTTGTATTAAATTCGGATGCAATTCCTGTGTTTCATCGTCAATAAGAAGGCCCAAGGGATACAGTAAACCTGAAGTGAAGCATCGGAATCTAAAACTGGACTCACAGGAGAGGTCAAATCATAGAAAGTTAGAGTGTCACTCCTCTTGTACTTGAGTCGGTATTGTGCCTTTTGTATTAAATTCGGAAGCAAACTCTGTGTTTCATCGTCAATAAGAAGGTACAAGGGTTACAGTAAACCTGACGTGAAGCATCGGAATCTAAAACTGGACTCACAGGATAGGTTCAAATCATAGACAGTGAGAGTGTCAGTCATCTTGTAATTAAGTCGGCATTATGCCATTTGTATTAAATTCGGATGCAATTTCTGTGTTTCATCGTCAATAAGAAGGTCCAAGAGATACAGTAAACCTGTAGTGAAGCATCGGAATCTAAAACTGGACTCACTGGAGAGGTCAAATCATAGAAAGTTAGAGTGTCACTCCTTTTGAACTTAAGTCGGTATTGTGCCTTTTGTATTAAATTCGGATGCAATTTCTGCGTTTCATCGTCAATAAGAAGGTCCAAGAGATACAGTAAACATGAAGTGAAGCACCGGAATCTAAAACTGGCCTCACAGGAGAGGTTCAAATGATAGAAAGTTAGAGTGTCAGTCGTCTTGTACTTAAGTCGGCATTGTGCCTTTTGAATTTAATTCCGGTGCAATTTCTGTGGTTCATCGTCAATAAGAAGGTGCAAGGTATACACTAAACCTGAAGTGAAGCATCGGAATCTAAAACTGGACTCACAGGAGAGGTTCAAATCATAGGGAGTGAGAGTGTCAGTCCTGTTGCACTTAAGTCGCCATTGTGATTTTTGTATTAAATTCGGATGCAATTTCTGTGTTTCATCGTCAATAAGACGGTCCAAGGGATACAGTAAACCTGAAGTGAAGCATCGGAATCTAAATCTGGACTCACAGGAGAGGTTCAAATCATAGAAAGGTAGAGTGTCATTCCTCTTGTACTTAAGCCGGCATTGTGCCTTTTGTATTAAATTCAGATGCAAACTCTGTGTTTCATCGTCAATAAGAAGGTGCAAGGTATACAGTAAACCTGAAGTGAAGCATCGGAATCTAAAACTGAACTCACAGCAGAGGTTCAAATTATAGAAAGTGAAAGTGTCAGTACTCTTGTACTTAAGTCGGCAATGTGGAATTTGTATAAAATGCGAATGCAATTTCTGTGTTTCATCGCCGATAAGAAGGTCTCAAGGGATACAGTAAACCTGAAGTGAAGCATCTGAATCTAAAAATGGACTCACAGGAAAGTTTCAAACTATAGAAAGTGTGAGTGTCAGTCCTCTTGTACTTAAGTCGGCATTGTGCCTTTTGTATTAAATTCGGATGCAATTCCTGTGTTTCATCGTTAATAGAAAGGTCCAAGGGATACAGTAAACCTGTAGTGAAGCAACGGAATATAAATGTGGACTCACAGGAGAGGTTCCAATCATAGAGAGTTAGAGTGCCAGTCCTCTTGTACTTAAGTCGGCATTGTGCCTTTTGAATTTCATTCCGATGCAATTTCTTTGTTTCATCGTCAATAAGAAGGTGCAAGGTATACAGTAAACCTGAAGTGAAGCATCGGAATCTAAAACGGGACTCACAGGAGAGGTTCATATCATAGAAAGTTAGAGTGTCACTCCGCTTGTACTTAAGTCGGTATTGTGCCTTTTGTATTAAATTCGGATGCAATTTCTGTGTTTCATCGTCAATAAGAAGGTCCAAGGGATACAGTAAACCTTATGTGAAACATCGGAATCTAAAACTGGACCACAGGATAGGTTCAAATCATATACAGTGAGAGTGTCAGTCATCTTGTAATTAAGTCGGCATTATGCCATTGTTATTAATTTCCGATGCAATTTCTGTGTTTCATCGTCAATAAGAAGGTCCAAGAGATACAGTAAACATGAAGTGAAGCATCTGAATCTAAAACTGGACTCACAGGAAAGGTTCAAACCATAGAAAGTGTGAGTGTCAGTCCTCTTGTACTTAAGTCGGCATTGTGCCATTTGTATTAAATTCGGATGCAATTCCTGTGTTTCATCGTCAATAAGAAGGTCCAAGGGATACAGTAAACCTGAAGTGAAGCATCGGAATCTAAAACTGGGTTCACAGGAGAGGTCAAATCATAGAAAGTTAGAGTGTCACTCCTCTTGTCCTTAAGTCGCTATTGTGACTTTTGTATTAATTTCGGATGCAAACTCTGTGTTTAATCGTCAATAAGAAGGTCCAAGGGATACAGTAAACCTGAAGTGAAGCATCGGAATCTAAAACTGGGCTCACAGGAGATGTTCAAATCATAGAAAGTTAGAATGTCAGTCGTCTTGTACTTAAGTCGGCATTGTGCCTTTTGTATTAAATTCGGCTGCAATTTCTGTGTTTCATCGTCAATAAGACGGTGCAAGGTATACAGTAAACCTGAAGAATCGGAATCTGAAACTGGACCAACAGGAGAGGTTCAAATCATAGAAGGTGAGAGTGTCAGTCCTCTTGTACTTAAGTCGGCATTGTGCCATTTGTATTAAATTCGGATGCAATTTCTGTGTTTCATCGTCAATAAGAAGGTCCATGGGATACAGTAAACCTGAAGTGAAGCATCGGAATCTAAAACTGGACTCACAGGAGAGGTCAAATCATAGAAAGTTAGAGTGTCACTCCTTTTGTACTTGTCGGTATTGTGCCTTTTGTATTAAATTCGGATGCAATTTCTGCGTTTCATCGTCAATAAGAAGGTCCAAGAGATACAGTAAACATGAAGTGAAGCATCGGAATCTAAAACTGGCCTCACAGGAGAGGTTCAAATGATAGAAAGTTAGAGTGTCAGTCGTCTTGTACTTAAGTCGGCATTGTGCCTTTTGAATTTAATTCCGGTGCAATTTCTGTGTTTCATCGTCAATAAGAAGGTGCAAGGTATACACTAAACCTGAAGTGAAGCATCGGAATCTAAAACTGGACTCACAGGAGAGGTTCAAATCATTGGGAGTGAGAGTGTCAGTCCTCTTGCACTTAAGTCGCCATTGTGACTTTTGTATTAAATTCGGATGCAATTTCTGTGTTTCATCGTCAATAAGACGGTCCAAGGGATACAGTAAACCTGAAGTGAAGCATCGGAATCTAAAACTGGACTCACAGGAGAGGTTCAAATCATAGAAAGGTAGAGTGTCAGTCCTCTTGTACTTAAGTAGGCATTGTGCCTTTTGTATTAAATTCAGATGCAAGCTCTGTGTTTCATCGTCAATAAGAAGGTGCAAGGTATACAGTAAACCTGAAGTGAAGCATCGGAATCTAAAACTGATCTCACAGGAGAGGTTCAAATTATAGAAAGTGAAAGTGTCAGTGCTCTTGTACTTAAGTCGGCAATGTGGAATTTGTATAAAATGCGGATGCCATTTCTGTGTTTCATCGCCGATAAGAAGGTCTCAAGGGATACAGTAAACCTGAAGTGAAGCATCTGAATCTAAAAATGTACTCACAGGAAAGGTTCAAACCATAGAAAGTGTGAGTGTCAGTCCTCTTGTACTTAAGTCGGCATTGTGCCTTTTGTATTAAATTCGGATGCAATTCCTGTGTTTCATCGTCAATAAAAAGGTCCAAGGGATACAGTAAACCTGTAGTGAAGCATCGGAATATAAATGTGGACTCACAGGAGAGGTTCCAATCATAGAGAGTTAGAGTGTCAGTCCTCTTGTACTTAAGTCGCCATTGTGCTTTTGTATTAATTTCGGATGCAAACTCTGTGTTTCATCGTCAATAAGAAGGTCCAAGGGATACAGTAAACCTGAAGTGAAGCATCGGAATCTAAAAGTGGGCTCACAGGAGAGGTACAAATCATAGAAAGTTAGAATGTCAGTCGTCTTGTACTTAAGTCGGCATTGTGCCTTTTGTATTAAATTCCGTTGCAATTTCTGTGTTTCATCGTCAAAAAGAAGGTCCAAGAGATACAGTAAACCTGAAGAGAAGCATCTGAATCTAAAACTGGACTCACAGGAAAGGTTCAAACCATAGAAAGTGTGAGTGTCAGTCCTCTTGTACTTAAGTCGGCATTGTGCCATTTGTATTAAATTCGGATGCAATTCCTGTGTTTCATCGTCAATAAGAAGGTCCAAGGGATACAGTAAACCTGAAGTGAAGCATCGGAATCTAAAACTGGACTCACAGGAGAGGTCAAATCATAGAAAGTTAGAGTGTCACTCCTCTTGTCCTTAAGTCGCCATTGTGACTTTTGTATTAATTTCGGATGCAAACTCTGTGTTTCATCGTCAATAAGAAGGTCCAAGGGATACAGTAAACCTGAAGTGAAGCATCGGAATCTAAAAGTGGGCTCACAGGAGAGGTTCAAATCATAGAAAGTTAGAGTGTCACTCCTTTTGTTCTTGTCGGTATTGTGCCTTTTGTATTAAATTCGGATGCAATTTCTGCGTTTCATCGTCAATAAGAAGGTCCAAGAGATACAGTAAACATGAAGTGAAGCATCGGAATTTAAACTGGCCTAACAGGAGAGGTTCAAATCATAGAAAGTTAGAGTATCAGTCGTCTTGTACTTAAGTCGGCATTGTGCCTTTTGAATTTAATTCCGGTGCAATTTCTGTGTTTCATCGTCAATAAGAAGGTGCAAGGTATACAGTAAACCTGAAGTGAAGCATCGGAATCTAAAACTGGACTCACAGGAGAGGTTCAAATCATAGGGAGTGAGAGTGTCAGACC